>NW_028185539.1:1967482-2180040 GCF_003343005.1 Rhea americana
CCGTGCCGTGCCGCGCCGTGCCGCGCCGCGCCGCGCCGCGCCGCGCCGTGCCGCGGAGCTGCGCGCCCCGCGCCGCGAACGGGCGCGGCGCAGTGGCCGTGCGAGCAGGTGCGGCGAAACAAAGCGCCGTTCCCGCCGCGGGTGCGTTAATAGACGTGCAAAGAAAAACAACAGCGATTAAAAACAATGAGGAAATCCGCGCGGCTAACCTCCTTACGTGAAAACCCGTCTTTGTTCCGGTTTTTCCTCTGTGCACGAACTCAGTGATGACAGGTTTTCAGCTAAATCTCCCTGCAAGCAATACACGGGTTGCTGATAGGTGCTAACTGCCCTGGTTTCCCCCTTGCACTGCTGAAACCAGAACCACTGGACCCGATGCAGAGTGGGTGGTTTGGGGGCATTGGGAATTTCACCAACGCAAACGTTTTAAAGTGACGTTTTATTTGGGGGGGAAGCATTCAGTGTACTGAATGAACTGGTGCTTCAGTTTGCTCTTAAACCTCGAATAAAATGGGTGCAAGTTAAAAGCAAAGCAGTTTGACAAAGCAACAAAGATTAACAAACGTGATAGTATTTGTAGAACTTGCATCCTGTCTTTGCACCTCTGCTCTTTAGCCACGTTATCATTTTACAGAGGGCTTAGCAGAGACTAGGTGTGTGCAAAAAGAAAAAAAAAAATTAAACGGGTCAGCTCATTAATCAGACCTGTCAGACAGGCAGGCGTGATAGACATGGGAAGTCATCTGTTGAGAAGCTATTGGTCAGTCACCTTTCCTGTTGAGGTTTTCAGTAGTATTCATGTTTAATAAACATTTTTTTGCTGCTGCACACAATTCGCTCGCTAGCCCTGTCGTCACGGGGTGCAGACCACGTAGGCTGGCTGTAGTGGCACTACTTCGCCATGGGTAGCACTGATGAGAACTGATCTTCAGTTTTACTAACGGGGCCCCAATCTGAGGCGGAAAATGAGTTTGGCAGCCCAGCGGGATGAGCTGGAAAAGCCCTGGCAAAACAAACAAAAAAAACCCTCGTGCTGCTTGGGTTGAAGGTGAACAGTGCAACGCGGCACCGGGAGAGACACCCGAGCTTAGCGCTAAGCAGGTTAGTGCAGCTGCATAGCAGCATGCGGCAGCAATACTGGCTCGAGTCCTGGGCGGCTTTTTAGAGTTAATTAGCTCGAGCAGACCATTGCCCCGAGGAATACATGCTGCGGCCGGATCGAGAGCGCCTTACCTGGTGCCAGCTTTGCTGTCATTGCACAGGGCTCCATTGAGCCAGCGGTGGGTAAGGAAATCGGTCGGACCCTCTTGGCACGTAAACATCAGTTTAGTAGCGTGGAGGATTCACAGCAAATACCAACTTAAAAGAAAATCAAATGCAAAACCGTGATTTTTATTCATTTCGGCAGCGATGATTCCTGTATGCCAGGGCCTCTGTGTTTTTCTTTGTGCTAGACTGTTCTTGGCTGCAGTCTGTGTGTAGGCACGGGCACAACTGCTACGTGATCTGGTGACCACCTTTTGACTAGGTATGCTACTCCGATAGGAGCAAATAGCTCAGAAATAGTAGAAGCCATTACTTTCAGCTGCTGAACACATGAACTGTGTAGGTTACATCACAGAACATAGTTGCTAAAAGAAAATATTACTGCTCTGTAACTTTTTAACTCTAAAAATATTTTAACTCTGTAACTCTGTATCTTTATTAAAATAAAGCAATTGAAAAAGCCCTCTGACAGTAAAAGCAATTTAAACAGCATTTTTTTTATCTTTCCTATAATCATACTTAGGCTGTTGTCCCAAAGCTGATTATTCTTGCACAGCATTATGCATATACCTCGTCTATAAAGCTAGGTAAGTATACCTAGATTTTAAGAGAATTAAAAAGGACTTTCCAGTTGTGTACCAGATTCTTTCTTGTCCTGCACCTGTATAATTATTTGTACGATTGGTGTAAAGTATTAATAGTTAGTAAAGAACATTTTAATCATTTTTGTGAAAAATAATGTGATTTCTGATTATCATGATTGTTATGAAAACATATAGCAATAAATACATTGGGAGAGTGGAGACGCTTCTCCATCCCATTTGCCAGTTTTCCAGCCTTTAGAAGATGCTGAGTGCAACTGTTGTGTGATGAAATGTAGTGTCAAAGTGACACTTGAAAAGGGAGAGAGACAGTTCTGACTTCAAACTGGAAAGGGAAAAAAAGACGATGTATTGATAAAAAGTACACCTTGCAGAGGAGTGTTGTAACCTTCCTATTTGCTCTTTTCTTCAGCTGTTTGCCAAGGAGCGGCGAGCGCTCCTCAGGTCTCCGGGGGTTCGCTCCCAGCATGCGTGTGGCTGTGCGGAGGAAAGTCCTCGCTGAAGCTTTTAGACTGAATGATACAATGTTCAGGTTGTTTTTGAGAGGGGTAAAATAAATTTTTAGCGGTATCTCTGCGGAAACGGAGAACTTGTGCAGTCAGGGGTTTATCTTACGCTCTGCTAATTTCACACTAAATTTGGGGAGATGCGCGTGTATTTATGAACACGAACGTCCTTGCGCAGGCTGGCTTTACGGAGTTCAGTTTTTGCTTCACTTTTTTTCTGACGTTAAGCCTCTGGAAGAGCGCGAGGAGGCAGGGCGCTGCCGAACATCGGCGGTCCTGCCTCTGTGTTTGCACGGGGCATGCTCACGGCTGCCAGCGCTAACGCACCCGCTGCTTGCAGCGTCTGGCCTGGAGAGAGGGGGGGGGTTGACCAGGTGTTTTGTGCGATTATGCTGTGCTAGAGCACACAGGTCCTGCAGCATGATGCTAAATTTTTCGGAGCACTGTGAAGCTCTCGTTAGCCCTTGAGGAAAGGCGCTCAGATCCAGCTCAGGGAATAGCACGTGGCAGCCAGAGCACCCAGTATCTGCCAGGTGTTTCGGCTAATGCCAGCAGGGAAGAGACGATAACCAACACCAAAGTCATTTTCAAAATCCACATCGAAGCTGGTACTTAAACGTACCCTGCAAGGCACCAAAACGGGCAGTGTGCGCTGAGATACAGGCTGAGGAGCGAGTTGAGTGCCCTGTCGAAGGGGAAGAGGCCAAACGTGGCGCGGTGCTGGGCGTAGGAGAGGGTGTCCCGTTTGCCAGGTCTAGCTTCGGTGGTCGCTTCTCGCCCGAGCGTTGGCCCCGAGGGCGAGGATGGCCACGCAGGGCTGCTGTCATGGGCTTCCTCCTCAGGAGAAGAGACCTTTCCTGCAGGATTTCTTCTTCTTCCTTATTTTTCGTCCCAAACCTTCGTTCGCATTTGACAATTGTCATTTTTGCTCCGTGTTTTCAGACTGAAAGTGCTAGTCACGTGTTCCAATTTCTGCCTCGATTAAGTTGCGATATGTCAAGTGTCAGAAGGGATTTCTCCTTCCGACGAGACGACGACCGTTTCCTAGTTTTGTTTGTTTGTTTGTTTGT
The DNA here is from genome assembly GCF_003343005.1 of Rhea americana. NCBI lineage: Eukaryota > Metazoa > Chordata > Aves > Rheiformes > Rheidae > Rhea > Rhea americana. Next base: position 1,970,927 of record NW_028185539.1, read on the forward strand.
TTGTTTGTTTTTTATATATGGGAGATTTTATGCCTGCTGTGTGGTGCAGGGTAAATGACTTCTAGTAGGGGGACTAATTTGATTGGTAACAGTAAATACTTGAGCAGGGTTACTATGAATATATCATTGTTTAGGACTAGACTAATTTTTTCACAGTCTCTTACTACCTACCTTTTATTCAAAAGAAGAGTGAGTTTTGCTGGATTTGAAACCGGCAGGCATGAGCAATGTTGTGAGTTTTCTCTCTGTAATCATTTGGGACAAATACTGTGATTATATCACTGCTAAAAGCGAGTATTTCCATCTTACTGAATCTTCACTTGCATTAGGTCATGATTTTTGTGGCTTTATACGATAGCTGCATTGCTCTCCTCTTGTAAATCTCTTACTCAAAATGGCAAAATGTTAAATATGCTGCTTTCCTCCAGCTGAGGGGAATGCAAACTTAGCTTGAATTTCAAGTAGACCATCACGCAACGAGCTCCGTGGAGATGCGCCCTGCTCTGCGGAGGGGCATAGCCGCTCGGCTAGGATGGCAGAGAGGTAAGGTGGCTCAGTGTCGCATTAGGCAGAACTTCGAGAGATTTAATTTTACATCTTACTCCACGACATTTTTTTTTCCATGATCTTGGACAACTCATTTGAGCGTGTGCTTGTGTCTGTTCTCTGTCTGTAAAGTGGGAGTAATCGCACGTCTGTTAAACACTTAGAGGAACGTTTTGAAGATGAAGTGGATTTAAGATTATGCGTATGATACCCATAATACCTGCGTGCGGTTGAAGTATTAAATAGTGGATTGAGTGAACTGCGCTTTATGGGTATTCTGCTCCAGGAATGAAAGTGCTGAGCAACCTCGTTAGCTGTGATAGTTACTGCTGCACTTCACTGGTGTAAGTCGGAGCGGGATTTGAACCTCTTTTGTTTTGAGCAGATCATCGGAAGAGATGTAACAACAAATCTCATCAGATAAAAAGCTGATTTTGAGTTCCAGCTGAGTACTGTCTCATTAGGAATCCAAAATGCTGTACATGTTAGAGTTTAAATTATTCACATGAATGAAAAAGTCCTCGTTTTATTGAGATAGGAGGCTTTTTCATATCTTCTCTGTGTCTATAGCTTAGAAAAGTTAACTTTGAGAAGACAAATCTGACCGGGAAGGGAGCTCGCCTGCTAATTTGAAATGCTTGTTTCCTTTTCAAATGATTGGGATTATGAAATAATCTGCTGTTCTTTGTACAAGTTGTAGGAAAATTTATCTGATAAAGATGTTCTCAATAGATGCAAAATTTGGCACTAGTTAAATTATCATGCAGGCTGTACAGTTAGGAAATAAATGAGGGTCTGGGAGACGGGGATATGTGATACCCTAAATGACTGCATTTTGTTCATGTTTGAAAGGCAGTTTAGCTTGTCGTCATTACTGATGATTTGTGCTTTTATAGCCCTTCTCTTTGCATTTCAGAAATCCTTTGTGCCCATCTGAATAATAAATCACCATGTTTGATTTGCTCAGTAAGAGCAAATGTGAAATTATGTTCTTATTAAGATGTCTCGAAAAACTGTAAGTGTGAGTAAAATTTTTTTAAAGGAGTATTATGCCAACTTTGTTAGTATTTTATTTAGTCATCTTTATTTCATTATCTTAAATCACAGGGATATATCTCCAACTGTTTTGTGGTGAAGGGAGAAATACTGCCTTGTTTTTTAAAAAATCTGATCATAGTTTTGCTTTCAAACAAATAATTTCGGATTTAGGTACCTAATGAAATCTGGAAATAGCTTCAATTCATCTGCTTCGTATTTGCTCTTTGGTGGAGCAATATATCATTTATATGACATTGATTTCATTAGGAGGAGGATTCAATGCAACTTTTCCATCAGAATGGAGAACCGTTAAGTTTTATAAGGTACCGTAAACTCCCAATCCCTTAGTGAGCTTTTCTTCATTGAAAGGTTGAACTATTTCTAATTTGAATGTGACTTAAAAATACAGGGTTTGGAGCGCTTATGTGTTTCTTTTAATGTTAGAAGCCAAGATAGCAGTCTGGCAGTCTGCTGCTAATGTGTAATACTGCAGAGGAAAAAGAAGCAAAAATAAAACATGAATCAAATAAGAAATTAAAATAAGATAATAAATGAATGAAGGGCATGATAATATGAAAGTATGTTCAATTTACTTTCTACAATTTATTGTTCGCTTTTGCTTCTCTTACAAAATTAAGTATTTTTGGCCTTGATGTTCAGACAATGCACTCTTCAAGATAGCTTCCAAACCCGTATGCAGGCAAGCCCTTGTGAAACCTTATTTAAATGAAAGCATTAGATACTCTGGGAGAAACGGAAGGGGAAGAAACAAAGTCCCACTTTGTTAATAGTGTCTGGCAGTAGCACATCACATCAGAAGGCTTGAAAGTATTTAGCTTGAGCAAATACTGTTGCTACTACTAATGTCAAATATTTATATAAGAAAAATCTGTTAAGCTTTTAGTGATGCCAGTGCTCCAGCTGAATGATTTTTTTTTAATAAAGTAACTTATGAACTTAAGCATTTTGCAAATAAGGACATGTTAAATTCATAGTTGACTGTGACTTAATTCTATTGCATAGAAAAATATGTAAATAAAAATATATTTGAATATTTTCGTTAAGAAATGAATATAAAAACTTATTTGTAAAAGTATGAAGTTCATAAAGGCACAGAATATTTCGGTAAGTCCTGTTATCCAACAGTCTGATTACAAATATGGAAGCCTAATAATGATATTAAATGATTTTATTAATGACAGCGGAGGTCAAGAGAAGTCCCTTTTCTGTAAGCAACTTTTCTGTAGCAGTACAATACAATAATCATACTTCCCCCCCCATGCCCCAAGTGCAGCATTAGGAATAGCTGGTAAAACTCACGCCGGTGGAAAGTGCCGTCTTGCTGGTGATGAACTGCAGCCAACATTTACAATATCTTTTGAGTTTTTTTTCTGAGAACATTGACAAGAAAGATCATGAATGTTAATGTGGTTAATGCTAATAGTGGTAATTACTCCTCTTTTATTTTCTTTTTATTTACATAACTCAGTGGAGGCAAGTGACAAGGTCACCTGAAGTCTCAAAGTTTTTGTCAAATATTCTACTAATATTTGAGAAACCTCTTTCTTATTAAGCCTGTATGACTAATGGGATTAACAGACCTTTGCGTTGCATATAGTTTACATTTGCCTGCCCTAGGAGGTACAGCCGTACCGAAGTGTGTTGCACCTGAGGATGGAGACTTTAAGGAGAGGTGCAGGTTACACAGTTAGCACTGAATGTAATAAAAACTAGGTTTTTGAGAAGAGATGCTGGTGAGCATGGGTAACTTTTTCTGCAGGTTCTCTATATGTATAACTGAAATGCCTGAAAAACCCAGAAATAGTTAGCATTTACTGTGATTTTTTTTAATATTGTGGTGAAACTCATTTGGAGAAAATCTGTTCTGGCTAACAATAGTCACCTTTTTTAAATAGGAGTCTTATTCTAATTTAAGGATTTCAGCTGTATTATAGAAATCAGATGAAATAAAAAGATAATGTTAAGATGTGCGTCTAGAATCAGAGTGGTACTCTTTGCCTCTGATATTTGAGTCTCTTCTTATTTTTCCCTTCTCAGCACCCTAGCTTGCAAAATACTTTTGTTTGGTTACTTAAAGTAGCATTAAAAGTGTAAGCGGTGCCTTGTGTGGTCCATTTAGGCCAGTGTTTTGTCTCTGACAGTGGGAATAGGTGATGCTGCTTAGAAATAACACTGAAGACTGGCCATTTTCTGCTGTCAGTTCCCCGTGTACTACTCCGTGTCCACAACTGTTGCAACTGGGAGTTGGTGCATTGCTTTTGGTATCCATTTATGAGCCTGTTGTCCAAGAATCTGAACCTGCTGATACTTGCTGTGTTTAAAAAAAATTAAGAGTAGTTTCTCTTAACTGTTTAAAAATCATCTCCTATTGTTTTCAGCAACTGCCTCCTAGTCCTAATACTGCAAAATTGGTGAATAACAGCTTTGCATGCATTTCACCCACCTCCTTTGGGATTTGGAAACCTCAGCTCAACCATATAAATCCATCCTCAGCCTCCCTGTCTCTGCTTGAAGGACTCTTGGGCATCTCCATCCCTTTTTGGAGGCAGCTTCTCTACCTGCTTGACCCCCTTCCTCTGCAGCTCCCATATACCCTCCTTAAGCTGGGCAGCCCATACCTGTTCGCTGTGAGATGATCAATCAAGGGTTTTATTGAAATACATTAGTAACCACCATTGGATGGGTGATGTTTTAAAACTTAGCTTCCACCATCTGTGTGGGCTGGATTTTCACTTAGGATGATGAGTTGGGGTGAAGAGCTAGCGAGGTTTGTTTTGACGTGCAATTTTGTTGTTTCCCATGAGTTACAGTATGGCAGATAAGCTGTATGGCAACTGATTGTCCGAAAGGTGAGTTGATGCCGGTGTCTGGTGGCCTGGGTGTGATGCTGAGGGCACAGGGTGGCCTCCTGTCACGCAGTCATCACTGGACGCTTTTGTTGGCTGGTACGAGAAACACCATTTCTTAAGTGGGGGAATACAGGGCAAGGTAGCCAGCCTCGTGTTTGGGGAGTTGCATGTAAACATCTTTTCTTCTCCTGGGGCTTCTTCTGTCCTTTGACAGGTCTGCATGTTTTAACAGGCACTTCTGTTCTTCGCACACAAGAGTTAATTTAATCTTTGTGAGGTATCATACCCCTCGTAGATACTTCGAGTGATTGTTTTTCATAATATTTTAATTAAACAGAATTGAACTTGAAGAGGTAGTAGATCTTGAAGAGGTAGGCTTAATCAGGCCTCCTTCCTTCGCCCTGCGAGAGAGTTTGTCTTACTCTAAGTAGTTTTCTAAGGTATATTCAAATTATATTGAATTATAAGATTATAAATTATAAAGTTGTACTAAATTATATATATATATTTTAAGTATCCTTAAGTTTAGCTTCTCAGTAGGTAAGCCTTAATGTTCAGCCATAGCAACAGAAGTTACTTTGGATCTTTTTTTGGCTCTTCATGTGTGGAGCTCTGAGCATTGTGTATGTGAACTGAAATACTTGTGCACGATGTGACAAGTTCCGGTCACTTTAGGCTGATGTATTTTCCCTTCAAGGTCTGCTCTAAGGTGGCAGAAGGAAAGGGGTAGGAATGCGTCTTTTATGGTGTGGCGGGCCTTGAAGCAGCTTGGGCGAGTGGTTGGACCCGGTGGAAGCTGAAAATATTTTCAACTGAAAGATTTTATCTCCTGTTTTTCGTATTTTTAGTATATTTGCACCGTATCAGAGAGAATATTTGTCTTTTGTGATCCTAGTGAGGTTGTATGTTAATGATATGGTAATTTTATTATTTTTAATTATGGCAAAAGATAAGTGTGGCAAACTTGCTCATATCTACATCATGAGTAAATTGTTCTTGTGGATTATATCAAACTGAATAGTGTTCATAGAGGAATACAAAAGCAGACAGTTAATTGTCTATTGTTTCTAGGAAAATAATAAACTTTTAACACTAGCTTCTGATAATTATTTTTGGTTCATTTGAATAAACCATGACATTCAAATATGTGTGTGAAAATCTTGTCAAAGCAGCAGCAGTCCCCCCCTGCGTCTTGCCTCCTTCCCTTTCCTCAGCTTTTCCATGTGCGTTTTCAGGACAGTTCCTTGCAAAGAGATGACTCTGCTCCCAAAATACCGTTCTTGTCCAAACAGAAGCAGGATTCAGCCTTTCCCAAATAACGAGGGATTCGATAGCCCTGCAAGGGGCACGCTCGTGACTCGACAACGAAGCGCTTTCGGTATGCATGCTCTTTTTACACAGACACGCTTGAGTGGATAGCTTTGCTGATGCTGTTTGCAATTTAATTTTTGAGAATTATTTAAACAATCTGAAGAAAAAAACAAACTTGCACTTTCTTTCTTTTAACTAGTGAGGGCTGTGTAATACTTTACACTGATCTGGGCACGTGAAGGCAGCAGAAGAAAGAGTTGTGCGTAACTCTCTTCGTGCACCCCTTGAGATTTCCAAGGAAATGTGAAGTGCTTCTTTAGCGTCTAACGTCCAGAGACGTGTTCCCAGCAGAAGCTCGTTTGCTCCTTGGAGGGCACTTGGGGACCCGGCAGCCGTGTGCACGTGTGCGGGCTCAGTGCGTCACCCCGCTTCTGACACGCTTTCTGTCTCAGTAGCGAAACTCTTTCATTTGGACCTCTTCTCCTTTACCTGGAGTGTTGTTTTCCGTTGTCACTGTTCTGCTAGCTTCCACACGTTTTAAGGAGGTAATCCTAAAACTTTCTATTTTGACATTTGCAAGCTCGGTGCTTTTATCCACAGACTTGCGTTGTCGTTTTTCCCACTTTGTAGAGCGTGTGAACTGTCTCAGCCGTGGTACAAGTGCATCAGTTCTTACCTTTAGCTTTTCTTCCATGGGCTTTATAGCTGGAACACCGGCAGCGTTTACCTCAGATGTGCAGCACTGCTAATCCAGAGCAGCTCGGGAGCGTGCAAGTAAGTGGGTCAGAGAGGGGAATCAGACCCGGAGTTTCCCGTGAAACCTCGGGAGTATGTATGAGAATTAAAACTGAGCTAGACTTGAACACAAGCCTAAAAATAGAAGGCTGCAGCCCATCTTTGGCCTAGTTGCCATCCCTTTTGTTCTTCTTGTCCTGAGAAAAAAAAAGAGCTGGATTCGCTGAAACACTATTGAGTTTAGTTGAAGTGTGTAACTTGCTTGATCTGATTTAAAAAAAAAATAATTCCTTTCTGGGCTGTCAGGCTCCGTGACTGCTCCCAGCACTGTGCTCCTCTTGGAGCAAAATAAGTCGATTTTTACATTGGCGTGTTTTAAGCCACTGATTTTAATCTTGTTTTGGATTTATAATTTTAATTGCTTTTTCATAGAAAGATTAATTCTCATTTAGGTGTGGATATGTAATTAAAAAGATCTCTAGACTTAAGTTGCTTTTGTTAACTGCGGTGCACACGCTGTGTGTGTATTAAAGCAATTACATAGCTGAATATTCATCTAATCCTATTCTTAAGGTTTAAGTGTTATTGTGTTAGAAAATGATAAATGACTTCTTATTTGTGAGAGGATTTACTTTTTTCCCTTATGATTTCAGCCAGGATGATGTTGGAAGAAAATGGGAATTCAATTATAAATTTACCTCAATGGTAGAAAGCCAGCACTTAAAAACGCTTTGTTATCACTTGAATATATTAAGTGTGTTGGATACCGTAAGGAAAAACTAGCAAAACACGTTTTGCACTTCAGTCACGTGGAAAGCGTTGCTCTAAAACGGCCTCGGTGGGTTTTGCTAGGCCTGCAAACGCTGCACGGAGGAGCCCGGATTAGCCTGGTCTGGATCCCGTGGAGCTTTCTCAGCAGCCGGCCCGCGGCCCCCGGCTAGCCGGGCGTCAGCCTGCCGCTGCCGGGCTCTGCCCGGCGTTGTACGCGGTGAGCGGCCCCAAATCGTCCAGAAACCCCCCCGAGTTTGCCCTTAACTGATGAGGCGTTATCCTCTTGGCTGCCGGCTGTCTGCTTCCTGCCGAGCCCGCCTGGACTACTCGCTGCAGCGGGAAGCAGAGAGATTTACTTACCGCTAGCATCCGGGTGGGATATGTTATGCTGAACTCTGTGGTTGCGTTTCTAAATAGCAATTAAAAAAAATTGATTTAATGAATTTGTTTTTCCAAGATGTAAAAATTCAGCTATCTTTACTTATTCTAATTCTAATTTACTAATTTCATATTTTAGATTGATTTCATACTCTTTCAGTTAAGTGTTTTGGTCCTTTTGTTACTGGGTGTCGTTTAGCAATAGGTAGTCCAAAATGATCGCCAGAATACTGTGGGTTAATCTGCAATGAGAAAGAAATAAAATTCAAATTTAGTAACTTTAGAGGGAAGAGTTATATTATCTTCGAGAGTTGTATTATCTTTGATTATCCTTCTTCAGTTCTGCAGGTGAATCTTTCCCTGTTTTGTTTCAAGTTCTTATTAAACTTCTGTTGTTTCTTGGACTTCTTTGTGTAATTAAATGGAAAGCACTAAATAGGTGTGTATTTGATATGGTATCATTATGAACTATAAATAGGGCTACTTCTCTGAATATCTGTAGATAGCCTCCAGCATTGCCTGTAGGAAAATATTTAAATCTCAGCTTCTTGCTTTTTCGTTGTCCAGAAGGAAATGCCGCTGAATTCCTTGCAGCTCCTGGCAAACTTTGCACATGTATTAGCAAATATAACGAGCTGCAGAAATTGTATGGGAAAATGTCCCGTATAAGAGGGAACCTCTGCAAGATAAAGAAAATTTACAGTAGGAAGTTCCCTTCAGATAATGTTGTTAATTAAGATTAAGATAAATTAAGATAACATTAAGATAATGTTAATTTCTGTTCCTGTGATCAACTTAAAATACTGAAATTCCTGGTGTTTAGGTGTGGGGTGAGAGCGCTCTGGCCAATGCTGCTGTTGTAATTCGGGCGGTGGCAGAGCTCTGTTCGCATGCGGTGCTTGGTTCGCCTGGGACCCTCCGAAAAATGATTTTCTCTCTCTCCAGTTCAGGTTTTTGTGGCTTTTTAATGGCAGTAATGCTTTTTCACATTCCTCTGGTGAATCACGCTCTTAACTGTTGAATGAGAGCTGCAACATACGTATTAGCAGTAGCTTACCTCTTCCAGGCTCTGTTCTTACATCTGTCCTGATGGAGTGCAGGTGCTACTTGAAAATCAAATTAAAAGTGAAGAGGTAGCTAAAATGAGGATAGTTCGCTAAGCAGAGAAGAACAAGTTCGCTTCTGTTAAATCCCTTGTTTACAGCTAGTAGATGTTAATCTTTTGAGCTCCTCTTTCTGCCAATATTGGTACAGAAAATCTAAATTGTAAGGTAAACTCTTTGGAAATTGTATTTCTCCTATTTACCATAGTGACCTGTGGATTTTCCTAAATAATACTAATTTTGCTACTATACCGTGAAATGTCACAGAAAACTGAGTTTAAATTAGAAAAGTCATAATAAATGACCGGACATCTGTTGGCAGGGCTGTTTGTGTTGAATCAGGCTTCCGACCCTTCAAGGAGGAGGGAGTGAGAATATTGACTCTAGTGGGGTTTTCATCTGGATAACATGCAAAAGTAAAACGAGCCCTGTCTTAATATTTTGACATTCATTAGAAACTCCTGCGGTTCTTGCAGAAACCCCTGTCTGCAACCAGTACGTAACCTCCTACAAAACTGGAAGTTGGGAAACGCAGTTGTACGTCAGTGACTGCTTCCCCGTAACCTGCTCCCCGTGTCCGCGGTCTGGGCTGCTCTGGGAGCTTGTTAGCAGAGCAGCCCTAGCAGCACGGCTGGGTGGTTTCTGCGGTGGCGAAGCAAAGGTAGAAGCTGGTTCAGAAATGCAAAAGCCTTCCCAAAGAGACCCCTTCTTGCACGTTTCTTTTTTAATCCAAGGATATCCAATTTGTGAGTTTCCATCAATTAAATTTTGATTGCACACATTTCTGATGTTGCTTTCAAGCTCTCCAAGCCCCTCAATAAAACAGTTGTGTTAAATATTTTATATCACAACAGTCAAATGAAAAGCACTGAAAACAGAATAATTTGTCTTAAACAACAACAGTCAAAAATGGCCGTTTCTTTTAGAAGTATATTCATCTAACAAGATCACCTGTCTTGTATGAAGAGGAGGTTCGTATAAAAGATGCATAATATTCCCATGATTTGTCATAGCGATACCTTACTGCAGCATATAAGAACATAATGTGGTTGCTGCAGAGACAATATCCATTACACCGTAGCCTATCACAATTATTGAAATTACTATAGTTTAATAATTTTTAACATAAGATGACAGTTTTAGCTTAAAAAAACCTTATCACTGTATTTGCGAATCCTAAATTTTGGAGCAGGGAAGATTCTTCATCTGCCCTGTATCATCCTAATCATAGTTTATTTACAGTGTATTCAACATTAATCACATTGAATAACTGCAACTGTGTTACTGGTTGCATCAGCTAGCATCGCGGTTTCCGAATGTGCTCAGCCATGAGTATAATTTTGTGGTATAGGACCCATAAACTTGAAGTCCAAAATACCTTTGGAAATTTCTTGGTTTTTTTTCCTCCGGCCTCCTGTGGGGCGGTTGAGCCACACCGCTCAGATCGGTGCTGACCCCCTTCCGCTGTATTTGTAGCGGGGCCGGATTTACCAGCGTAGGTGGCAGCGAAAAGCCAACCTCAGCGTTGCTTTGGGGTCAGACACGTGGGGGTACTTGCTACGTGTCGGACGATACCGTGCCGGGGCTGCTTTGAGCAGGAGAAGAACGTCGCAGGCACAGCGAGAACGTGCAGTGCAGAAATTACGGGAAGCTGATAGGAAAAGAAGACGCTTTGCTGCAGTGTTTGTACCTCAGCTGTATTCTTCTCCATCTTCATAAATTTATATTAGCTGCTTGGTGACTTTTATTTGCTCGAGAAAGTTCTGCTTTTTTCCATGTCATTTAACTAACGCTCAGTGCTGTAGCAGATACGTCTTTCATTTTGAGAGTACTTCAGATGGTGAGAATAATAATTATAGTTAAATTAGCTCCCTAACAATGATATGAAGCAAGTAAGACATAATTTTGTATTGGGAAATCTAAAATAAACAGGATTAAAGGCTTTCCCTAGGGCAAGGAAGGCAGTTAGTTGCAGGCTCACGTTAGTGTGAGGAACTTCATTTGTCCAGACTGTTAGGATTACACCAAGGTCACCGCGCTTTCTGTTCTCGTGGGCATGCGCGTGGCACCCCTTGTCTGAGGACTCTTGGTTTATGTATCTATCGCTCTTCAGTGGCGTGGACAGAGAGGGGTTGAGGCTCGAGCGAGATGCTTTTGTGTCAGTAATTCCCAAAATGCTGAAACACTCGATGGGGACTTTGGAGAAGTACGGGTAAAATCAGCGCGCGTCCTTATGCATACCGCTGTGCACGCAGCGTAAGGTGAAGCCCCAAGCAGGCGGCAGGTGATGGCAGAGGTACTCAGGTTAGAGCAAAGATTTCTGGCGTGCACATGAAATTTGGAGATAAGCAATCTTAAATTAAATTCCATCGTACGGTAGAAGACTCCAGTTTACAACAGGAGCCGGGGAGCAAGGCGGGGGTGGAGGAGGAGTCCTTCCGCGGAGGAATGTCTCTGAGCAGCAGTGTCTAGCCTGCCGTGGTTTATATTTTCTTGTATTGCTGTGGTTTAAATCTTTGCTAGCATGATCTTCTCATGACGCCAATGTGCAGTAAATCCACCCAGCGCTAAGGCGGAGAAGAAGGTGCCAGTGCACGCAGTGAAGGAGACAGGGATGCCCGCTGTAGTTAGCGCATTGAAAGCTCTCCAAACATGCCCTCTGGAAGAAGGTTGCTGATCACCTCGCTACCGTATTTGCTATGCCCAGTGGACTGACGTGTCGGCTGCCCAGGTAAGCAGCGCCCTTCCCCTGCAGAAGTAAGAGCAACAGCTGAGGAAATATAATTAAATACATTTAAGAATGGCAGGAAGATCTGCGGAAGAGCAAATGATGCCGGTCCAAATTCCCTGTCTTTTTAGACAGTGTAAAAATACTAAGTCCGTGTCTATGCTTTCCTGTGAGTTCACGTCTTCCAAGACTAACTCAAAGCTTGCTGCTCTCTGTGGAGTTCTCTGGGAGTTACTGCTCGTGTAAGGACTGATGCATGGGCACGCTGGACCCTGTTTATCTGCATCCCTTGCCATCTCCTTCCCAAAACATCCTGATAATGGGACATGAGCGATGGGAAAACCTTTGAAGACTGCCCGTTGATAAGTGCAGTAAAAACAAAGAATTCTAAATCCCGGAATCCTTCTATTCAGCTTTTACAGCTCATATTAAGTGCTGGATGTGCGCAAAATTCTATAAAAACAGATTTTTGTGTGGTCTTTCCTTGATTATTTTTTCTCTACTTCAATGCTAGCCAACACCCATATATACTAGCTTTGTATATTACTTTAGCATTCTTAGCTGTGTGGAACAAGATACTTGAAACAAATTTATTGATGGCAGTTCTCTAGATTTTCGATGAAATCATTTTTAACATTGGGGGGGGGGGAAGGGGGGGAAGGCAATGGCATTTAGGAGAGCGAAAGATAAATGGACTGACCTCCAGAAATCTTAAGTGCCATGATTTCACTTGACACTGAAAATGTGTAGACCTTTTTAAGTAAAATGGTTTTTTATTAAATTAGACTTTCCTTCAAAAAGAGTCCTAGAAAAATGATAAATGGAGTTATTAAAATATTTCATTAATTTTACTTGCCTTTTACGAAAGTTAACGCTTTCCAAATAAGGAATGGGTTTTGTCCTATAATCATGCATTTCATTACAGTTTTTAATAAATAAGCCTTTTGCAGAATGAATTGCAGTTAAACTATCATGATCTAGTGTACAATTTCTGATCTCTATGAAAGTTTTTTTTTTAATATCCTATTTATATTTACACCTCTCTGATCACTACTCCTGAAGCAATGTAGCTTGTTTAGCTGTGAGCTTGAGGGCATGTGTGTGTGTGTGTGTGTATATATATATATATATATGTGTATATATATGTTCGTACGTATGTATGTATAAAATGATATTATCTCTGTTATATATGTAATAATTATAGCAGCTGAAGAAGCTGAAGGCTACTTGTGCCTTGATTGCTTGTTTAATTCATGCACACATTAAAGCCTGATGTAGGCTGTACTTGTCCTCAAAACTGCCTTGGAAGAACTGCAAATGTTACGCTGATAGAGATGTTTGAGCTCCGCAGTATGTAGAAACTAGGTGGATAGTGAGTGTTTTTGGTAGAGGTTGCACTAAATGCACTTAAATAACCAAGAAGCATAACATGAGTAGAGCAGTTTGACATGAAGATGTTTGGAAACCTTTGGACTTAGAGTTTCATTGAAACACATTGCTAAGAGCTGCCTTCCAAACTAGGGCTTCTAAATGTTGTCCTGATGAGAGTGCTTGGATATAGCTTTTTTTTTTTTTTTTTTTTAATGCATAGTTCTTGAACTAGGCTTTTCTGTAAAATATAAAGCAGGAAGCTGAAGTTTCTTTATTAATTGCAAGAACTTTTGTCTACCAAAAATATATCACTGGAAATTTTTGTGTATCAATTTGGTTTGCCAGACAGGAGTCACAATAAGTATTTCTTAGAGCAGATCAGGGTGGAAGTGTGTCCTCCCTTTTCTCCTTTGTACAAAGTGCCCAATTTCCATCGCTTTTGAGTGCTGAAGCGGCTTGGGGCGCTTGGAGGCTGCGGGAGGTGGCGTGGGACGCAGTCTGGCGCCGCCGAGATATTTATATCGGATTATTTAAGGAAGAGGGCACGTTTCATCCAAAATACAGAGAGTGAAGTTTGTCGGATCACAGGACCTTGGTGGGTCTTGGTTTACAAGCAGATGCCTTCGTCGTGGTGTTTGGAGCAGCAGGGGAAAAAGTCTTTCGCTTCTGTTACTCCAAATGCGAGCTGCTGCTTCTCGGAGAAAAGCTCGCGTGTTTTATCCCTTCCATTTATTGTACTCAAGAAGGCAGGACTAGGCCAAAGGAATTCAAAAGCGGGATATAGCCGAGGAGGGGAAAAAAGTGATAAACGTTAACATTTTGTGCTTGTTTATATTCTGCTGCCGTACCCGTGAAATACTTTTGCTCTTAAGGAGTTATTGAATTTACTGTCAGATTTTAGAAAACGAAATGTTTGTTTTAATACTATCAGAGCTGTGTGTTTGTTGTAAGTTCACGGTTGAGGGTTTGGAGGGTTTTTTGCCTTCTGGTCCTCCTGTCCTTGTTCATGTGATGATAGAGATAGATGCCTCGCTATTAGCGGCTTAAGGAATTTGTGTCAGAATCATTTTAAATGCTGCCCGGGCTGATACGGCGAAATAATAGCTGTGATTCCAGTCTGCTGCGCACTGACCAGTGGAGAGTGCTTGAGCGTAATGTTCTCCCCGGCGCTGGGAAAAGCCTGTTAGCAGAAATGAGGTTTTATGCTTCTGGGGAACTGAGTTACGCTCATATGGAGCGATTTCAGTTCTTGGTTTTGGTGTATTTTGCTATTTGGTCTTAACCTTCGTAATGTGTTTTCCGTTACGCTTGGAGCAGTGTGGTATAACCAGGGTTGTAGGCTGGTGCATTTTAACCATTAGTTAGTGGTGAGAGGTATACTCTCATTTTTGTTGCTGCATTAATGAAAAAGTAATTTTTACATTGCTAAACATAGCATCATATTGTTTAACGTCTGTCTTGACCCATACTTGAAAACTAGAGTTTCTCTTACATAAGTCTCTGTTTTAGTAATTTTCGAGATGAGACATTTGTGATCAGAGAGTTGGACAAGTCGCAGAGGAAAAACTGAACGGATTCTCTTTTTATGAAATATTCTTCAGAACAGGCCATGCTGGGAGACCCTCTGCCTTTTTTCTTTTTTTAGATTGTCATTTTCCGCAATATTTTGCTTACAGGAGCAAACGTGTCTGCCGAAACCACTCATTTCACGTTTAGCAAGTAACTCATCTTCTAATGAAAATTTGTGTAGCAGCCTAGATTCTTAAAACTAGTTACTGAGAAGCTGAGATTTGATACGTTTTAAAGATGATTTTTATCTTGTGGTTTCAAAAGTCCTGAACTAGTGAAAATTTCATTAGTAGCTTTTAGAAATTTTAACAACTGACTTTTTATTTATTTTTTTTAATATATACCTTGTAGTTGTAAGCAAAGAGAAAAGCTACTTCATGGTTACATCCTTGCAAACTGGGAAGTAATGGTGAGGGATCCATTTCACACGTATTTTGAATAAAGTAAGTTCCATGAAAACATTATGAAATCCCAAACCTAGTGAGGAGTTCTGTTTAATTTTGAGGTCTTTTTCTGTATCTTTTAGCTGCTTAGTAGCTTAAGAGCATATAGGAAAATTTTAGTGAAAAATAAATGTGATGTACAGTTTTTCATCTGCTCCTGAGCGTCCTAATAAGGAAATGGTAATGACACATCCCTTAACTTTGGGTGGTTTTGATTTCTGCTGGGTTTTCTCACTATGCACAAAGAGCTTAATGCTCCCAACTTGGAGCTTTCTCTGGAGGAGAGTGGACAAGGCAATTTGAAATAGGATGTTTTTACCCATGAAGAAAAAAAGGATTGGCTTAAATTGCTTATCAAATGCATTAAATGCGCTTCCCTTGTATTATATGCAGGAATTATTTTAGTCACTTTGCGAATACTTCATTTCCAGCATTTGTTTCAAATTTTGCAAGTAAGGGAGTATGAAAACAGCTCTCAGTATAAACCTTGACACTGTTTCAGTGAATAAATAGCTATTAATCGCAAAGGCAACAGGGAGCCCCCTGCGCTGCCCTTGCAGTACTTGCTATATAAATGTGGGTTTGCAGTTACTACTACAATTAAATTGAAATTGATTTTTTAGAGAATTAGATTTTTTTTTCTTTGTATTGCTTGGAGTGATACGCCACAGAAGATGACAACAGTCTCTGAATCCAACTAAACATTAAGTATCAACCTAGGATTAAAATTTAATAATAGTTTGCTATTGCTAAATAGTTAATGGGCTACGCTAAAAGCACCTACTATACAAATACTGCCTGTAAACAATTACAAAACGTTATTAGGATTGTAATTAAGAACATGCTGGCTGTAAACGATACCTCACTAAATGCAAGGAAAATTATGAAAAGTGAACACATGACCCGTAGTACACTCTTCCCAATATTTAGTAGATTTTCCTAACCAGCAATGGCTTAAACGCTTTTGAGCAGGGGGGATCTGCAGATAAATTCTGTAGTGGCAATGCGCCTGTGTTTGGGTATGTATAATGCAGTGGAGGCTTAAAGGAACAATACTGTATCAAAGAAAAAAAGTTGTTTCATTATGAAGACATATTAAGATGAGAATATTTCATTGTTTTATGTAGGGAAGCAGGAAAAAAAAATGTTGATTAACTTGTGAAGAGCCTTGACCATTCCTGCCGAGCTCCCCTTTGGCGCTCAGCCTAAATTGCTGTTACCACATGTAACAAGTTTCTGTAGTTTTTTTTTTTTAACTAATGCTTAAATGTGCATTTGTATTTAATTTGTGTTATTCTAAGCTTGTTTATTTTTCTATATTTATTTGTCCAGAAAACATTCCAGTTTTTAGAAAACTTTCACATTTTCCTTTTCGTACTTTCATACAGAAGTAGAATGTTTCTGTTGCACATTAAACTTTCATGTGTCCTCTCTAATTCATGCCATGCGAATTAATAAGATGTTCTTCTGCAATTATCTCTTTTCTGTGACTCATGATTTTCCCTAGCTTATCAGGACAGTCATAGCAATTCCCCTGTGAATTAGCGTGCTGCTGCAAAAAGAGGATTATGATCTCTTGGCAGGAGCTGGAGATGCTGGAACAGGAAGAGAGGGCTCGTGTTTGCAAACATCGATCGTCAATGATGAGCCGTTAAAGAGGAAGAGGGGGTCACAGACAGGCAGGAAGGAAATTGCACTGAAATTTTTCGGCATCTCTAGCAGTTACTTTATCTAAAAAATGCAATTTTAAATGCATTTAGGAGTTTAAGATTTGCTCCACATCTATTTATTTTTTTTGGAATATAGAAGATTAACAGTAATTAACAGTAATTTCTTCAGGTATGAAATTAATCTTCTGACTGTTGCAGCTGTATACATTAACTTAGACTGTTTATCAACCAGAGATAGATGAACACAGGAATGTGGTCAAAGCTATTAGATATAGAAACTACTTTCTCACAGAAGAGCAGAAGCTGTAAGTTTACTGACGGATTAAGTGAAAAGGACTGGATTTGCAGAAATACGGTTGACATTTTTGTGTGAAGGAAGTTAAGTATACATTTCGGTGCTTGCAAAAACAATGGAATTTACAGATTATTTCAGTAAATGATGATCTGCCAGAAGGTACATTGAGCAGAACAAAGGTTGTCGTCTGTTCTCCTGAGCATTTATGAACCATCTGCAGAACCTCATATGAAACGATGGACTGAATTATACCTTGGGCCTAGTCTTACGTGGCCAAATAGAAAAAATAAAAATTCTGACTTCTGCAGCAATGAAACCTCACCTTGATTTACTAGTACTATCACTGGGGAAGATAGGCCTGCGTATGGGTTACTGAATATTTTCTTAAAGGAGCAAACCTTTTTTACTGAATCTTTTATGTGGAGTGCTTGTTATGTGGTGTTTTGACAATTAACATTTTGCCTTTCCTTTTTTTTTTCTTTTTGTGAGATTTTCCAGTCTTACTGATATTTCATAGTAGTAAACATTATCTTTTAAGCAGCTGCTGCTTCTAATCTTGTTGTAGCACTCTGTAATAAAGTTCTTTCGATGTCGTGGAACAGTAGCCCCCGTCGCCTTTCCCTTCCGTGTTTATACCATTAGCACGTGCCAAAAAACTCTCATCAGGTATGTTTGCATAACGTAGAAAAAATAGTTCTCCAGCATGTAAGACAAAATCAGCTGTGTAGGAGTTGAGATATAAACTCCCGTTACACAGGAGAAGAGCATATTCAGGGAATTAATCTGGTGGAGTTTTGGGGGATCACAGTGCAAATAAGGTGGCTCATCAAGCACAGAAAAGCTGATGTCATTTGGCGTTTGATCTCAGTTACTTGGACTGATACAGCAACAAATAGTTAGACTGCAAATAGTAAAAATCTAAAATGTAACGAGAAAAACTCTTTGCTCTCTTAGAAAGAATAGAAAATTCCTGTGTGGTCTGTCACACTGTCCGTGACGTGGAATTACCTTGAAAATATGATGGAAGTACGCATTTACTGTTTTATCTGACTGTGTATAGAGTGGAAAAACATTCCAGAGTTATTTTCTGAGTTATTTTGTTAAGTTTTTCTAAAAATTCTTTTCTTCAATAAATATCGGAAAAGGTATGGACGGTATTACTGTCGTCAGTCAACATATTTTTAGCAGATAGTCTTAGAAGTCATAGGAACAAGTAGAATTTGGCATTTATTGTATTGGGACTTTTAGTAGCAATAGCAGTGGTTTTTCTTCTAATATGGGGTTTGGGTACTCACAGTGATGTTTCCGTGTTTCAGAGTGGAAGACTGAAACTACTTTTTGTCATTTCCTTCTTTTTTCATGGTTTGAGAGAGATACATTGGATACTGCCATTTCTGTGACAGCTACTGTTTTTCCTTTGCTCTTTTCTAAGCATCACCGTATCTGAACATACCACTTAATGAAATTAAAACTTGGGGTCTGAGTGTGGAGCTCACTCTAATTGATTTTAAGGCATTTCTTCCCTGAACACAGTGTTGACTTTCCAAATGCAAATACTGAAATTGTGTTACATTTTTGGCAATAGTATCTATTACCTTCCAAAGCCTTTAATGCCTGAACAATTTTTATATGAAGAGTATGTTACATAAATCTTCAGTGAAGAGGCTGGTAGAGCCACGAAACCAGTAAATAGAAACTTTTCAAGAACGAAGCTTTGAAGTGTGCTTTTTATTTCCTCAGCAGAATTTTGAATACCCATTAGCGAATTTAAATGCTAGAATTATGTCCACTATATTAATCAATGTTCTCTAATAACGGTATGTTTTGATAACAAGTATTAAGTTGCCCTATCCTAAATCATTGTTTTGTTTATATTTCTATTTTATAGGGAAGTTTTGTTGCATGCATGACAGCCATTTTAAGGCAAATGGAAGACTATCACTATGCTCATCTGATCAAGACTTTTGGAAAGATGAGGTCGGATGTTGTGGTAAGTTTAACGTGCTTTACCTCTTGATAGCATATTTTAGTTTGTGGGTTTTTTTCCTGTTACTGTTTGTTAATTACACATATGAAATGTCAATAAAATGTGTTTCAAATTGCATGATATGAGGATAGTTATTAAAGTGCTTACTTTTTACATTTTCTGAACTTCTTAAGCTTCCTACTTTATATAGGAATTCAGTTCATCTCTGGAACTGTTGAATATTTGAAAACAAGCTCTGAGATACTAGATTTAAGGTAATTAAAAGACAGTGTTAGGAAATAGCAATGTTAAGTTGTTATTAAAACTCTTTTGTTTAGGAAAAAGAAAAAAGGGAAAGCTTTCTTGAGGAAAGAAACTTTTATTATTAAATCTTACAGATGTCCCAAATTTGTTCATTTGTTTAAATAATTCTTATTTATACAAGTACCAGCTTTAAAAATTGTACAAAACTTTTTAACCTTAAAGATGCTCTCAGCTGTTAAAAAAGTAATAATAATTGAAATTTGTCTCCTTAGAATCGTTCAGTAGCCTAACTGAGCCTGCAACGCGACTTAATTAGAGCATAATAGAAAAGAGTTTATAGCTAAGGAGATAACTCTCTAATGACCTGGAACTATCATTGCCATATGGCAAGAGCATGCTGCAAAGTAGCTACCAAACTCGTTGGCTAAGATCCATCAATTAGCAGCTGACCTAAAGCCTGATGAGCTGTATTACATTACCCAGGCTGTTACTAGGGATTCTCCTAGGCCCTTTAAGCAGCTTTTTTTTGGTATTTTCATCTTTGAGATGGCCATTAGATATCCTTTCTCCTTTCAATTCCCAAACGCAGCAAAACACAAAACCATGGTCTTTTATTTGTGTAATTACTTTATGTTTGGACTTTCCAGTATCACCTTTTGTCTTTAATATTTTCTTCTTATTTCTGCTTGTATTCTGTAAGATTTGAGCTCTTTGCCCTGTGCCAGGTTTCAGGTAAGGTGCTAGAGTCTCCCTTGTTCTATCTTCTTGCACCTGCTCCAGAAGAGATGATGTTAAGGAAAAAGCTGGCAATGGAGGTGATTCAGGACAAGGAAGACAAAGACTCGCAGCGAAGAACTGCAGCAGGACATCACAACATTGAAAGGGTTGCTGGGTGCAAAAAGTGACTAGGGACATGCCATATGTAGTAAATCTAAAGCGATGCCTACAGGGGAAAAAACAATCCTCGCTTTGCATAGGCAGTCGTGAACTCAGGGTTGAATCTCAGGCATCCAGAAACGTAATTTAACTCTGGGTTGTCGTAGCTAATTTTGTGCTTAGTGTATGAAAGAAGACAAAAAGGAACATGTTTGTTTGTAATTATTAGGGGAAGAGAAACAAACAGAAAATAATGTTATGCCACTTCATAAATCAGTGGTTCACTCGCATCTAAATTACTGCATCCAGTTTTGGTTGGAAAAAGATGTAGTAAAATGAAGAAAGAAAAGAGAAGAGTCAGGGAAGAAACCTTAAGGGCCATTTGCCTGATGGGGTGTTCTATAGGTCTGTTCTTCCTTGGCAGAAAGAAAGGGAGTATTTATGAATTTAAAATTTGGTAACTGATCTATTTATAATTACTTGTTTTAAGAGTTTGATTAATATGCTTTGTGGCTGGTGGAGAATTACCTTTTTTCTTTTGTCTTGATTCCCTGTATTTTCTTCCCATTGTGTATATTCTTGGTTCTCATAGCTGGAATTATTCAGTACTCTTAAAATGTTATTTTCAGTCAGCTACGTACTATTTTCCACTACTTGCTTTTCGCAGTTAGGCCTCTTAACTATGGCTTGTCATTCGCAGATATGCGAATCCAAACTTTTCTATTTGTCAGTTGCTGTAATACCTTTTATATCTTTTACTAAAATGTAGCTTTTAAACATTTTAATACTGTTATTGATTAAATGATAATGTATGCTAATGGGAGCTAAAGTACCTGGTAGTCTGGTAAAACATTAAATGGGTAATACGTTAATGGTAAATAATGGTATCTTTAATTTTAAACTATTAGTAAAACAAATGGAGATGTGGAGATGTAATGGCAACACATTGTAAATCCTGCTATAAAAGGAAACTACAGTGGGTAAACTTTTTTCTTCTATGAATAAAGTTAATTGAATTATTACCTAGGAGGTAATAGAAAATGATGATAATAACACGTTGGGTTTTTTCCCTCTGTTCTTCTCCCAAGGCTTTTGATTCCCTTCCATCTTCAGAGCAGCAGCGCTATTGCACTTTACTGTGTCTGTATAGTCCTTGATGTTATATGCTTTTCATGGGAAAAAGCTCCTTCCTTTAACTTCTTATGCCTTTTTCGTTTCTCTCTAATCTGACAATTTTCTTGACTCTCCTACCAGTGCCCTTTGACTCGCCTGCTCTTCAGAGCTGGATTAAGAAGCAATTTAAGTCTAACCCACAAGTCTACATATGGAGGTGGTATCTGCATCTGCCATTACAGAGGTTTTAGTCTTATCACGAAGGCATAAAGACACAGTTATTTAAAAGTGAAACTAGCATTTCAAACAGAAATGTCTTTTTTTTTTTTTTTTTTTTTTTGACATGTGAGTGAAAGCGCTTAACTGGAAACTGTGGTTGCTTCTTTACATCTGAAACCTTTAAATCAAAAGTAGATACTTCTTTCTCACCACTCAGCTTTCATAAGCATTCATGCTCTTTCTCAACCAGAAGTTACAAGCCTGGTGCTGGAAATGCTACAGGAAATTTTATGGCCTGTGTTACGTAGGTGTCAGTTCTTCTGGATTATTATAGTGGTTGTCTTTGTCCTCAAATATCCGTGAGGACATGAGCTGGGATGCAACAAAACCAGTCTTATAACTCCTTATGGAATATGTTATTTTATTTAAGTTTAATTTTAAAAACTGTTCAGATTTAGGAATTTCTATCAAAGAGGAGAAATTCTTACTTCCAAGCCTATTATCATCCTGACATGAAATATCACCTGAGATCAGTGAGATGATTTCTGGGGCTAAAGAGTTTCCTTCCCTCCCGCCCTCTTGTCTTTTTGGGAAACTTCATATTTAGGTGTTTAAGATCTAAATAATATTAGCTGACAGCAAAACCTATGCTAGTGTTGTTCCACGTGAAAGATTTCGTAACTGTTTCTCCTACAGGCATTCAGGACAGTGCCGTGAAGTCAGTGAAATACGTAGAAGGGCAAGCTCCATATGGCTTTTTAGATTACTTTCTTCTGCACCTCCATCTTTCTTTCCCTGTAAAATGTTGCACTCGTAGGACCTTTGATTTTAGCGGTCGTGGGAGAAGGTGGTTAATATTGGCAAGTTTAGCTAATCATTGATGTGAGTGGCTCATTATATGGCTTAAGCAGGCTCTTTCTGGGACGTGATGTGAGATCTGCAGATTAGGGGATGCACTGATGCAAGAGCTGCTTTCTTTCTCATATTGACTTCATGCATATTTTAGTAAGCTATTTTTATTAAGCTTGAAAATTTATTGAAATTGAAATCATAGTCATTAAAAAATGTAAATGGTATATCTGAATCCCTATGTGATGTTCAGCAGTCGGGGGGGGGGGGGATGGGCTTGTCTAACCTGCCTCTGGTTCCACCTCCCCAACTGCAGGGCTGGGGTCACTTTGCCTCCCCTCCGTAATTGAACGAGACCCATCTATTTGGGAAATCTGCTTCCCTGGGATCTCAGATGGGATTTGTGTTTGTAGCTGAAGGGAGATCAGAAGTTGCATCCCTTGCTCCTTTACTGTGGCTTTTCTAAAATCATTTTTTAATGACTGGAACAGTTTGTGGTCTGAGTGCTGAAAATCTGCTGTCTACACAGCCTCTGTGGGAACACACCTTGAACTCACAGCTCCCCTTTCTACCTCCACTCCCCCAAAAAGCTGGGGTTTACTCATAATACGAGGTTAACTTGTACCAACCAGTTGCTTCTCTATGAGAAGGATAAAATTGGAGAGAGAGCAATGTTGTAAATACATAAAATGCAGGTAGGCATCAGAAGCTTTCTATTTTGATGAATAAATTGATTAGTTCTTACACTGGATTATTTTTAAAAAACTGAGTGAAAACAGGACTATTAAAATGTAAATGTCAGTAGATGAAAGTGTGGAGTTGAATCAGCAAACTAGCTGAAATCACGTGTGGCACAACCTTCAGGGTCAGTAAAGACTGTAAGTCATCAACAAAGCATAGGAAAATTCAGCCACCGTCGCATGCAGCTTGATCAGCAGAGTGTGCAGAGGCTCACCAGCTGAAGCCCGTGACACAACAAATGAAGTATATAGCAGAATTTATTACAGGAGATCAGGAAAACATACATCTGTATTCATAAAATATTAAGAAAAATGACCTGTGTGAGCTCAAATCTGCCCTCTTGGATGGCCAGTGACCCTTCACACGGGACCACTTCCACTGAAGTCTTGATTATTGAGCTCTGAAGCAGGATCAGTAGGAAAGTGCATGCAGCAGAAAAAGCATGTAGTTGAATGAAATAAATACTGTGCAGTGCTCGGTCAGCAAAATGTGCAAGGTGATTTTTAAAATCCTGTAGCTCGTTCACCAGAATATGTGAAAATTAACAGCAGACTATGCAGCTTGATCTCTTAAGTGAAAATCCATTTTCCTGAGCTGAGGGAAGAATATGCTTAGAATGAATTTTGCCTTCCGCAACAGTAACATCTCATTAACTGCTAGATGTTCTGAATTTTTGTCAACCTTTTTAACGTCAAAACATCTTTTTTTTTTTGATGTTGTGCTGTGATTTTGGTAAAAATATGCAGGAGATCATTTACTAACGTGGTTGATTTTCTTTAAAAATGTATCTTTTGTGGCTGCTGATGCTTTGTTGGACCTCTATGGCTCTGTTGCAGCTGCACCTACAGATGATGTAGCAGATTAAAGAAGTGAAGGGTGTTTTCCCGCGGTAACGGCGGGAGGCTGCGTTAGACATCTGATGCCCGGCATCCTCATGGTCAGCTCCCACCTCTCCCTGCCTCCCCTGTGCCGGCTTTGGGCTCTCCTCATTCGCGGAGCTGGGGGCTGAAAGCAACGTTTATGGCCCTAACAAGGGAAAGCCGACTGTCCTGGAATAAGCATTTCTCCGAGATATCTGTATTGTGTCCTCAGGACCTGTGCAGCTCCGTCATTCGTACCAATTTAGGAGCCAGGAAAAACATTTTAAAAGAACACTGAATCAAGAGAGAAAATCCGGCAGAGTTGCTGGCTCTCACGTATGAAGAAATTCTTGTGAGAGCGGTAACTTCGTATTTGTTTTTCATTGAAAAGGTTATGTAAAAAACAGCCTGAGTTAGAAGTCCAGTGAGTGTAATATTTTGCAGATTTTTTTCTTAGAATTTGACAGTTTAGAGGTAGAGGATTTAAATACAGTTACTGAGAAGCTATAGCAAAAGAAAAGTGTTCCAAGCTTGGACAAGAATAAGTTCTTATTCCTATGTGCAATGGATAAAGGACTTTTTGCAATATATTCTTTCCAGCTCTGTTTTTTTTTTCCTGAGTAATTGATATTGCTTAAAATGTTAGCTAGTTATTACAGTTTCCCAATTTGTACAAGATGATTTACATTGTAAAGTACATGAGGTTTCTGTTCTAAAGTGATGTTTGTTTATATCTGTGCAGAAATAAATTGGTTTATGCTACTAAATTAACTTTGGTCTGGGTCAGGTTTTCACTTGCAGAAGCAATTACTGGTAAACTGGTAGTCCAGTGTTGTTTCTGAGTTAATACCATGGGTTGTTTACAATGTAGGATTACTATTATTACTATTTTTGAAAAGTTTAAATAGAATAATTGTGGAATTTCTTTACATTGTATATGAATGTGAGTTGGTTGTATTTATATATGTTGTATATGAATAACAGCTTTTGATCAAGCAGAACGATAGATGACTTGAATCTAGTCGGTAATAACTGGCTTCTTAATCACATATATCTTTTGATCTAGAAATGTGACCTTAATTCAAGTATTTTCTCTTATTTTAGGATTTTCTGATGGAAACGTTCATCATGTTCAAGAATCTTATTGGGAAGAACGTCTATCCCTTCGACTGGGTTATAATGAACATGATGCAGAATAAGTAAGTACAGAGGAAAAGTGCTGAAGCTTACTGAGATGGCTGTTTCATGTTTGATCTGAAACAACAGTGTTGCTTGGAAACAGGAAAACACAATGCGGCAGCTAGGGTTTTTTCTTCTTCTTCTTCTTCTGTGATGCAAATATTTAAAACTCGTCTTTGGAGATTGCAGTGGAGGGTTTTAGGAGATTGTTTTGGGGCTCTTGGAGCACACCACAAATTAAGGGTAGTGTCATTCTGAAAACCAAAATTGTGGTTTTCAACTGCAGATGCAGTATGGTTCCATGCATACACCGTAATAATAAATACATTTCTTCTGAAATAAATGATGTGGTTTTCACATGACCTTAGAAACTGGTGGCTGTCATTTGCTGATGTTGAGTTCTACATATAATTTCAGTGGTATTAACAGGAAAGGATTGAAAGGGCATACATTTTAAAACTAGATCTCATCAGCCTGATAATGAAGTGACAGGCTGTGCATAGTTCTGATTTCTGGGTTTTGGTCAATGATTGCAGCATTGTCGTTATTTAACGTGACTGTAATATTTTGTTTGTGACATTTATTAAATCTGTCAGGCACATTTATGTGTAATATGATGAAAGTGTAAAGAAAAAAAAAAACGTATTTACTAGTTGCCTGGAGAAATCTCTTATGTCCTTACTGCTAGCTACTATGGCTATAAAGTTGTCAGTGTTTACCTAGATAAAATCCAGTATTACAGTTCCTACTTTTATCATAAAATCCACTGTAACTCGAATCTTGACTTCTGAAGTTGTCCTAGCCGTCTAATAAAATCCATTCTTAATGAATATGAGTTAGATTCAGCCATCTTTGAATTATGCCCATTGATTGTGGATACTTGCTTCTGTGTGGCTGTTGCTTGAAAAGCACCTGCTGTTTTAAATAAAAGGCCCGTTGAGATTAGTTATTGAGGAAAATCTAAAGCCTGTAGGGTTTCTTTTTTAAAATTTTGAAAGTGGTTCTTGTTCAAGAACTCCAAGCACCTTGAGAGCTTTGTTGCAGATGCTTTGGAAGCCCTCACAGCGCATGTTATCCGGCATCCTTTCGACAGGAGAACTCTTCTGTACTTGGCTGAATTTTTTTTGGAAGATTGAAATATGAGAGGGAAGGTCTCAGTGTGAACGCTGTTAACATCAGTTAGCCAGTCACAAAACGATACGTGTGGTGTGAAGAATCTTAGAGCGGTTCTTTCCCCAGATCTGATTGGGGATGGGTATTCCCTGTAAGACCTTCACGGCGTTGCCAGATAAATTCTCGGTGTTCATTGCGATGGGGTTTTGACCTTGATTGCTTTCTAACTGTGGCACTAGGCATGTAAGAGCAAAAGTGTAGAAAGTGACTTCCCCTCTCCTCCTCTTTTTTCTCTCTTTTTTCTCTCTTTTATCTCTTTTTTTCCTCCCCCTTAAAAGGAAAGGGTGATTCTTAGGCATTTCCTCCTCCTGCCGATTTGGAGCATTATGAAATGCAGCGGTCCTCGGTTAGGATATGTGTTTTGTTTTGCTGCTCCTTAAACGTATTTTAAGTCCATTTGAGTCCTGCAAAGGACAGAAAAGAGATTTTCTGTTGAGCTTGACTCCTACTGGATAGCTTCAGTACCCAGAGGTTATTTGGGTAGTATTTAAAGCTGAAAACAGTAGTGCTTTTCAGGTCATTCTAGTGTCGATGAATATCCAAGGAAATGCTGAAGAGACTTGTTCATCTCTAATTTACAAGTTAATTTTCATTACACCAGCTCATGTTTGTAAAAACTTTTGAATTGATAAGTGTTTTTTTTTCCTGTTGAAGTTAATGTGGTTTCAAAAACCAGAAAACAACAGCATTTTAGATTTTTTTTGTCTTTCTAGTCGGTTTATTTTCAGCCCTTTAGCTTTCATTAAAGGACACTAGGAAATATTTAAGAACAAGTTCCATCTGCTAAAAGTAATGTCTCATCTCCCTAGAAATATCTAAGTATGCCACTTTGTCGTTCTTGCAAAATATTTATTTCTGCAGATTGAGTATTGTTGTGAGATGAAAAATAGGAGCCATTTTTTTTAAGTGAACTGATTTTTAACTATGTGCAGACTGTGAGTTCATTCATTTCATTCAACAGGATATACATGGTAGTTTGAGACAGGGGAAAAAAATCTGTTCATCCAGGTTTAGCTGCTCAGAAATTAGACCCCCCCGCATTCAGTGGAGAGAGCCCTCCAGCAAGCTGGCAGTAGTTTTTCCAGCCGTGAGGGAGGTGGGATCCCAGAAGAGATGCCTTCACCTTCACTACAGAGAGGGCCTGGACAGCTTCGCTCCGCGTGACGATGAGCCTCCTGGTAGCTAACAGGGGTTAAAATACTCTCACCGAGATAGAGTTGTAAATATGAGGGGAGGAGGGAAATGGAGAAAAGTGTGAATGAGTGCATTTACAAGGAATATTCCCAAATATGCGTTTAATTAGACATGTACTACTTTCAACCTTACTTTACTAGTAAGCATGTATGCTCAGCAGGCGTTTGTCTAAGTGATACAGATAACCGTGCTGTGTTGCCACAGAGCATGCCAAAATGAACACAAAACCCTTCATACTCAATGAAATAATTGTTACTTTTTTGCTCTTGGATGTGTGTCACTTAATATGCTATTTACAGACTTCCCTGGTTTAAGCCTGTATAAATTACTTAAAACCGGCATCAATTATTGTAGCAAAACAATTTGTTAATCAGGCGTCAGGGATGGAGAGTGTTACTGATTTCGTGCGGGACTCTGTAATCGGCCGGCTCGCTCCCAGTGTGCTCGAGGTGGCATTTGGTTGGGGACCGCTGATCGGGCCGGAAGACATGACAGTCACCGGATAGATTCGTTAGGTGCTCTGCAACGTGCGGTGTCAGCAGGGGAAAAGGAAAGAACAGCCAAGGTGACAAAAAGGCTTTTCCTTTCGCTGTCAAATTGAGGTCCAGACGAGCTGCTGGTTACGGCGAACAGCGATATCCAAGCTGCGGAGCTGGAACGAACTATCGATGGCAGGAGGATAGACGTGAGTAAGGGCGAGAGCACAGCACGCTCGGGCGGGCGCTCCTGGGAGGAGAGCTACGGCGGTGCTGGAGGCCGAGCTTCCACCCCACAGCAGACCGCCCCGCAGGCTCGTGCTGGCTCGCTCCTTTTGGAGGGGATCGAAGCGAATGTTCAAATAGTATATAACAGACTTTGAGTGGAAATGGCCTTTGCTTCTGGATTAATCTACAGAAAAGGGTCTTCAGATGCGTACAACTGCGGCGGAGAGGACGGGAGCAGTCTTCTCCTTGTAGCCATGTTGTATGGGGAAAGAAATACGGGTCTTCAGCTGCTGCAGGGGACACTCAGGTTAGATGTTAGGGCAACTCTGCTAGCCCTGAATGCTGTGCGGGGTTGCCTGGCGCAGTTGTGAAGTCTCCAGCAGCAGGGAAATTTAAAAACAGATAGATGAGCACCTATTAAGGCACCAGTTACGATTTGGGGAAAGGAGGGTTGGACCAAGTGATCTCTGGAGAGTGCGTGAGCCCTGGGGTTGTGCCGTACGAGCTGGCAGCGGGACGTGGGCTTTGCGGCTGCACACAGAAGAAGAGTTTGCTCAGTCTGAAACTTCGGTCCTGCGAAGGCTCGTGTCGGCACTTGCCGCAGACCCGTGCGCCCGAGCAGGGGCCTGGAGGACGAATCCTGTGCCTTTTCCCCTTTTCCTGGTGTGTCCGCCTTTGGGACGCCCCAGTGGCTCTCTGGCTCTCAGCCCTGTTTCTCCGTGGTGTCCTAAACTAGCCTGACGTCTCTGTTGACTGTACCTAGCTTTTCACCTGGGGCTTTTCTTCTTCAGCAGTATTTTAAAGATGGTAAACTTTTAGCAAGTGGTTCCTAGCTGCATTCACAATTACAATGCCTAAAAATAGAGATGAGCTAAGGTAACTTTGAAAGCAAACGCTTCTTGCAGTTTTCAGTATTACTGTTGGAAATTGTTAATCATTCTGGTTAGGGTACCTGGGCAGTAAATCCCGTTTACTGTAGGGTTTATATGCTTTCATATTTCAGGAAGAGTTATGCCTATGGAAGTGAAGGCTATCACTAGATGAAAAGGAAGTGTTTTATGGGCCATGTTGACAGCGTCCGTGATGGCTGCTTTATGGCTATCTAGCAGATACCTGAGAAAGAAATTTAGGCCCAATCTGCAGCTCCCACGCTATTTCTGTCGCAGAGTTCCCTGTGATAAAGTTTGACCGTTCTATTGAACGGTTAAGAGGTGTCAAGAGGTCTTCCTGCGTTTCAGAGCAGGAACTGGGAGGACTTTGGGGGCAGATTCTTCATGCCAGTGATCTCTTCCAAAACAAAGGAACTCACAGTTTTGGTTTTTCTTTTT
Organism: Rhea americana; assembly: GCF_003343005.1. NCBI lineage: Eukaryota > Metazoa > Chordata > Aves > Rheiformes > Rheidae > Rhea > Rhea americana. The sequence continues at coordinate 2,000,221 of NW_028185539.1, forward strand.
TCTTTAACTATAAAAGTAGTTTTTAAAAGTTCATTTGTTGAAGAATCGCCAGGGATTTTGAGTTTACGGTTTTTTTCTTCTAAACCAGGAGGCTGGTTTAGGAATTGTTATCTTCTGTCACAAGCAGACAGTGTGAACTTAGTTTCATCTTAAACGAATCAGGCAAAACATCAATTGAACTGCTGTATGCTTTTGTAAATTAAGGTCAGTGGAACACTGGTTTCACTGTTCGCCTCTGAGAAAAGGTGTCGATTCTGTTTGTAGATATTTTAATTTGTAACTCTTAATTTCACCTGCAACCGTTCCAATGGTTGGTTGCCTATGAAAAAAGGATTCGAAGTTTTTATCCTGTTTCTTGCGAATCCTGCCCACATTTACACAAACTGCCTGCGTTGCTTCTCTGCTGAAGGCCTGCGTGCGGGGAAGAGCAGGGATGAGACGCTTCTCGGTGAGAGTGAGGTTTCTTGGGCCTCCATACCTTTTCTGGGGGAAACATGTTAAACTGGTTGAAGTGGTCTGGAGACCGTCGCCGCTTCTCCTTCCCAGGGCTGCTGAGCGTGGAGCTTTCCTCCTCTTGCTGGCATGGACGGTACGTGCTTATTTTTGGAGCTTTCAGGGAAACGTAGGCTGTAGTGCTGCATGGTTGTCATAGCAGTACCTGTCAAATGTGCCGTCTGCTCTCAGGAGTAACTTCAGCTTGTATGTGACTGTGGATAGTGGGAGGACCCCAAAATGGTTGTGGCTTAACTGTAAAGCTTAAAAGGTAGCATGCACAAACCTGCTTGAGAGTTACTCTGACATATAACACAAAGTGAGAATAAAATGGCTTTTAAGATTAATAAATTTTTGCTAAATTGCCATAATCTGCTATATTTTGTGTATGCAAACACATGCATGTGCATGCAAACTCCTTTTTTTTAATGAATGTATCAAGCTGAGCTCTTCCTATTTACCTAATTGACCAGTTTAGTTGTGGCAAATTCGGTGGAAGTGCAACAGCTCCTGTTTGAAGCCGGGCGAGGAATTGCTACGGTCCCTTTTGGCTCAGTTTTCAAGATCTTTTAATACAGCTGTAAAATAATAATAATAATAATAATCAGTCCAAAACTATTGATGGAGTGATAAGCAGTTTTCAGAGCTGGAGAAAACAGTCCAAAAGAGGGACAAGTATTTGCACAGAAAAATGCAAAAAAATACAGGTACTCAGCACAGTTTTACAAGGCTATCGAGTAATATCAGAGGTATAAGGGGTAGGAGCACAAAAAAACTTTGCTTCATTTCCCAAACACCTGCATTAACACGATGTTCAAAGAGCTGATTAGTAGGTGTGACTTGAAAGCTTGTGTTTATAATTGGGACACTGATCATTAAAATACGTAGCCAGCGTGCGTTGTTATGGAATATAGGTACTGCTTCACATTTCCAAACAGGATATTATCATAAAAACTGTTTGAAGCACAATTATGCATGAGGAGGAGAAGTGACAGATTGTTTCCAGATGGGAATGGAGTGTGACCAGGAAAAAAACTTTGATTTGAAGGAATTGATGTTACTGTTCCTATTAAATTTTCCTTATGATTCTGTCCTTATCTGTATAGTAAAGTTTAAGGGCCTGGACATGTAACTTGAGAAAAACAAAATAATTTTATTTAGGAGCGGAACGAGCAAAGACTTCAGATGCAAGCAGTTCTCTTCCTTAGTGTCATGTATTTCTCTGTACAGAAAAAGCTGTTTACACTGTATACACTAAGGATAAAATTTTCAAAGCCTGCAAGTTTCCTAGGATTCAATTCTCAAAATTAACTTTTGTACTCAAAACATCTGCCTTTGCTTTTGGATAGAACGGGCAAGTGCCCATTGCTACACGGTAGGCAGATGCTCGCAGGTCTGTGTTTCTGTGCGCGGAGGGGAGTTCCTGTTGGCTGGGGAAGCTGCTGGCATAATGTCCTGACCTTTTCAGTAAAGGCCTTGCAGGACTTTTGGTTTAGTATTGTGCCTGTCAAATTAACTGGACTTGGAAGTGAATTGAATGGAGTTGGCTATGTTTAAAACCGGCACAATTTTTTTTCTCACTCACAAGGCTGAGGTTCCTTCGAGGAAGGTGCTCTTTCCTGCCCAGGGGCTCCCCGAGTGCGAAGAAGCAAAACGTCCTCCATAGCGCGGGCTGTTTAGAGGTGTTGTGCCTAGCGCAGGTGATTGATAACATAAGAAAATATAAGAACTTTTTTTTTTTTTTTTTGCCAATCTGCTCAGTCTGACAGATCGGTTTGGCTCGCACGTTTCTATTCTCTGTGGCCGGTTCCAGAAGCTGGACGGGCCGGCGTTGCGGATACGGGCAAAGCGACTGAACTCGCTCCGTCTCCCTCCAAGAAACAACTGTTACTTTTTGGAGTGCTCCCCCATCATCTACCTTGTTTCATGATTTATTGCTTCTGGGGCCTAGAGGCGCAATGAGAATTGCGCATATTAGAACAGTTAGCAGTTTAATCGATGTATATTCTGCATTATGGATTTCGTGTGTTTGGAGGCAGGTTGTTCCTCCATCGAGGCATCCTGCAGAAAGGTGGGCTGTGTTGCTGTTTTGTGCATCCACTGCGATTCCCTTGCCTTCTGTGCTGTATCCTTCCCCCGATAAGCCAGTTTTTGCATCCCTGAAGTCTGGATGGGTTTTGCTCTCCTCCTGGGAACACAGATCTCCCTACCATGCCATCTCCGCATTACCAGGTGAAGGCTGTAGCAGCTGTAGTTCATCCGAAAGCGGGAGGGAGACCGTGCCTTTAACTTCTCTGGGAGAAGAATAATTTTTATTTGGTAGTTGCTTCAGAAATATCAGTATGGAGCATTGGACTCGTATGCCTACGTTCATTGTTCACTAGTGGTTAGTGCATTCTGAAATATTTCTAAGGTATTTTACGAATATTATGGTGACTTTAAAGAACTGAATTTTTAAGACTAGTAGTTGGGGAACACCTCTTCCTGCTGGAGGGAAAAAAGTTTTTGAATAAAAGGATCCCAACTGCTAATGTTCTTGAGTTTAAGTTTCGTATGTAGTGGGGGGGGAGGGAAGTATTCTGAGCTGAACTGAAACTATATATATATATATGATACGTGTGTGTGTGTATATTTATAAAATCTCTTGCAAGACCTTGTTTGTTTTTTGTTTTTTTTACTCTTTGCAAAGTTTTTAGTAACAAGGCAGTCTTAAGGTTTAGAGCTGGAAATATTCCTCTTCATTAACTGGTTATCCTCCTTTAAGACTAGGGGAAGGTTTAATCCCTCCCAGACATTTTGGATCCTATGTGAATCTTACAAAGCAGAAGAACTGTAAAGAGATTTATGAAATTAGAGTAATACTTAGCCCAGTGGGCTTCCCTTGTTATTGTTGTGGTTTTTACTTACAAGTAATTTCATCTGGCTTCACTGTTGGGCAGCTACTAGACCAAAAGTTGGCCCTGCTGGTCATCTTCCTTCATATATTTTACTGACTCTTAAATGTTCATGCTGCAAACTGGTGATGAGCAGTAGAGAGGCCCCTCGCAGTCTGTCGTGCTTGTGAGCAGCTCAGAAAAGTGATGCTTGTGTTAGAAGAAATGAAAGGAAAATTACATCACAAGCTGTTTTTTTCTTTATCACGTTCTGGAATCATCATCGAAAGTCTGTTGTGGATGTGTGTTTTGTTTTGTTTTGTTTTTAGACAAGATACTAAGAAAGCCAAGCTGATTATTTTGGGTACTTAGGCTTTTTCCCAGCTTGCTTGTATACGATGTTAACAACACCCTTCTTAGTATGCTGTTCTGAAAGAAGGCTGCAAGAGGTTATTAGGCTATGCATCATGTAAAAAAGTAATCAAATCTCTAGTATAAAAAGTAATCAAGATCTGAAGGAGCATTGTAAAATTAAATTCAAATGGAAAAGAATGATTTAGATGTTATTTCCCCCCCTAGAATTTAAACTTAAGTTGGCATTAAAATATTTCCTGATAATTGTGTTCATGAGTGTATTATACCAAGCAATGTATCTATCAGTTTGATTTGTGTGATACTATTTTGGTTATCAAACGGTCCAGTTCCAAAGGAGTACAATATATCCACTAAGTAGTGAATATTAATATTTTGTTCTGTATATTTGTTTGTTCCAGCTATGTGCGGTTTGTACTGACATCTGGTTTGTGCTGTTACTGTGTCACAAGTAATAGAAACCCTTAGCGATTAAATCAAATAGATACTATCATGGAAGAGTTCCTTTAATTTTAAAATTTTTAACTCTAGATTTTCTAATTTTAATTTTAAAAACCTACATTTCTATTTTAATATGTATTTTCTAATACTGAAAGCACTTTCTGTCACTTTTGGTGTCTGAGTTAGATCGCAAAGACCTGGCACATAGCTGGTCTAAGTAATAAGCTAGGGAGAAAAAAATCCCCCTTGCTGGGATCTTGGCTAGTCATCAGCTACTTCGCAATCCCTCTGCGGAGGTCGCAGCTTTTGCTGCAGAGGGGGAATGAAGTGCCCCAAAACAGGGTGCTACCTTAATTTCAAATTTCAAGTGGGTGCCACTCCACTTGTGGGGGTTGAAGTAGCAATCTGGAAATACATACATTAAAGCATGCCTGGAAATTGCCTCAAGGACTGGTACCCAACCCCAAAAGTCCTTGTGCAGGAGTTAGCAGTGATGCTACATGGACAGGCTGGAGGTAGGAGAGCTCGACTGCAGTTTTCTGTTAATAGTGTTTTAATTAAAATTGGCAGCTTTTTATAACTAAAAATTCTCATTGAAACTCATTAAAAATTTCTTGTTGGGCTAAGAAGTGAAGAAGCTATTGCCTGTGGAGGAGGTTGAGTTCACCTTCAAGCTCAGAGCTAAAGGCTCGCCCAAAGTGTGTAGAAAATCTAAGTTTAAGCCATTGTGCTGGCTGACCGGGAGCACAAAGCCGCCCAATGTCCTAGGTGAATTCCCGATATTCTGGCGCAAGTGCTGATCTTTCTGGGTGTTGCACCTCTCCGTGTACTTCTTGGGCCAGACAGAAGAGCCTCGGAGCAATGCAGAAGCTGAACTGCAAATTTGCAAGTGCATCCCGCAAATAAGGGGCTGTTCTGCTGAAATGGTTTCTTTCTACCGTTTGCGTTTTAAGAAATGTCTCAACTCTTCCAATGCAAAATGGGGGAAATGGTTTGAAAAGCCGGAACTATTCTTGAAACTGGAAATCTTTTTCTGACCTGCCTTAGAAACTAGTGAATTATGTGCTTATGTAAGCTACCTATGTGGAAAACTGAGTTTTTCCAAATGACATATGTATTTTAAAATTCTGCTCTTAAATTATATCTGAAGATATAAAATATCATACCGCTTTTACACGTCTGGAAAATAGTTACACTTACCTCTGCGCAGCCAGTTTTAGTAGAAGCTTTTTTCCCGGACCCCGTTTCTCCATGATGAAATAGGGATATTCCAGGTGTTCATCTCCAAGTGCTGAGATGAAAATGAAGAGATGAAAAATTATCAAGCTCAGTAGTTACGGCCACCGTAGAAATTCTGTGGGGAAACAATCCTGTCTGAAGAGCAGGGTTTGAAGGGGTGCAGCAGGAAAGGCTGCACGAGGAACGGCAGCAGGAGAAAACCAGGAGAGCCGTTCAGTGAGCGAGCTAGCTCCATGCAGCCTGTGCACCGGGGGAAGCCTATCAGGGAAAGGAGCTATGTTTATGCAGCTGAAGGCTTATTCCTGGTGCGTGCCTGGCAAACCTTAATTCTGGTATTTCTCACCTGTCCTATGCTTGACTTTGCAAGCTCTGTGTTACTTTAACATAGTTTATAAAACCATTATTTGTATTTTATTATTATTTTTTTATTGCTTTTGAGGTGGAATAAATGTGATAGCGCACGATCTAGGCGCTCACGGGACAGATTATCAGTCAAACGTGGCAAAAATCTAGACTGAGAAAATTATCAAGGTGCCCTGTGGTGGGATGAGCTCAAAGATCATTTAGGAGTGTCCCAGTTATCCGGCTCTCCTCGGGACTCGGTAAAGGCAGCGCGGTGCTGGCAGACGGTTGCGTCTGGAAGAACGCACGTCTCGGAGGGAGGCAGGGTTGCAGCAGGACAGCCGTCCAGCCCTTTCGGCCCCGCTCCTTGCGGTGGCAGCCCGCCAGAAGCAGCGGAGCACTTAGCCATATGGAGCATCTTCGCGCTCGTTGGAGCAGCAGAAGGACCATATACACGTATGTAGATATATAAATACATATATATATATATATATATATATATATATGCATCTATATACAGTAGATACACAAGGACACATATCCTAGTGGAACGTGCTGTTCCATTTACTAATTTAAATTCTGGTGCCTTGGCAAGCAGCCTGTACTCGGGTTGAACTACCTGAATAAATAAGTTCTGCCTGTTCAGACAATGGTGTGAAGTGAGGTCAGCATCACGTATCAAAATAAGTGCCTCTTTTGGGGAGTTTTTTGGGCACAAAATATATGGCGTGAACGAGAACGTGTGCATCGTTGCTCCTTATAAATGCAAGAGCGTGAAGTAGCTAATTAAATGAAGCTGAAGGTGTTAAATCAAAAAGAATGCAAGCAGTACTGAGTTTTTATTAGGAGTAAAAGCTAGTGTCATGTGATACCTATTTTTAAAACTGATGGTGTAGCAAATTTCACTTAAAATTGTTATTTTTCCATGTCAGCTTCATTTGAAATAATACTGTTACACAGTTAAAAATATCTAGGCGGTGATAAATGCGTTGCTCGTTCGCACTAAGAGTTTTGTTAATCATTTTCTCTTCCAGTAGGTAGAGGGGGGAAGAAAAAAAACAACCTTTCCATCTTCAGAATTAAAGCAAAGTGTTTGAATCGGAAGTTCAGGCTTATGTGCTTCTCTCGGCTGTTACTCTGTAAGAAGGATTTCTGTAGTTTTTGGAACTGGACTGTAAATTCCATGGCTTTGGCCATGAATCAGTGACTTCATCGTTTTCCACACTTGAAAATGAAAGCAACAGGAGTGACACTTGAAAATGAAAGCAACAGCAATGGGAGAGAAGATAGGCTTTGAGCTGATCAGACTTATTTTAGGAAGTATTTTGCTTGCTTTTCTTGCGAAATCAATTGCATTGTAGTTTTCTCCTTGTGTTTGCTTAAAACCCCCAAAACTTGGAAACTCATGCCCCATTTCCTTCCTTTCTTCCTCCGAACAAGTGAAAATCCAAGCCTGTTGATTTTTGGCTAAAAGGGAGTATTTAGTATTTTGAGGTAGTGCAATAAGAAACTTGAATAACTGGGCAGCTTAAAAAAAAGAAAAAAGAAAGAAAGAAAAGGAAGAAAAAGAAAAGGAAAAAGTGTGAACGTCAGAGTGTTGACCCCGTGCTGGAAGTGTGCTCCAATATCCTTCCCTTGCCAGGTTACGAAGCAAAATTGGCAGCGATATCAAGGAAAACTTTTTTGCACTCACTTCCTGGTGAGACAGGTTTTTCTTTTGAAAGAAATCTTTAATGTTACAAAGCAAAAGGACACATCCCTCTTCTTATGCATGAATAAACATTGCAGGAAGTACTTTAGGATGTTGGTTCTTGTTGATGCACTTTCGTAGCCACTCAGCATCCTTGCCCAACGCCAGGCTGTTCTTTCTGGCTGCTTTCCATCAATCACCTTTTTTGTGATGCCGGAGTGAAAATTGTGCGTACCGATTTCGAGAATGCTCACTCAAGAAATGCAAGAAACACTTAGCGTGACGGTGCGGCTAGATGTCAGGAGGCATTAAGCCTGTTTTATGCCTCAAACGGTTACGGACAAGAAAAGTCAGCAGGCTCTTGGGGAATTTCATCCTTCACATGCTAAATCAGCGAGGCCAGTTGTGTAGGTCTAGGTGTAAAGAACGCATCAGCTTATCAGAGTTTCAGGGTTATTAAAGTTATTTTTGGTCTGTTTGGTTTGCCTAGGACATGCCTTTTGGAAGTGGTACTGCACACAGAGCTATCCTTTCTGCAATCTAATATGATTTCTCTTGCCAGGAAATGGCAACTGGAAAACGTGTAAATCGGGTTTATACAGGCTCAGGGGCTGAGCTGAATCTTCTTTCAGAAATAACAGGCTGAAAAAATTCTGCCCAAATGTAAGGAACAAGGTTTGGAGCCGCTTTCTGTTGGCGCAGACAAATCTGTCTACGACAAAGGACAGAAGTGACATCTGGAAGCTGCACAGGTGGCTGGGCGCTGAGATGGTCATTGATTGCATGGAGCCCAACGATACAATATCTCATAGCACCTGCAGTCTGTTGCCTTGCCAAAGATAGATCGTCAGAAGAGGCCAACCCTTGTGACTCCCATGCCTCGTGCCAAAGTCATCGTCTACCCCAGAGCCTATTTGCCTGCCTTTTAGTGCTGTGAGAGTTGCATTAGAGGTGAAATGTGGCAAAAATTGCCTGTTGGTGTTGCCAGTAGGTTGTCAGACTTGCCCGAGAAATAAGAGTAGCATGAGAATATGAAATACGGAGCACTGGCCACCCCACATTTCTTCCTGCAGGAGCAGGCTTCTCAGGTGCTTTAGTGAGAGCCAAAGATTTCTGACTCAAACTGAATTGTCTTGCTCTTCATTTGGTTTATATTGAACTATCACATTTAAGTGATTGCTACTTGAATCCTGATAGATTAATTTTAACCTCAGTGGGTAACGAATCTCTTAATAGCCTTCATTTGAGGTTTTCTTCGCTATAAAATTCCTATCTGGCCAAGGAGAGAATGAATAACAATTTCAATTGTATTTCCTTCTGCTTCCAATTTCCTTCTCCTTCCATTTGAAGGAGAATAGACTTGTACGAGAATAAAAGTAAGATGAGAATATTGATAGTAATTTTACTGTGTCATTTCAGATCCCTCTGTTTTCACTGCAAGATTTTTCTGCCATGCGTTTGTGGCATATTAAATGAACGTGGTAGGAGGAGTAGCTTGATTAAACAGCAGTGGTTTATGTGTTATAAAACAGCATTTTGCTGTTTATGCGTGAATTTTTAATAATTCACAGAAATAGCAACCAGCTCAGTTATGAGTTTAATCTAATCTTAGTAAAAAGTGCCAAAATCTTTTTTTTTTTTTTTTTTTTTTTTTAACCTGATGACAATGTCCTTTTCTGTTTTTTTTTGACAGTGAAGTATGTCCCGCCACAGGCGGGCAGAGCTGCCCTCTGCCCCTTCCCAGCTCGGGACGGTGTCTGCGCTGAGGAGCATCTTCGCTCTTCCTCCTCTGACTTTTCCCATCCCCGCTTCACTGTTTGTCTCGTCTAAGCCCTCGGCTGCGCCGTCTGGAGCGGCGCCGCAGTCTTCCTTTGCGGGAGTTGCTCGCCGACTGTCAGCGGCTTTAGTGAAATGCAAAAATTTAAATAAAAGGTTGCTCCAGAAGATATGAAAACTGTGATTTCTAAAGGGACAGTATGATCATCAGTAAAATAACAAGAATACCTTTAAGTAGCTTTAGCGAAAGGCGAATCGTTAGCTTCTGGTTTTTATACCCAGCATCTCTGGCTGCGTTGTGACAACTTGTTAAAGTTCGTTTCAGAGCTCCTACTACCAGGGGGAAAACCCTGCATCTGCCGAACGCGGAGCGCTGCTTTGGTACCAAATCAGCCGCCTGATTAAAATTTTTCATGTTTTTTGACGGTTTAATTTGTATCGGCAGGCTTTATGCCAGCCCAGGTGTCATCTGTCTTTCCGCAGCTGGCACCTAGCCAGCATTAGCGCGGCGGGCTGCTGCCCGTGCCGTCTCTCCTGCATTAAAACCGTTGAAGGTGATTATCCTCCCGCCTGGGTGCTTGCAAACGGTGTGGTTAGGCAATGCGAGAAACGCTAAGTATTAGTGGGAAAAGACAGGACCGAATACAGACGTCTCGCTTAGCAGTGCGCGCAGGCGACGTGCCCCGCTCCTGGAAAACGGGGCTTCAGCACGGAGGCACAGGTAGCCAACTAGCCAGCATAGGCTGGTCCAAAGGTGGAAGCAGATGGTCCCAGGAGAGGCCTGCTTGGGCACCTACCTAAAAAAAAAAAAAAAAAAAAAAAACGTATTTTGTCCCCTGCAATATTTCTTTCTCGCCATAGAATTCTCCAAGTCTCCATAAACTGGTAATTTTCACTGCTTTTTGACAGCATCTAAGGATTTTTTTTTTTTTTAAGGGTTATTCCGCATCTTTTCCAGTTTGTCCAAATTTTTTTACTGCAGCCGTGCCAAGAAGCGAATGTCCTTTTTGAGGTGAGGACTGACGAGAGCTGTAGGGAGGGATCGTTGTGTTTCCGCTCCTTGCCAGTTCAGGCCTGGAGTACATAAGCGCAACTCCATTAAAGCCAGTGAAGTTGTAAAAACTGTGTTCTGAATTTGGCTTTCCTTCAACTGCTGCTTCTATATTTGCCTTTGTGGCTCTTTTTTCACCATAACTGTGCTTTGATACCTTCAAATCGCTAAGAAAGGAAACAGGAGTTCGACAGTGCTTTGACAACGTTGTTCTCCTCTCTAATACAGTTTCTTTTTAAAGGCTGCGGATTTGCTTTCTTCATCCAGCTCGAGCACAGAAGTGTCTCTCAGAAGAAAGGCACAGCGATGCAGCAGGAGCTTGTGGCCTATTTACTCTATCCGTTTCTCTCGTTGCTCTGAGGTTTGGGTGTCGTAGCTCTTTAGAAGAGGGAAGAGAGGGCTGGGAGCATCGCTGCTCAGTCAGGGGAAGGAGGAAAATAGAGGCGTGCAGAATACCCATACCACAGCCGTGGAAGAAGTAACCTATAGACAAAAAACTTAAAACTCATTTTCCCATGTAAAGGTGGAAGAGGTACCTCTTTAATCCAGCCCACAAAATGGCTAGCAGTCTTTAGGGGAAAAAAAAGAAAAAAAAGAAAAAAAAAAAAAGTTTGCTGCCTTTCTGCAGGAAATTCCTGTTTACTGGAGGAATTGAAGAAGGTTAAAATCTCAGTCTCTCTTTCTGCGCTGAAGTGAAGCAACTCAGTTTGCAGAAAAGGTGAATTTATAAATGGGAAACAAGGATTAAACAGAAAACCCTAGGGAACTGCAAGATGAAAATGAGTATCAGGGAGGGAACAATAGATACAGGGTGAGTTGATAAGCAGCTGGGCAGAGGGGTTTTTAAAATTCTCTGTATTTATAAAAGGCGCTTGCATGCTTTTGACATGCATATTGGGTGATAAGTATATAGCATGTCTGCTTGTCAAGTGTCGCTGCAAGTAGACAGTTGTCTTAAATTAGAGTGACGTTTTTACAGCTTCATATATTCTGCTTCCTGCAAAGACAACTGACAACAAAAAATGAGAAATTTATGAAGAATTCATGAAAAATTTATGCTGGCATGTGTGATTAATTCATCCAGCATATAAAATACATGTTCAATTCCAACATTAAAGTTCATAGCTGCTAATAAGAAGTTTAGAAATGAACTAAAACTGTTGGTACTTTTGTGTGAATATACACACTGCATGCTGGATTTTGATCCTATGAGAATCTCCATTTGATCTACAGCGAAGCCAAAGTGAGTTTTAGACATTCAGCACTTCTAAAGAACAAGACTTTGTTTCATTGCTAGTCAGGATTTCAAACTATTTATTTATTTAAGAAAAAAAATGCACTGGATGCAAGGCAGACAACTAGACTGCTGCCAATCACAAACTTAACGCTAAATCCTTCCATATTACATCCTAAAATAACCTGAAGTGCCCCACTAAAGGAATGCAAAGTTCTTTTTTTTTGTTTTTTTTGTTTTTTGTTTTTTTACTGGACAGCTTTTGGATATTATCTTAACAGAGTAGAACCCTGTGGACATGCACATCACAGAAAATAATACTCATGTCACTCATTAGACTCACTTTGGTTAGACTCATTTGCATTAACTTCCTTAATAACTTGTGACACTGGTAGTATTAATTATTAATTTGTTTGTTTTGAATGTTAGGGAAGAAATGTTTAACCCCACTGAAGTCAATGGCAAAAATGCTGTTGCATGTGAAGAGGTAGCAATTCCCTCCTGTGGTTCTCTTCATTTTGTACTTTGCTTGGATTTGCTTTAAAGTTTGTAAACTTTCATAATACAGCGCTCAGGGTTTTGAATCAGAGTATGTTGTCCTGTAAAACATCTAATCTCTTTTGCTTATGTTTTTATTAAAACTGTTCTGTTGTTCTGACACAGAAATCCTACTTGTGCAAGCTTGATAGATAAAATACAACAATTGTCTTCATTTAGTGTGGGGATTGTGATAGCTTTCTTAAACCTGATAAATAGCAATGTTTCCTGTTAAGCAACTAGATGGGGATTCTAGACAGAGAAGCACTAGAAGGCGCAGGATGAACTGTTAGACTCAACAGTTATGAGAATTGTTCTGCAGACCCATAAAGCGCTGCATTTACAGCCCCCAGAGACCGAGGAGACGTGTCACAGGGAGCAGGTGGAATACAAGAGTGATAGGCCATGGTCTTATGGCGAGACAAAATTTTTTTACATGCTATTTTTCAAAGTATTTCAGCTAATTAAATATATTATTTAAATAATAGGAGATGGGTTTACGTGAATGTATGCAGTCCAAGAATCATTATAACTCTGTGGTTGAAGGCTACGCTCCTGCCTGCAGTTGCTCTGCGTGATGGGAGCACATCTGTGGAGCAGAAGGACTCGATGGCTGTGCAGCAGGCTTCTCGGGGGGCTTCCTCTGGACTCAGTCTGTTCTGGGCCCGCGAGCTCTGAATGCCCCCATAGTGTTTGGAGCACTGGGGGTGCCTTGGGAGGACTTCTTCTGGGGCCATTTATCTAAAGGGAAGCCAACCGGTCTGCTCCGTGGTGCGAGCCAAAGGTTGCGAAGCAGGACACGTGGTGACTTGCTGTTGGTTCGGAGAAGGCGTTTGTGTTTCCTGTGCAGATTGGTTTGGTTGAGCTGTTTGGTGGGTATATACGTGAGGGAGTGGATGAACTCTGCTGTGACTTGGCAGGTACTCACGTGGCACAAGACGTTGGCTCGGTCAAGGAAGAGCGAAGTGCTTCTCTCCACGGTAGTTGCCTGACAGAGGGAGAGGTGCGTGTGGTTCGTGATGGCAGCCTTTCACCGGGTGGCATGGGTTAGGAGTGAGTGACATGTGCTGGGAGAATTATCACCAGATAGTTTCCAGCTGTGTTATTAAATGAAACTGCGGTGATACTGAACCAAGATCTTTTTCTTTTCCTGCCTCCCAGTGTTATTTATTAATAATTATATTCTGTCTGTTCAGCGAATAACCTGTTTGGGATGGTAACTACTGAAAGACGTCTTGCAGAACCAGAGATCTTTCTGGGGAATACTGCAGAATCTAGCGAGAGCTTTAGTCTGGGAAAGGAAAAACCCCTAAAAGCCTTTCTTTTGAAATAAAAAAGGAGATGTACATGCTTCTGCCTATCTTACGGAGCAAAGCATCATGTAGAGGTTCTTATCTTATGTTACTCTCTACTGTTGCTTTCCTAAATTTGATTCATTAATTGGAAGATTCAGTAGGAAGGATCTTTGAATGGAAGTTTCATCAGTAACAGAAGGGTTTTTCTAGTCCTGGACGCCATCTAAAACCTGTGTTAGTGTCTTGTAAGAGAAAAGTGTAAGGATTTCATCTTTCGTTTTCGAATTATATTTTCTTTGTAAAATTTGTCAGTTGGAAACAGACCCACTTAAATGTATTATTAATGTGCTTATCTAAGACTACTGCACATCTAAATTGCCCTACTCAAATCCTCTTGCAAATTTCTGTAGAGTATAAAGGGAAAAAATTGCCCCTATTTTTTTTTTTCCTCCTGAGATTTCCAGATTTCCATTAGCCTCACTGGAGCAAGAGCTCTGGTTGAGGTGAACAGATGTCTGGAAATCCTGGGCATGACCACTGCTCGCACGCAGAGCGGTTCTAGGAGACCTTGCGGCAAGTCCAGCGTGCTCTGGATGCATCACGCTTACCGTGCGTTTGCAGGCCATCTGCGCTGCATGCGGCACAGTGCTCCTGGATCTGGTGGATTTGCTGGGCGTGTTTGGTGCAGCATATGCTCTGCGGGGAAGCCAGAGCTGCAGGAGAGCTGTAGTTTAATCTATAAATTAGTAATTAATTTGAGTAAAGTACTTTTTGAGTTTAAAATATATATATACATTATACATACTTAAAATTTAAACGAATTTGGAAAGCACTCTTAACAAAACATTTAAGTTTATTGATCTGTAAATGATAGGGTAATTAAAAACCCATCTTTATGAAAATGACTTTTTTTTTTGCTCGTGTGTTTTGCAGTCTGATTAGCGTGTCTCGCGTTCCAAGTTAATATCCTTCAGTTCTCCTTGACTGCCATAAGCAAGTGCTTCTACCACTGTCAACTTCTAAAGCAGCTCCTCTAACCATCGCCGCCCTGCGTGGCATCGTAAATTGTCTGGCTGCTGAGGGTGCTGTCTGCGACGGGGAAGTGCTCTGCCTCCGAGCTGAGCAGTGCTGAACGGCGCAGGGAGTCGCAAAAAGTGCAACTCATTCTCATTGATTTAAGGGCAAAATACCTGGCATATGTATTTTGGTTATTTATATCTCATCCAAGGCAATTCATATATTACAAAGAAAGAGGAAATTAAAGCCTAGATTTTCAAAAGAGCAGAGGCAATTTGCACGCAATACGATGACTCCACGGCTCATGGTGTGGGGGGTATTTTTTCTTGCTCTTTGATAGGTTTTCCAGCAAAATGTTAACACGGTTATGGAATTGCTCTACTGATTTAATTGTCTTCGTAGTTCTTAAATGCCTGTTTCTTTGGTCTCTGTCCTCTGCTTGCGCTGATAAACAGATATCTGTGGGACAGACTGATCAGAAAGCAAGTTCCTAGAGTTCACTGAGATGAAAATACTTGCCTAATCCAATTGGTTAAGCTATGTTATTTCTTGCTTCAGCTTTTTTTTTTCTTTTGTTAAACATTTATTTTAAGCTAATCTAACCAACAGATAAGGAAGATGGTGTGAGTGAATAATTTCAGTTTTCAGGTTTGCCCTGTCTACCATGCTCTAGGTGACCCTGCTGAGCAGAAGGTTGGACTAGATGATCTCCAGAGGTCCCTTCCAACCTTACCGATTCTATGATTCTGTATTTTTTTCTTTATGTTTGTAACTCAGTGTCAGTATTTTTGTTTTTTCTGTAACTAGATTTCTGTGGGTTATATCAATGAGAAGGGATTCAAAAGTAGCAGCAAGTCTCAAGGAAAGATTTTTTTTTTTAATGTATTTAGCAGAGAAAGTGCTAAATGGAATATGTTCTGCCATGCAAAATACATTCATTAAGTAGGACATAAAATTTGTGGAGCTTTTGTGCTCTATTCCACATTTCAGAGTCCTTAAGTCCATTCTGGAGCCTCAATCATGGCAAATACAAGAAAATGGCAAGTCTAACGTGAAAATTCAGGTATTTCAAGGTAGCTGCACACTCAACTTGAAAGCGAGCAGTAAAGGGGGCTGTCAGCAGTAAAGCCTGTACGTGGAGAAGGCAGACCACGTTTTAGAGGCAATGCACTTCATTTCTGAAAGTGCTGAGGGCTGTAATAGCCATATGCTTCAAAATAACGTGCATAAATTGTATAGACAGCTGGCCTTTAGGCACAGGTGGTGGTGGTGGAGCAGCGTGAGCCGCGCAGTACCCGGTGCTCGGGAAGAGGTGCTGCTTTGTGCGCTGCTTTGAGGACTTGCACAGTACAACGAGGAAGGTTTTCTTAAGGTTTATAATCGCTTCTCCTTCTTCGGTACATAGGATGCCAGCAGATATCGCACTTTGTTGCATCATGTGATCTTAAATTATTTGAAAATAAACCCATTGCAATGTTTGTTAATGTATTGAGTACAATTTTGATGATTTTAACTTAAAGCTTCACTGTGCTTCAGTCTTTGATTTGATTCCCAAACCACAACCAAGTGCTGTGAGTTACCTACAGGTTAAGGATTTTCCAGAAATCTTGTGCAAGTTGAAGATAAGAAAATCTTTTTTTTTTTTTTTTTTTTTGGGGGGGGGGGGAGGAGGAGAATATGTTATCCGTACATTATATAAATACTAGTTAAAAATGTGCCAGTGACCTTCTTTAGGTAGCATTTTATTTGTTATTGAATCTAGTTTATCACATAGTAGAGTATTTCTTGTGCTTTGTGTGACATTATAAGTTATATATGCTTTTGATCTTCCATTCATGATCCTCTCTGACTGTATTTAGCTCTGCAGTGTTTGATTTAAATATACTTCTGGCTTGAATACAATTAACTTAAAATATTTTTCAAGATTATTACAGCACAAATCTCGTTGGCAAAGCAGCCCAATTTACTCTCCTGTGCAAGCACATACGTGTTCTGTTGTTTTACTTTTTAATCATTGAAATCGTATTTTAGATTTGTTACCTGAACAATTTGGGCATTCTAGGCAGATTAAACATCACTAACTTGTGGTAAGAATTGGTTCAGCTCATTTGTCAGTGCCATTGTCACAGATACTTTATTTGCCATAAAGTAAGATTGACAGTGCCTGTTTTATGTAGCAAAAATAATATTAATTTGAATTATTTTTGTAAGAATCTCAGCATCTGGGGAAGACCGTCTGCGTTATGTGGACCTTACAGATGTTCAAGTTGATTCAGGGAGGAATTAAGTAATTTGCCTATGTTCAGGAAGCGAATAACCAGCGGGGAAGAGCACAACTCGGATCATACATCATTTTCACATGAAAAGTTCTGCTCCATTTCAATAACTAGTAGATTTAGCATATGAATATTAACCATAACTCTGTTTGAGGTAGCACAGCCCACATCTTTGGTGCATGAGTAGAAAAAATACTCCAGATTTTAATACAGGTGCCGTCGGGAGGTTGGAGCGGGTTGCGCTTTAAGCCGCGGTGCTGATAACCCTGGGCCGAATTAACAGGAAGCAAGAGATGCTGAATCCTGCTCTGTCGCTGGTTTATAGTGGAGTTGTTGATGGGGAACAACTTTTCTATCCGTTTACGTCGTGATAATTCCCTAACCCGTTTGTATTGTTTAAGCTGCGTGCGTGGTAAATGCAGAAGCAGAGGACTTGGTAGGAGAAACAGTGTGTAGGACCTGCTCTCCTCTCCTAAAGGGCTTTCCAAATTGCTTTGCTTGCAGCTGCAGGGTTTACCGTAAAGACAGATTTCTCATTCTGATATTCCGAAGCCACGGGAATGGTCACGTCACTGGAAAAGGGACTGCCTGATGATCTAAGACTATTTAATGCCCCGCTTGCCGTGGAACAGAATAATGTAGACCTTGCTGGCCTAGCAGAACATATTACTGCAGTTTCCTAACGCCCCAAACGAGGATATTGATTTATTACCTATTAGGTCTGATTAGGTCCTGTTCAGAGGGGAAAATGAGCCGCTGTAGCTGGATGGCAGAAAATTAATTTGAAATAAAAAGTTATCTAATCAAGCTTCTTCAGTCCTTTGATCCAAGTCAATCTCTGCGGCTTCGAAGCTTCTTTTACAGTTTTGGTTGGTTTATTGGAGAGGTGTGCGGGGATAGTGCCGAGGGAGCTGGGACTCTGATTGCTTCGCACAGGTATAAGCTAGTTCTTCTTTGAAACAACGTTTAGGATGTCTTCATGAACACACTCCTTACCTGTCTTCCCATGAGTGCTGTGTTACAGAGGGGCAGCTGGCCGGGAAAAGGGCAGCACTCGCGCCGGGGTGTTGTTCAGGGTACTACATCGTCTGGGGAGAGGGATGTTTGTATTCCTTAGGTTTGCACTTTGCAACGGAGGGGACTTAGCTGTTAATTTTTTCCCACAGTGGATGCTGAGATGCAGGATCTGCACAGAAATTTATGAGCTAATAAAGTGCAGACATCTTTGCATGGTTGTTTAAATTTTTTGAATGTTTGAATTATGCTTTTTTTTTTTTTTTAATCATTGTCACAAATTCTGTGCTGGTTGAAAATCGCTTAGGAAATGACAGTAGAGGCRTTTTAATTTCAGTGCCACCTCTATGGCTACCTAAAGGATTTCTCAGCTGGAGCAGTTCTGCGTTTAGCAATGATCAGGCAGCGTTATTGCCAGTGGAAGTGCGGAAATGCAGTTTTACGGAGGTGTGCTCGTTAGGGAAAGCATGGGCTGCAGAATGTGAGACAAAACCAGAGGAGCAGTTTTTACTAATGATATCAGGTTCAATTTACTTCAACTGGTAAGAATGCTAGTCTTGATCTCAATTTACYTCTTGTTGTTAAAACTAGTTTGAATGCAACGTGAAAGCCATCTCTCAAGTTAAAAGGTATGATTGCAAACCACTGGTAATGTGGAGGGGTTTTCACCCCATGTTTGCCTTTAGAAACAACATCCCAAATGCCGTTGGAAAGATACTGTTCTTTGTAATCCCATGTTATAAGCCAAATGGAGAATAAGAAAGCCTTCTGGCTTTTGCAGGCTGCTGTCCCAGGGGGACTGTGTACAGGACAGGGATAGCACCATACCCTTGACTCCTCTTCAGAAAAAAAAGGAGAAAACACTGGATTTAGCCGGTGAAGGAGTAGGGAAGCATAGATTTGCTCTTTGCCCAAATTGGTCATATTCTTCCGGGTGCTGAGACTCCCTCAGGGGTAAGGGGTAAGGAGGTGGAGTTGCTCTTGCTTTCGGTAGCAGGAGCAAAAAGTACCTTTGCAGCTCTGCGTGCGTGAGCGGCAAGTGTCGTATATTCGCTTAACACCAAACAACGGGAAAAATGCTCGCGTGCGAGCAGGAGCCTGGTGTAGTTTGGGAAGCACGGCAACGTCCAGATGCTCTGCAGGTTKTCTACGCAGCTAGAGCAGGGGTATACTACGATCTTGTCTCACATAACTAACACGTTCGTGCTATGTGAGGGGGGAAAAAAGCAGTGTCTCAAGTGAATTTGCCAGGCGTTTTGACACAGTTTCTCTTTGGTGTTGTATCTCAGAATGGCCGAGTCCCATGGACGTTAACTCGCACCGTGAATCGCTCCTGGCGCGAACGGTAGCTCGCGGTTGTTCGGTCTCCGTATAGCAGCACGCCCTCGTGCTCCTTTCTGCTGAACCCAATTTGGATCCTGCCCAGGGTGGTTTCTGCTTTGAGTGGGAGGATTTAGGCACCCCGGACTGCGTCAGCAGAGGGTCTCCGGCCCCGAAGACGAGGCCAAACGCGGGCCGTGCTCCGAGCCGGCCGCTCCTCCCGCGCCCGGAGCCCCTCGGCCTCCTCCACTGCCCGCACAGACTAATATTTGCTTTTTTGRCTAATCTAAAATGCTCATTTCGCTACATACAAATTCAGTCTAAAGCGGAGCRTTGCTCTTTGAATGCATAATTGCAAGTAGGATACAAAAATAATAYGCATAAGGTTAATTTGGACTCGAGCTTTTTTCTGTTTATGTACAATTACATAATTCTACTGTAGCATAGAAAAATAGTCAACATGACATTTGTATCTGGGCTCCAACAGTAATTCTGATGGAATTGCAGAAACATCTTCAATAGACTTTGTTAGTAATATATGCTCTAATGAAACGATAAATATTGGTGATTTGGTTGGCTGTTTGAAATGCTCGTTCGGTTTTGGGGCACAGTTTCATCACTGTATGTTTTGTGGCTCAGTGTATATTTTCTTTTCGTACCTAAGGGATGTGGGTGGCATACCAAGCCCTGCAGAACACCAMAGAATTGTAAAAACGTTGTCCGCTCCTGATGCTATATGTATAATGTGTTAAAACGCATAACATCTCCTGCCTCCCTCCAACAGTTGTATTTCTTTCCCTCATTTGCCAAGAAAGCTGTTAGTCATGTCATTGCAGTTTGTATTCTTTTCTTTTCTTATTATTTACAAGAAAAACTTGGTATGTTTTATGGGATTCAGTAAATGTATAACCCCTAGGTATGCCTAAAGAATTTTACTKGTGCAGTATAGCGGAGAAAATGTTAAAATATGCAAGTATATATAGTATAAACATACAGAAATAATAAAAATATRAAATAATCATAATGTAAAAATATATCATATGTAATAAAAAAAGATAATAGAAACCCTTTCGCTGTTTATCCCAAGTAAAATTTAAATTGCRTGACCTAAATAGCAGGGGCTTATTATTTCCAGTAAAGCTAGAGAAAAGGAAAAGACTCTCAAAGTGTGGGAAAAAAAAAGTCTTTACCTCTGAGTTGGCATTTTTGGAAAAACACTGTTGAAATTATCTCTGCAACAGCATATAAAATATTTGTTGCATATTCTTCCTTCTTCGTGATCAAAGCTGACTACTTTTGCTTTTGCATTGGTGATATAATCCTCAAACTTTTAATTGAAAGCGCTGTAAATTCTGTAACAGTTTTGTATACCCCTTGCAGCCCACTTTTAATATCTTTGGGATTATCAGTGATCAGCAGAGCACAGGTACTTACTTTAAAGCTGAAATCATATAAATTTTAAACAAATTTTGCACCCTTGCAGTGACCCACCACATATCCTTCCCGTTCCCCTTTGTGCCACCAGGGTCTGGTSAGGCAGGAAATTCCCCTCCTTCCAGTTTGATAGCATTTTCAGTGTTGCCATGTCTCGCATCCCCTTTTTTTTTCTTTTTTTTTTCTGTAATTGGAGAAGGCGGCTAGTATTATTTTAAAAAATCAGTAATATCCTGCCCTCTTTAAAAAACTGAGTAGTTTCACTGTGGTCCAGATCACTGGACGTTTTTCATAGGGTAGAGAAAAGACTTCTACATAACAAAAGAACATGTGGCTCTTCCAATTACTGTGCCTAGTACATATCCTATTTTTCAAAAACAAAGTAACAAACTGTTTCATTACATAATGTGCTGTATCAGGATTAAGACAGCTTTAGATGTTAATACACTGCTGCTGCAAAAAGTGCTGTTGGGTTAAAAAAAAAAAAAAAAGCCAACTTCAACATGGATGTTTTTGTTTGCAGTTTTTTTCTACTTTTACTCCTAGCGTTGGGGCTAGCGCAGATGCCCTCCCCGCTTGGTTTCCATTGCCCACGTGAGCCCATAAAATAATTAGAATTTGCTCACAGAGAAGCCACTCAGTCATAGTGCCTTTGGCATCCTGCACGCTCTGCTCAGAGATGGCCAAAACGTGAAATTCAGGCCAGAAGAGACTGTAAGAAGAGCATAAATGGTGCGTAAATGTTACATAGGCTCTTTGCCCAACTATGCTTCGACCCAGCCCGGGAAAATTGGCCCAGGGACACCGATGGTTGTGCAATGACTGGCTGCCTTTCTTGTCCTTGCAAGGCTTAGAGGTACGTCCACAGCACAGGAGCGATTTAGCGGTGCTGGCACTTGCATGCTGTACGTTTTACCATCTGCTGTGCACTGTATGATTTACGATCTTCCAATTTGTTAGTGTCCCGCAATGCTCCTCAGAGTCAGGAACTTTCCAAAGCAGGGTGATTTCCAAATGCAAAGTGCTACTTTCTGGATAAAGTAAATAGAGCTGGCTTAGCTTTGGGGAAGTGCTTATTTCTGCGTCCACACTAAACTAAACTTTTGGGATGGCTCCGTCTCAGCAAAGACCAGGATTCAATGTACTGCAGCCATATCTTGCAGTCACTGTGCAGTCTTACGAACTCAGCTGTTAGATACAAAGTTTTAATCTTGAGGTATACTAAGAGAGGCCTTCCAAGGTACTGTTTATATTTCAAAAGGTAGAATGGCTCTCTGCAGTTTAAAAAAATACTTTATGCACGTATAACATTTCTGTAGTTTGAAGAGCTTGCTGAGGATTAGGAATGACAGATTGGCGTATTGCGTAAGTGTGAAAAGTTGTGCAGAACGGTGCTTCTGCGCAATCCAGGTSCAAGGTTTCTCGAGACACTGCTTTTTTTTAAAAAATGCTGATCTTGCGTTGGAAGGCGATGGTTTTCAGTTATTCTACAGAGAAAGCCAGTCTTCCCTGGAGAATGGGTATGCTTTAGTGGCACGTTACAGCTTAAGGCTTCTAAAGTTCTTAATTCTCTAGGGAGACGAGAGCAGTATTTGGAAACCACTGTGTACATGTCCTCTTTGGGTGCAGGCRGAGCAGGTCTAGTTCTATACGTGTTACCTGTTTTGACAGCCAGTGAAGGGAGCTTAATGTATTCTATTCTAAATGTTTGGTAAATTTGGTTAAGCTTCTTAACAAAATGAAAGATAGATTTGACTGTACTTATAAGCAATGCTATATTCATATTCCGTGGTATATGTATGCACAACSGTACTTCACAACTTATTTAATACAAAGCTACTTCTGGCCAAAACTTTTACTGAGATGATTAGTCGTTTTTTTGCAACCCTGACTGCGCTTGCCTCCGAGGCTTCGCCTTTACTGGGTAGGAACTAATTAACAGCTGTAAAATTCCGAGGAGGATTGGCTCGTCAAAGTAAATACCAAATCCTCYGTAGCCTTTAATATGTCTGAAGACTACAAACTGCAACCACGTTGTTTTAGAACGCTTTGTTTTAATACAGAAAATGCACGTGTCAGGGCTACAGATTGGTCTGTCCTTAGCRTCAGACATATTCCTCCGTCGAGCTGGACTTTTGTTGAAAATGTWGTGTGATTGGTAAAATGGTAAGCAAAAATGTTTTTAACCGTCCAGTTTCATTGCAGGACAGGTCATTTCTGTCTGCAACATTGCTTAGCTATTCTGAGTTGGCAAGAGCAGATGGATAGCAAGGATGAAGGAACTGCTTAGATTAATCACAGGTAATCGTAATCTTTGGGCTTTGCAAAATAAAGGGCATGCCAAAAAAAAGTTATCAAGTTGTAGGGATTTGTGTGAGAGGAGGCTTCGGGGGGTTGCACCCGAGGTGGTCAGCGGCAGCAGGGCTCAGCGCCGGTGTGAATGCCACGCAGGAAAATTGTGTTACGTACCGGAAGAAGAAATCGTAGGCCCCTTCCTTATTTGTGGGAAGTTAGGACTCCTGACTTTCAGCGTTTCAGCAAATGTTTATTAAATAGTTTAGAGAATTGAATCTGCTACCTGGTATCTTTGATCCTTGTGGAGCTGCAGGGCCCAACTCTGCCAATGTTCACTGCTGACCTGTCAGACTAGTTGCTAAACTAGAAGAATATAGAACAATTACATTAAAAACAAGAGAAGTCCAACAGAGGTTTCAGAATTGGGCGCACATTCGTACGCAGCTCTGTAATTTTTCCCTTGTACCCAAGCACGGCTTAACCACGTGTTTGCGTTTAGATAAACGGCTTTCTGCTCCCCTCTCCGTTCCTACTGCCTTTGAACGCACCTCAAAGCCGAGGTGATATCTCCTGTTTTAATCCTTCCTCGTCCTGGAAGCACTGTAGGGAAGCATTTATTTCAGTCCTGTCTCCTTGCTACAGGCAGGATCAGACACGTGCCTGCAAGAGAAGTTAGAAGCGAAGCAGACCGCTGGTCTTGCCCAGAGGTTAACAGTTAGGTTGCCCGAGCAATGGTCTCCATGGGAGATGAGCGTTTTTCTCATCTCCTTTCCTTCTTGCTCTYGCATAGCCCGTTACCTTCCTAAAACGTTGTGTGTCCCTTCAGTATCTGAGAGCCATGCTTTGGATCATATGCAGGCCTGATTAAGCACCCTCAAGCACCCTGATTAACTTTACGTTTTGGGTAATGGACAAACAAAAGAGCAAAYTGGGCTGCTGAGACGCGCCTGATTTATGACCCTACCATCATGGAAAGGTGCTAAGCTAACCTTYTGGGACCTCCTTGGTCTGCAAGTTGCTTTCTTGTTCCTCATTAGTATTCTGTGATGGCTTTTGATGAAGTAATTAAATGCCCATAGGAAAAATTAGGGTTATTTTTCCAGAAGCATTATGCAATTTAGTTAGCCCTCAGCAATTGTCTTAACAGTTGATTGTGAGATTGATGAAAATGTCAAAGAAACTGAAATGTAGGGAATCAATTCTATTGATCTATCCATGATTACCTAAAGTAGCTTTCGTCYGTATGCACATCTAGATATCCATGGAAATGTATCAATCAGAGGACRGTGCTGTCAGAAGGAAATGAGAGCACTTCCTTTGGTGCAAATGATGAGATGCTGTAACAATGTTTGAAAACTTTTTACCAAATTCATAGTCAGAACTTTCACGCTGTCTTGGAAAATTTGTCTACAGTGGACTTTCCCACACTTCATGTGAGTTTGTTCTCTTCTTTTAATTATTTCCCTTTCCAGATTAAATGTTTCTTTAGAAAGCAGTACCCTAGGAAGTAAACATCTTTCAATTTATCGATTCTGCTGCTGCAACTACTGGCTGAATTGCGCTTCTAGTCCGCAGCGTTGGAGCGGTAGCGAGGGTTGGCAGTTACTGWACCGAATGAATGGTCGAGGCAGCAAGGACTGGCTGTCGGACTCGTGTGGTGCGCTAGAGTGCTGCATAGCAAATACCCGTTTAAGAACCTCTTCCTAGTATATCTGCACGTAAAGCCAAGCAGATATTTTGTGTAACGGCAGACAGATATAGATGCTGCAGCAGTATTCTCCAGCCAAGGTCAAGTCAAAATAAAAAGTAAGAAGACTTCTTTCCGGAGACTAAGCTCTTGCATTGTTTAATGGCCCATATCAATCTTGCACAGAGGGACCATCTCAAAAGCCATCTCCCTTCTCAGTCTCAAAATGTAGAGATCTGTTAAGCATCTTTCTGCACCCACAGCTGGTGTTTACTCAGGAAAGTAATAGGCTGCCTGGAGAGCTGTATATTGGAGCCTGGGGGGAGAGAAGTCCACCAGCCATGGACAGCTGGCTCGGCAAACATCTGAGAGCACACAAAGCTGTCCTCTGTGGTCCACAGTTGCTTGGAAGTCATATTTATGGCAAATATACTGGCCAACGGAAGGTGGTGATATGTGTACCTTAGTGCAGACTCTTTGTGTGTTAGAGCAGCACGTTATGATGAAAACTGTTTAATAGCTAACCTCAATGCAGAAGCATCTTCCAGCAGCTAGAACAAATTATGTTTATGTTTTAAATGGAAGATCTATTGTAAGTTTTTGCCAACTTGCATAATAGAAAAGTTACTTTAAATTCACTAAATCTTTCTTAAAAATATTAATTTTTGGAAAAAAAAAAAACCACTAATACTGTCAACATGCAGTAGATCCTGGGTTCTCAGTTTTAGCCTTAGCTAAAAACTCTTCAATTATATTGTCTGCTAGTGCTTCCATTAGAAAAAACTATTTCCAAGCTTTTATTACCCTGCCATAAAATTCTCTAGGAGGTGAAATTTAGTACATAAGGTTACATCTACAGTTGGAGTTGCATCTTAGATAAATTCGAGGAGGCAGAGTTTACTGGTGGTCTTGAAAAAGAATATAGAAATCTCAAGCTTCTTCTTTCTTGCACTCTGGAAGTCGTCCAGAAGTCACACGCTACACTTTAGAGTAGTGATGAGGAAAGAAGGGCACTGGGCGAGGCTGAACACGCGAGGAACGGGTGGCCCAGAGAGGTGGTGGAGTCTCCACGCTTGGAGATACTCGGCACCCCACCGGACATGGCCCTGTGCAACCTGCTCTGCCTTGACTGGAGACCTCTGAGGTGCCTTCCCACCTCAGCAGTCCTGTGCTGCTACGATTCTGTGAAACGACCCTTACGCGGGCAGCTACTCTTTGGGCTAAGCACTCCACTGACGTTCACGCTCTTCTCTTCCCCCATCTCTCAGTGAGAGAGCAAGCAAGGAAGCCAGCCTGTTCGTGATTTACATGTTTAGTCAGCTGATAATTAAATTCCCACCCTGGAAGGGGTGATGCTGAAGCATTGGCAGGCATCGCAGCCCCAGGAGTTCTGCACAGACCACCAAATCCAGAACATTTGGTTCATCAGTTGATGGAAATTTTAATTTTCACTTTAAAAGAAAAAGTATTATGAATTTAACTTGCAGATGATTGCCGAGTTGAGGGAGAGGATGCAGGTGTTACTGCAATAGTACTAGGACCAGTTCTGCTACCTCTACTCATAAAGATGCCTTTCTTGCCAGGAAGTCCAATTGATTTTAAAAGGTGCATGAAGTGCATTTTATACTCAATGTGGACTCATCAGCCTGTTGGGTAGGTAAGGTATATACACCAGGACACTTAGATGGAATTTAAATTCGACCTTTTTTTCTGTAAACATTTATCACTTTGTTGTCCAATGGTGTAACTGTCTATTTTCACCAATTTTTTTCTGTCAAATTGATCTGAAGGAGCAAGTTAACTGTACTGTAAAGGTTTATTTGTGGAATAATACATTGTACATATTATGAGGTATCTACTATTGATAGTCAGACCACAAGATTGTCCTTCAGAATTTCTTAACTTGCAGTTGTTTGTCATTCRTCTGTCTCTGTTGTTTTAGAGGACACACGGTACAGAATACAAATTAGGAAGGTGCAGTCAGTGATTACAGATAATATGTTGAAATGGTTTCGGAAATATTTTTTTAGAAAAATATTTTAGTAGCGCGTCTTCATTGGGATTGCTGTATGCTGTTATCGTAGTCAGCCCAGGAGGGAACGTGCGTCGTCATTCAAAAGAAAGCAGATCATCGAGGGGCTTTTGTTTTTTCTTGTTTTTCCTTTTTTTTKGGGGGGGGGAAGTGGGGGGTTGTGTTTTGACTGCTGTTTAGCCTGGTGAATTAGAAAGACCGTGGTGCAAATAATCTTTTTAATAGATTGTTAAAAAAATGGAGAAATAGACTGGACTGAGAAGTACCGTATGCAGCAGTGCAAAATAAGAAAGGGTTTGGGCAACCTTAATGTGGACTGGGCRGTTGTCGTGTTGGGAAGCGTGAAGAAGGGTGAACAATAATACTGCCTCAGGAAAAGAAAAGAGACGTGGAATTTGGGAAGGGAGAAAATTGCAAAGAGATGCCCAAAGGCAGATACCTTCATGCATGCACATTTCTGTTATTTTTATTTGACTCTCATTTGACATAGAGAAAATATGTATATGAAATCATAGCATGAGGTCACTACGAATCCTTTGCGTTCGGGTGTTGAGAATCACCCTACTTGTGTATGATGCCAAGAGRAATGTGGTCATAGCAGTATATTAAAATGTAAATTTTAATTCATATAGGATAGAAAGTTTTTAAAAATTAACTGTGCTTTACAAAACTGAAAAGTTGAAAAAATAATCTGAAGGTATTTGAAGTGATTGCTTCTTAAAAAAAGACTTTGTTATTCATGCTTTGGTGAGCATTTGTTCAAGTTTGGGGTTTTGCGCTGGGATTTCAAGGTCTAGGTCTGTTGTTTCATACGCAGTCTGACAAGATAAGAGTAGTCTGTCTCATATATGCACAGTAAATTTGTCTCCCAGAGAAGCAAAAGCTCAAGCATGCAAGGAATGGTGATGTGCAGGAAGGCTGATGAGCAGTAATAAAGCATTCATTATCCTTCCATCTAAATTAACTGGAATAGCATCGTAATAGTGCCGGTGAAGCCCCACTCCCAATCCCTGCCTTTTACTGAATTATCAGATAAACCTAAATTATTCTAAGCTGCATCTGTGTAATCTTGCTTGGATAATCGTTCTATCATTAGGGATTCTCTCACTTTCCTTCTCTCTCTTTTCTTCTGCCTGTTTCTCTCTTTTTCTTTCTTTCTCTGTCTCTTCTTTTTTAATGCTTTTACTGGGGAACGTATTTGTAACTTGTATTGTTTTCATATTTTCTTGTGAGTGTTTTACAGAACTGCAAATTCTGTAAACCAGAATCCCTGGATATTAGAGCTAACTAAATAACGTACAAAAAAGAGTACATTGTAAGAATTTTTCTACTTTTGGAATGTCTCTCTGTAGATTATTTCTGCAAACAAATGTTTTTGCAGAGATAGTAACTGGACTTCTAGCGAGCTTGGTTTTTGTGTGCGTGGTACCCCATGAGCTGGGTGTGTTACAGCATCGTGCGACTTCCAGCTCTCCTTATCTTTTYTATAGTCTTTTTCTCTTTTTTTGTGAACACTTTCAATGATAAGGGAGGCTGAATGGAAGAAAATGGGGCAAGGAATATTTTTAAACGTGGRTGAAGAAGCAGATCGGGGCACCTGATTAGTTGTTAGGGAGAATGGAGGAAGCAAAAAAAAGACCATACCTGAGAAAGAGGTATGAGAYGTTTGGCCTGGGTATTGCTGTCGTGCTTGTAAAAGGAATCCTTTTGTCCCTTCATCATWTATTATTGCCATTTAAAGCCTAGGTTCTTCTTTTTGATGTATAGGAACAAATTCCTGGATTCAKTGGGGTGGTTTGTAGGAGAACGGATCTCTCTGCAAAGGTAGAGTTATGGGATCAAAAAGTTGAATTTTGCATTATTGGTGGAGCATTGTCCAAGCGCTTAGCCACGGACCAGGTAACACTCCGTGGGGCTGTTGCAAGTAATTAGTAATCAATACCAGTAAAAATACCGTTTCTGAACTCTGGGACATGCTGACTTCTGTTCAGTGTGTCACCCACAGTTTTACTAAGACATTTCTGCAGCCTTCAGTTTTGTATTTGTGAAGTTCATTTTCCTTTTGGCTTAGAAAGAGCTGATAAGGTTTCTCGTCAGGAAATAACAAAGAGGAATAAAATAGCAAGAAATCCTGATGATGGACTAGAACCTCACTGAAGTTATCTAAATGCAGGGGAAAAAAATGACAATCCCTTCCTCAAAGGACCTTCACTCCAGCTATAACAGACAAGACACCAAAGTTGCAGCAGATTTGGAGCCAGTCCCATCGTTGTCCATCCTCCGGGGCTCAACACACAGTGCACCTGGGCTCGCCAGCTCACTAGTTTTGTTCTTCGGTAGATATTTATGCCCTTTAACAATGGCTTTTCTTTCTTTAAGGTATCCTTAAGTGATTTTCTTCTGTAATTATACTCCTTTTATTCYAATCACATCTTAAGAAGGTTAATTTCCTTCTTTTAATTGGGTTGATAAAGTCTTTTGTCTTGCAGATCTCTTCCAATTTGTTAGCGTTAGACTTTCTTGCTCTGTGTGACATTCTCAATATTGGAACAGACTACATTGTGATCGCGCCCCGTCTCCAAACTTCGCTTTTTCAACGTTGAACTTCTATGGCTGTTGCTGGCCATCAATAATGTACTCTTTCATTAATCAAAACCAAACTTCCACAAAAGCACTCCCCCCCTCCTGTTTTTACACGCATGCAACTAGAAACCAGTGTTCGCTCTTAATTGCACCAAGAGAAGGTATGCCGTTGCGGATTGATGTTCCCGGCCTGAACGTCGAAGATCAGTTTGATGATTCGTCTGTTGGGCTGGGGATGTCCAAGTGTACCTTTCTTCCAGATGCATGTTAGCAGCAGCCAGTGTGTTCTTCAGTACTGAAGTGACCCACTTGATTTAATTCCACGTATTCAGAAGAGCCATGTCCCCGTAACTTTAACACCGAARTTATTGCAAATTATCAGTACACCCCCGGGGGGGGAGGAGAGCAAACTAACAGCTGAACTTGCTTATGAAGTTTTTTTCTGCTTCCTCTTTTGCATTTTATTTGGGCATAAACCTGAATCACTTTTACATTCCTGAGCCACAGCATGCCTCGCAGGTGTTCGTTTCTCTCCTCTTGGATTAGAGCCAAGGATTCATCTGGCAGAATCCTTTTCTATCCAAATGATTACTTCAGACTAATCTTTCTCTTCTGACTAAGTGTGCTGCAGAGTGTCACCGTGAAGCGGTGAAATGATGCCAGCCTAACCATCTTGCCGTCCTCTTATACCCCTAGGTCTGTTGCTACTTGTGCTGATTCTCGTTCACTTAATTGCAGCTTGCTCACCGGATGCAGCGTTTCARCACTCCGGGTAGCAATACTTAGGGGTTTTTTCCCTCAGCTTCAGCTGATTTCAACACTTGAGTGCAACATCTCCAGCAGCATATTTCCWTCCAACGGTGGGTTTGCCTTGTTTGCATCCTAACGGTGCTCTCCAGAAGTCTGATTATTTCTCTGCCGTCTTAGGTGGCCAGCCAAGGCCTAGAGGTCTTAGCAGCCGGAAAGCGGGTTATCTTCTTGTTCGGTCATGTTTAGCGCTCCTYCTCCTGTGCTATCACAAGAGGAATAGCAGAGAGCGGGTAGCGAATAGCTATCTCTCTCAGTTTAAGCTTGGAGATCAACCTCTCTGAAAGCTTTTGGAACAAATACTGACTACTCCAGTGTGGCATCGTAGTTGGATTTCTCCTAGATGCCTCTGCAGATTACTTGCAGAGGGTGCCCAAGCTGCTTCCATCCCAGTTTAAAATCAGAGGTTTCCTTCTAGGAGCAAGCGAGCGTTTTCTTCCAGATTATTTGCAGAGTACTGTCATATTCTTCAGGATCCTGTCTGCGCAGGACTGTCTAATTTGCCATCAGGGTGGCACCTCTCGTGGGTATATTGAGGAGTAAAAGGTGCTCAAGTGTGATAGTTGGTGGTCTCAGCACAACAGAAAACTACATTTATCTAACTCCAGCCTATGGCCTGTTGTCAGGCCATAAAATAGCACAAATTTTACAGCAAGGTARAGGAGTGCTGCTGTGATGTACCAGCTATGCTGTACAACTTGCTGCTTCTTGATGCTGATAGCCTGATGTATATTCTTAATATTAACTTCCAAGGAGTATTTGTTCTAAYAAAAAAAAATCAAAGAGTAAATATTGATGTTCATATATCACCGTAGCAGATGTGATTGAAATAAGCTCATTTTGTGTTCAAACAAAAGTATCTTGTTTTTTTCCCAGTGCAATTCAGTTAGCTTTATCCTATGCCAAGGTTTAAAAATTAAATTAAATTTGATATTATTCAAGTATTGCTGTKTGGTCAAGTATCGCCCCCTTCACCGGGTAAAATGATCTCTGTCTCCTTTTTTGCGGAGAGTTGAGAGGAATACCTGTCTTCCTATAGCCGGCCAGCGTTACAGGCTGGCGCGTGGGGTATAAACGGTCAGTGCCGCTTGTTTACTTTCACAGGTACTTTTTGACTAGGTGTTTTGGCAGCCGCGGTATGGTAGATTCCACTTTATTTGCTCTTCGTTTCTGTTCACTGGAATTAATATAGGGGAAAAATGAGAGTTACCATTTAAAGAAAATAATGTTATATAAAGTAATGAGATTGTTGCAAGGCTTAATTAGATGGAGCAGATTGAATGCATCACAGTGATATCTTGAGGCAACATAATTAAATTGTAGGCATAATCCTCCTTGTGTTAGAACTGATTTMATCTTCATAACGCAGGGTACACTAGATAGTCCCTCTTACTATGTTAAATTACTAATTCTTCTGGGAAGACTAACGGATCTCATGGTATTATCAGATTTTAAAAACACGAAACAAAACAGAATATTAGTCTAAATATCGAATTGTTGATATTCTGATTACATGGGTAACTTTAGCTTCCATCTTAGTATTTGCTACAGCTCAGTAATTGAATCGTAAATTTAAAATACAGATGTCTGCAGTGTATTATTGTCTGTGCTGAATTCATCTCATTTGTAAAATCTCRTAAAGAAATTGTTTCCAGATGTATATACTGACAAAGACACGGGTGAATAATACACAAATGTACTGGTCTCGAAACATATCTCCGCATGTGTAGGATACAAGTACGTAGATATGTATGAGATTTTTAGGTATAATGAGCGCTACTGTAAAGTGTTTGTATGAGACATTCCAGTGGTATCAATATCTTTGCCTTACTCGTTTTTACTGGCTTGATTTTGTATACGTAAATAATCTGGTATCCCATCCTGATGTCCGTGTGTTGTCTTTCATTTGGGTTGGTGAACATTCTGTTAAACCCTCATTTTTGTCWGGAGAGATCGGGAGGTATCTCAAATTCAGTAAAATATGTTGTTGACTGCCTCTACTGCTAAGTTTTTAAAAACGCTGCTGTTTGTCAGCCTGTAGAAAGACTAACATTATTTTTTGCATTCTAACGCGAGCTCTCTTTTTAAAGATTGCTATTGGGCCAAAAAAAAAGATGTGTCTGCTGGGACCGGTCTTTATCATTGCCTGTTCTGGCCGGAGACATAAATCTGTRTCGTGGACTGGCTGCGCAGAAGGCACGCTCGTTTGTCTGGGCATTCGCTGCCAGTTTCAGAGCGTAAATTTGAAGTTTCCAGGCGGAATCTAATGTTTATTTTGAAAATGGAGATTAGGATACCAAAGGATAATATGTTTGCTTTTCAGCACCATGAATATGTAGTGACCTACTTATACTACACCATTTGGTTTTATTTTTAAAGCTTGTCAAGCCAGCTCCTGTTGTAATTTAGGAAGCGTCCTTTTTAGAAAAGCAATAAACTATACTGGGTACTAAATCAACATTTTAAAAGTAGAGCATAGCATGAGCTTCAAAGCATTGTTTATCAGCAGCATTTATGTATGTTATTGTGCCATAAGTAAAATAGCATCTGGCTCATCAGCGCTTAAAACTGCATTTTGCTTGATCTGCAAGTTAAACTGCAGACAGTTTCGGGGTCTAGGTTATATATAACATTAAGATGCTGTAACTTAAAAAAAATAATTCATACTTTTTCCTAATAAGCTGATTTTTTTTTTTAAATGATCTCTTGATTATCCTGAGGTGTTTTAAAGAGAAGTGATTTTTGTCCAAAACATTCCTTGCATATACTAAGTTGCTTGATTAATTTTTAGACCATATGCATATAATTCGGAATGCTTAACAGTGGTGAGATCACACTGCTTTCCACTTTCCAGACAGGCTCAGAGTTTTGTCTAATTGGGATGCCAAATGTACAGAGGTGCCACAGTAGAGTGTGTAATTATGTAATTTTCTCTTGATCTTTCAGAGTCTTCCTGCGAGCAATTAATCAGTATGCAGATATGCTAAACAAAAAATTTCTTGATCAAGCCAATTTTGAGTTACAGGTAAGAAAAATACCAAACAGCATCTTGGGGACTAATACGAATGTTGTAATATGTTTGCGTCCCCTCTCTGTGATTTTGTCGTATGTATAAATCGATGTTCTCCTCTTCCCAACGCGTGAAGACTGTGCTAAGTYGTTTCAGGCTCAACAAATACACGTCCCACTTCTGTCTCGTGGGTCTCATYCTGCAGAGATCCCCTCTAGAGCTTAAACAAGTTCCCTTTGTGAAAATTAAGTAATATGTACATTATGTTAAACTTTGTATGTAAAATATAGATTTTTAGCTAAAAAAAAGAAAGAACTCATGTCGATATTTGATTTTGCTTGAGTCATCAAAATGCAGTTAAGTTTTCTAGCTGGGAAATGCTTTGTGGGAAATACATACGAGGAGATGTACACTGAATTTTTTAAGAAACGACTTTTCTCTGGTGTCTGTTGTTTTGCTGTTGGATATTTATGTGTGTAATTTAGATGCTTCTAAGATGTTTCATAGATGTGCAGGAGAATATTTCAGAGAATTAATGGTATCTATTCTTGTCATTTTGGGGGTTTTCAGCTTTGGAACAACTACTTTCACCTGGCTGTTGCTTTTCTTACACAAGAGTCTTTACAACTGGAGAATTTTTCAAGTGCTAAAAGAGCAAAAATACTTAACAAGTAAGTCCTATTCGTCTTGTAAATCATGGACAAGAGCTTGAGGTCTATTAACATAATTTTAGTCTAATTTCTTAGTTAAATCCATTCAAATTGAGATGTAATCATGATATAATGAAAGGTTAGCTTTAAAAACATGAATCAAGTATTGCATGTGTTTCTACCCTTGAATCAAGATCTAAATTACACGATTCATTACTGGTGAAGATAGTATTTTATACTGCAGGATGTTCATAGAGTCAAGACTTTTCAGAAGTATTAACACATTATAAAACTGAAATCACTTTAGCTTTGTGCTTATTCTAATCTCATTCTACATGCACTCTTTATTGCTTAATCCCTAAAGGCTTTTTAGACTGAATTTTCCTAGCTACAGTAGGTTTCACTGCGATATCCTTGCAGATTTTTTTTTTCTTTTTTTTTTCTTTTTTTTTTTCACAGACACAACCGATAACAATGTCCAGGCTATAAGGGAATTACATTGCCCATCTCTGCACAGGCAGCTTCAACTAGCTGATTTCTGTTTGAAATTTCACAGCAAATCAAACCTATCCAAAGAAAAGACAGCAGAGAATTAAGAGCAGGAATATTTTGTTTAAAGTATGCATTTCTGCTCCATTTCCTTGGGTTCCAGTGTAGTGAACCCTGTCATTAAATAACTGAACGAGGAACACTGAAAAAGATCAGTTAAATGTTTTCAAGCAGTTTGGGTGGATTCTCTTTCTGTGTCCTGATCTTTATAAAGAGTGTGTGCAAAAGCAGTTTGTTTTCGGGTTCAGTAAGGTTACCACAGTTGATACGAAAAGGTCATTTTGCTCTTTGGTAGCTAAGTTTTGCCCTTCAAACCCTTTCAGTCCGTCATGAGTTTTGACATGCTTGCTTTGGAGTCTTTGCCTTACCTGCCTGTTAAAACAGAATTTTTAATCACTGTACACTCTAGTGTACATACCTCTGCTCTGGGGGCTTGCTTGATGAAACAGGAATATTTACAAGTTCAGGGGAAAAAGTGGTGTCAAGCAGAGCTCAGGCTTCTGCACTTGGGATATAAAAATCATAAATAACATTAAAGTTATACATTTTTAAGAGGAAATCAAGCTGGGTTTGTAAAGCCAAGTAAATTTTATTTCATTAGATTTACAATTTATAGAACAAAATGTTTTTGCACAAGGTGGGATCGATGGCCCAAATCCTCTTTTGTGGTTAAGAGTAGGAAGGACACCTCTAAAAGTCAGAGAGCTCCAATCAATCACTTGGAGCAGAAATGGATCAAAACAGGCTGTTGTAGGTCCCTGGCAATGCATTTGCGTGATCTGATTATCCTCTGCCTGAGGATGAGAGTCTTAGATGGAAAAAAAAAAAATCAGGCTATTTTTATATAAAACTACACAGTGTATCTCACTATTGAAGAAATGCGAGAAATCAACAGACATTTCTCACTGATGATATAAGTAAACAAGTCATTTGCAGATGGTACCTAATGAAGTTTGCTGAATTGTAAATCTCTGCTATAATAATTTTTAAAAATGTTATTTCAGTTCAATCATGTTTTGGGGGCAATATCTAACACAGTAAACTGCACAGAATGCAATAAATGTATGGTCTTGGAGCACTAGCTTTTATTGGTATATGAAATCACTGTCACTTCTGTGCCAAAGGGGTATAAATAATCACTTAGTCCCATATAACCCTCACCCTCCTTTTTAAGGTTATATTTCAATTAATACTTCCAGCATTTAGTAATTTAAAATGTAATTATTGCAATTTGCAATTTTTGCTAAGCATTGTATGTAAGTGTTTGTAATAGCAGATGCTCRATGATACAGAAGAATTTATTTAATCCATAATAATGTCAGGGGATCTCACTGTTATTCCACCACAATCCCACACGTTGCCAGATATTACCATTCTGCTAATTTTATCATTGAAGTAATGATTTTAAAATAGAAATATTTTACCTAGCATGCACGTATTCTTGGCGCTCGTTAAAGTCCTCATCCAGCGAAACCCGTGCGCCTTTTGAGGGGGAAGCGGGAGCGCGGCGATCAGAGGCTCCCGCGAGTGAGTCGGCCTCCGCTTTGCCCGGTGCTGATGGCGGGGCTGCGGAGCGTCCTGCCTGTGCGTATCTCCGTGACCTGCGTTACTAGCGTGAAGTGCCGGTGCGAGTTGAATTTGGGGAACCTTTTTCGGCAGTTTCAAAGATTTTTTTGAATGCCGGTCACGTTTGGAAACGAAACGCGTTTTGCTTGCTAGTGTTTGGTTAAACGTGCCATGGTTTTGTTTTCTTTTAAGGTAYGGCGACATGAGGAGGCAGATTGGCTTTGAGATCAGGGACATGTGGTACAATCTGGGTAAGTAGCCTGAGCGCTCACGGCTTAGCACGTGTTAAGCCTGGGAAGACGCGTTGCTGCAGTCAGCACTTACGTTTCTTCCATTACTTTATGGTATTCTACCTAACGCTAGGTGAAAGGAATGGTGATGGTGGTATCTGTTGACTGTTTTTTTTCTCTGTTTCTCCATGAGCACGTGCCCACACACACAATTCGTGCAAGCAGTCGCCGGGACGGTAGCAAAATGAACGGGTCCAAGGGGTGTAAAGAAGTCAGCCTGGGAACTCTGTACAAAGTCTGATGTTTTCAGGCTTTTTTGGCTGTATCAGAAAGACTGGAGAAGATCAGGAAGGCATGGAAACGTGGACATCCCTGAAGTTCCTAGATAAGTTAGGCATATCTGACAGTCTCGACTCAGCGTGTGTGCTGTAGGTGTAATTTGGCTGTACGCGGATGAGGTTTCATGAGGAAAAACTGAATATTTACTGTGACCTGAATGTACTCACCTGCCAGATTTCATTTTTCTGAGCTTAACGGTAGAGACACTTAAGCTGTTCAGAGTTTTATCAAAATTTCCTTAAATTATTAGAAATAAATGCATTTTACCAACTTTATTTATAACTCCAGCTGAACTGTTGTTGCTGAAACTTATGAAAATACAGCATATAGAGAAGAAGGGAATGCAAAAGGTCCTTACTTATTTGATATCACAGAGTTTGCTTCCACTCTGCTGTAATGATGAAAAAAGCCTTCTGAGAGCAGCTGAATTCACTTTTTATTAGAAGTGTCTTTCATGAGTAAGTGTCTGGAGAACAGATTAAAGCACAGTACACAGTAATATATGACTTGACAGACAGATAATAAATTCAGCATCATGCCTGATGTTGGGTCAGCAAGCTCTGAACCCTGGCATCCCCTTCAGTAGTTATTAGCTAACTCTTTCACTCTTCTAGGCTTGCAGTTATCTACTTATTTGTCATTTTACTAATTTCTCTGGCGATTTTGGATGCTTAGGCCTCTTCTGCTTTTTTAGGAATTTGCTGAACCCAAACTGGAAATGTTTATTTGTATATGTAGACATGCATCTAGCTGTTTCTACATGAGATTATTTTATTCAGTCTGGTGACCATGGAGTGCATCATGATTGTCGCTACTGTCACTGGGTGCTCTTGGACAACGTACTTAATTGCTTTATGTGGAGATACCAATCATTTTCACTGGAGTTTCGTAAGGGTTTGRATTGATTGGCATGTAAAGGAGGTTGTGTGCTTTCATGAAAACCTTCTATATTTGATAGAGTTTATTAGACAGATTTTTTGTTCCAAGTAGAAGTTCTTTGTCAACTAAGTTTACCCAGGTGGAWGACTTCTTGACCTCTTGCTCTGATGCCTGTGATTGTATAAGTGAAACAAGTTGCTAATTCTGCAATTTCCCGTGTTGAAGGAGTGAGTAAATGCTGCCCTTCCCAACAAAAGGTGGAAGGGAAAGATAAATAAGACCCCTGTCCGAAAAGGCCTTTATACTTTTCGTAAAGAAAAGCTTATTTTTTCTTCTTCTTGGGAATCCAGGCAGTCTTTGCTGATCATGTTTTACTTCCAGCTCTTCATCAATCTCACATATGTCACAGCATCAATTAAGGAAGAATCTCAAGTTGCCACCGCAGCGGCATCGATTCTACTGTGTTTGACGACTTCTATCTCAGAAATTTCACTACGTTAGTCAAATTATTAATGTATATGTTCAGTAACAGCATCAAAACTGAAAAGCTATAATTCTTGCATATGCTTGAGCATGTAATTTTTATGACTGTCATTGTGCACAAAATATGATGAAGCCAACTAACTTTGACTTTTGATTTATGYATTAAAGGGTATGAGTAAGCCTGAAAAATTATTATTGTATCTCATTAGTTTTTGCCCACAAAATACCATGATTAGCATATAATACTTGCCAAGTTAAAACTTTCCAGTCTAGAACAGGACAGTGCTGCAAATTACCACTGAAAGAAGGTACACCAAAAGCAATGTATGTTAGTCTTTGCTGGCTTTTTTCCTCCTATATCACAACCTCAGCTTTAATATGTTATTTTGAGTCACTATTCTGTTAGAACCTTTGACCTGAGGGAGACAGTAAATATCACRCAAATGTAAAGAAAGCCATGGCCTCTGTCTTGAAGGTCTGGGAGATCAAGTGATGCACACTTTCAAGTGCTACATGGTGCACAGACAAAACACAGTCTGGCACTGGTTCATGCAGAACAGTTTTCAATGGCTAGAACAGTTAAATGTTGAAGTAATTGTAATTGCATCAAAAATAATATACTTGATAAAGGAGAGAAAGAGGAAAAAAATACTGCTTTTGCTGTTGACATCTGGACCAGCTAGAGGGAGGTTGGAAAGAAAAATTGCTCAAGATCAATTAAAATTGCTGCTGCTGCTGCTGCTGCCGCCATCTGGGTAACTAGCCACTGGCCCGGCAGTTCACTCCAAGTAGTGGATGTCAGAAAAGGTGTCTGGACAGAGATATTAATCTTGTTAGAGGCAAGGGCAGGATTTAAAATAGACCTACACCTTGAATATAACATAAATAGAAATCATTGCAAATAACATGCTCTGAATTAGTCATGCATGCTTAGAGCTGACCTCAGTGAGATGGGAAGTTGCTAGCAAATTATTTAGTAGATTTTTATGGCCCAAATTTAAACAAGGGGAACGTGGACATGGAAAAMATTGTGCACGCTATTAAATAAATAAAATATCTTGACTTTGGTTCAGCTAATGAAATTTGGTACTCTTCTGTGAGCATGTTATAACAGTGCTCCTCARTGCAAGGCAGGAGCCAATACTAAGAGAAACTTCTGCATATTCATAAAAATACTGTTTTGCATATAGCTCTTAAAGCAGCTGCACGTTCTAGTTTTCAGAAGAGACTCCTCAATTTTCTTCCAGACTTGTCGCATTTTGAATCTATGCGTGGGAGTTCCCACACTGGAGGAGAAAAAAGAGCACTTCCCTTGGTGGGTTGTTTATCAGCGTGCAGCGTGTGACAGCAGCTGGAGGGACGCTGCCGCGGGCCAGAGCAGGGCTGCATCCTCTTGCATTTTGCTCTYGTGCTTTATTTCGTGGCACAGCATTGCAGTGGCTCGCGTCATCACGGCAAATGCATGCATRTATAATGCATGTCATTATATCCTTCATGTAGTTCATGCAGAAGTCAGAGTTTTAAACCTACTTCCTTTCCACCCAGTTATTAGGCAGCTCGTTCTACACATTATTCCTCGCCTATACAGGATGAGAAAAACCAGACGAGATTGCTTTGTGCTGCTTCAGCTTCCCATGGTCATTGCCAGCCTCCTCCTGCCACGACCCTGGTGCTCCAGGCTCCTGAGAAACTCCCTACATTGGAAATTGCTCTGGAAAACTGCTTTGTGAGGCACRGTGCTTCGCATCCGAAGCCAGGAGCTGCTGCCTGCGCCGTGCAAACAGCTTATTTCCCTT
Source organism: Rhea americana (assembly GCF_003343005.1). Taxonomy (NCBI): domain Eukaryota; kingdom Metazoa; phylum Chordata; class Aves; order Rheiformes; family Rheidae; genus Rhea; species Rhea americana. The sequence goes on from NW_028185539.1 coordinate 2,039,530, forward strand.
GTTTTTCTGTGCACTAGAGTTGTGYAAATTCTGGTGGGAGCCACCCACGTACTCTCCAGATGAAGTGAAGAGCTAARTGGGTTTCAAACGGCAGGCAAGGGATTTTTTGCAGAGCAATGTTCAAGTGAATTTAATACTTTCTGCTAATAACTCTCACACTTCTATCCCCCAAGTCCTTCTCCTGAATTTTGTATTCTGAAAAATGCTCTGTCCTCATTGATTTAAAAACTCTGTTGATTATTACCTGTGAGACGGCGCTGCTATAAATACAAACAGGCTTTGAATGACWAAAACACTGAGTACGTGCAGCACCATCGTAACGGATTGTGCTGATGGCTCTTCCAGACGGGTCCTGTGCGGCAGGGAGCAACCCCGGCGGGTGCCTTTAGCCTCTCTTAACATCTTTGCTCGGCACCCGGTGCGGCCGGCGCCCCGCTTTCCCTTCGAGGCGTGACTCCGTCGTTACGTGAGATGTCCGGTAGTTTGCTTTTTGAGCAACAACTGTATATTCCACTATAGAAGAGGAAATGCGATCAAACATTTAAAAAGTTTACATTCTCTATCTTTTCACGTCTAAACCTCAAAAGATATTATTTACTTTTTTGTGGGAATCCCTGTGCTAGAAGCAATGAAAAACTCACTGTGACACACAGCGAACTTCATGACATTGAATTTGTGCCTGACGAATATCTTTTGTCGCTATCATTTGTTTTCTGAAATATTGGATCTGACACTTCTCAGGCATAATACAAGAAAACTGTCACCTGAGAGACCGAATGTAATAATACTTAAGTGAAAGATGGAGAGAAAGCTTTACCACTCGCTCTTGATGTTCCTCAACAAGAGGCAGCATTGCAGGACCATACCAAATAGCAGTTTTCGCTGAATATTAATTTGCCTTAACATGCTGGTAGGATTCTGAGGTCTGCCAAATCAAGTAGTTTAAATTATATCTGCTAAAAAAGAAATCTGTTCGTAAAGGATTTCTTTTTGATCACATTTATTTAGATGTGTGTTGGTTCTGGTCAAAAGYTAAACTGCTAGTTGAATGCTTCCATAGCTATACCTTAGTAGTCTTACTAGTCTAATGGAATATAGATGAATTAAAATATGTTTGTCTGTCATATACCACTGGTAAACCGCAACGGGAAACRAGTCTTACAGTGGAGGAAGTTGAGGGCTTCTTAACTGAGCTCAGTTCTAGAGAAGTCTAATCTGAACTACAGCAATGAAGCATTAACTTATTTCTCAGTGCACTTTCTTATAAAATATCCTTTTGCAATTGTGTATGTGAGGAGCTTCACCAGTTGTGTGCGTTAAACTTCAAATGTGTTGTAAGGTATACCATTTTGTTTAAATTTACGCTCAGTGTTTTTATTCTAAAAATCGAATGACGTCCRCAGCGCTGCAGAGTTAACATGGTCCTGTAATACACTGGGCTTCTGTAATATCTTCCATACAGGAATCTCGCTGCGTTTCATAAACCTTACAGGTACCTTGCAGAATATGTACTTTGTGTTCTCTACACTTCTAGCCCATAATATGAACAGTAACTAGGTGCTTTTAAATTGTATAGGAAGTTTCATGTTCCCTTTAAGATTTAATTTTTGTTCCACATGGAAGAGCATAGCAGGGAGAGGTGGGCCGGGTGTGGATTCCTCTTGGGAAGGTCAATATGAAACTCAATTTGCCACTCAGATCAGCTGTTTCGGCAAGAAGACGCGCTGTAGTCTTGGCGAAGGTGTGGTTTTGCGCCTTGAGGCTGTGGAGGTGTGCGCTCGTGCTGACGTTTGGGTASACTGACACGGGGAGCACTCTGTACGCCGGGGAAGAGGTGGCATTCTCACTCGGCTGGCRTAACCGACGGGTCTGTCGGCCACTGCTCGCCTATCCAGGAGACGTATTTAAAAGAAAAACCCTTAGAACAGTGTAAATATGGTTGATTTATGGAAAATATAGCAAGTTCTAGTTTGATTTTTTTTTTGATTGAACAACTCTGTATTAATTCGGGCTTATRTATACCCTTTAGTTCCCCTCTAAAGTCATAAATTATACTACGTGTTTCAGTAGCGTCAAATCTTGAAAAATACTGTGGTATGTTTGAGCTATATGAGGATTTATTGATATGGCTTTTAAAGCAATTATCTTCTACCGAAGTCAGTGGCTGTTCATTAACTCTGAAATGCATTTTTCTTTTTAAAGGTCAGCATAAAATCAAGTTCATCCCAGAAATGGTGGGACCTATATTAGAAATGACACTTATCCCCGAAACGGAGCTTCGAAAAGCAACAATCCCAATATTCTTTGATATGATGCAGTGTGAATTTCATTCGACTCGAAGTTTCCAGATGGTAAGCAGAYGGCTACAAATATTTGAAGTTCGTAAGAAAGATTAACTGTTCTTTGACAGACACGTAAGAATTTTTGTTATTTCTTGTTTTACTCAAGCATAATATAATTGTGGGTTTGTTTGTTTTCTATAAGTTTGAGTGGCTATGGAATTTTCATCTGAAGGGTTTTAAATCCTTACTGAGGCAAAAATTTGCATGAAGTAAATGAAACCTTTCTTTAGATACAAAAGGAGAGCAAAGACAGATGTCTTAAATTTTCACTATGACTCAGGAGAGGATTCTGCATCTGAGTTAAATTAGACTTAAAGGAATCCTAATAATGTGGCAAAAGAAACTATAACCTGTAAGGATTCATCATCTCCAGTATCCTGTAATTTTGATACTCTTTACAGTTTTATGGATTTTGAAGAGGGGAAAAAAAGCTATCCAACCAGTGACAGTGTTTCTTCGTGCTATATAGGCAATCTAAAATAGAAAGTACTAGTGTAGTATTTTTATTCTATTTTATTTTAAAAAGCTGAAGGAAATCCTTGAATAAACATGCACAGTCTTATCCTGAGAGCTTCAATTTTTGAGAGACAAGTATGGTGAAAGAAAGTTTCTTGACATCATTCATTTTACTTTCTTTCCATCAAAACTTTACCTTACGGATTGAGGACAAGAGTGCGCGTTCACAGCAAGGTTCTTATATGATTTTTTTTTTTTGACATCAAAGTAATTTTTTTCATTTGAAAAAATGCAAGGGTTAGCAGTGCTTTGAAGATAGATTGCACAAACTTTGAATCCTGTGAGCCAGGTAGTCTCATGGTATAAATCAGTGTAGCTCCATTACGCTATGAAAATTACTGTCAGTTCAGGATATGACCTTGTGAATTTTGCAGTAAAGTTTGATATGTGTTCGTTACTTTTGTTCATTTATACTGGCAGTTTTGCTTCTTGTATGAGAAATCTTAACCTTTTCCTTACTTCGTTGTGAACTATTATTCATAACCAGCTCATAACACATCTGTAGCCAGAATAAATGAATATCTATGTGGAGTAACTTAAACATGTAAAGTGGCGTCAGCCTTATTACTTTGATTTGTTTTGTGCTGGGTGCAGTATAGAAAGGTTGTGAACTGTATTTTGGTTCCATCCAATTACTGCCTAATCATTCTTTCTTATGTTTGACTCTGATGATACTGAAGAGATTGAAATGCTCACTGGGATGCCATTTAAACATTTTCCTGTCAGATATTCTCTTTTGTTACTTGTCATTTTTTATTTGTACAATTATATGGATCATGGAAAAATCCCAGGGTAACTTTATAGCTAAATTTATGGCCGTATATTTTCTTGATAGAAGGAAACCAGCTTTGTGTGGATAGTTGGGTGATTTTAATAAATGAATGTCTTAAAATATTTTAACACAAACTCTTTTTGCCTCTTGAAAAGAAAAATGCCTTGTGCTTAAATCATAGATGCCTTGGACTGTAGATAGTCAACATGTATTTCTTATGTCACTATAGCTTCTTTCTTTATGGACATAGCATCGATATGACAGGTACAGAGGTAGTAAACCTTTGTCCAGGATATTTGGAATGCATAGTTATGTCTAACAAAAAATAATCTATCCATTTACAGTTTTGCAGATAATGTAGTTATACAACATGCTGACATTTGTAAATCTGTGTTTTGGGGGTGATGAGGAGCATAGATTGTAAGTAGCAGAGAATCACAGAATGAGAGAAAGTCTGGGTTGGATGGGAGTTCTGGAAATCCCTGGGTTATCCAGAGCCATCTGACTCAAGTCTTAGATTTTTTCCAGKGAGAGAAATTTCACCCCTTCTCTGGGCAACCTGTCTCAGTGTTTAAGAATTTTTTTTTCTTACATCCAGATAGAATTTCCCATGAAGCAGCTTGTGCCTGTTGCCTCTTCTGTTGTCGCTGTGCACTCTTGTGAAGAGAGTGCCTCCATCTTCTCTAGAACTGTTTTATGTATTGGAAGACTGTGCGTAGACCCTCTTGAGCCTTCTCTTCTCTAGGTTGAATTCCTTCAACCTCTCTTCATATGCCAAGTTCTCCAGCCATCCAGCCCTCTTGGTGGGCTTCTGTTGGACCCTCTCCCATTTCTCAATATCTCTTTTGAACTGGGGAGACCAAAGCTGGATACAGTATTCCAAGTGTGGCCCAAGAAGTGGATTAATCACTTCTCTTGATCTTCTGGTTTCATTCTTGCTGATTTAATCCAGGACACAGTTTGTTTTTCCTTGCTGCACTGCTGACTCGTGTTCAGCTTGCTGTTCACCCGGTCTTTCCCAGCAGAGCTGCACCCCAACCAGTCGGACGCCCAGCTGGTACTGCTGCTTGGAACTATTCTAGCCCAGGTTCAGGACTTCACATTTCTCTATGTTAAACCTAATGCAATTTCTTATTGGCCTAATCTCTCAGCCTGAGGGTGGCTCTCCCTTTCCACGTATCTAACTCAGCTCCCAGTGTGGTGTCACCTGCAGACTTGGTGAGGATGCATTCATTCCTATCRTGCAGATCACTTTCAACGATATTGGGTAGTACGGAATAGTACTGAATGGACATAGGACCAAGAATCAACCCCTGAGGAACTCCACTCGTGACCAGTTGCCTGTATGACATCGAGGCATTAACCACCACCRCCCTTTGGCAGTCGAGGCAGTTACCCATCTGTTTTGTAGTCCACCTTCTGAGTCCATTTCTTATCAATGGTGGGAGACTGTTACAAACACCTTGCTAAAATTCACAGTTCTCCTCTCACCCACTGAGCAAATTGTTTCATTGTAACAATTGATTAAATGTGATTAACTTTGGTAAATCCATGATGACTTTTCCTAGTCATCTTCTTGTCCGTTGTGAACTTGGGCATAGCTTCCACAGGGACCTGTTCCATAGTTTTCTCATGAACTGAAGTGTGCCTGACTGGACTGTGGTTTTCTGGCTTGTCTTTTTTTGCCTTTTTTATGTATTATATTTGCCTTTCTCTGGTGATTTGGGATTTTCCATGATCTGCATGGTCTTRCAAGGCCTGATATAGAGTGGCTTTGCATGGACATCAGGCAGTGTCCTTAGCACCTTGGGATGCACCATGTCGGGTCTTAACAGCCTGTATATATCCAGTTTCTGTAGGTGGTCGCTACTTCAATCCTCATCTGCTATCAGTGGTGTGCTGTTTGTTTTGTCAGTGCTTCTTGGCTGAAGGGCTTGGAGCTGACCTTCTCTGTGAAAACGGAGGCAGAGAAAGCATTTAGTGCACTCAGTCCTTTCTGTGTCATTTGCAACTAGCTTGCCAGCCCCATTCAGCAGCAGACCGACATCTTCTGAGGTATATGACGTATCTGTGTGTCAGTAATTGAGAATCGGTTATCCCATCAAAAAGATTCCCTGCAGCGTGCAATGAATGGGACAGATCCTGTAATGGGTTATATCCTAAGAAAGCTAAAAGTTGATATTCTACTACCCAGAAGAAAATTGTTTAAGATGGGAGAACCCTGTCGCATAATGGTGGCACAGAAGCCAGAATGCATTTGTCCCTTTGTCCTACTACTCTCTGGTGGTACTAAAGAGCAGAGGCATGCAGGAGCTATTTCCTGGTGTAGGCTRCCACAAGCATCACAGACTGGTGTCACTTAAAGCTGTCTGTTGCCATACTGATGTTTCATTAGAGCTGGTCCTAAGAACCAAACGATCAAATCCATGTCCCAAGTGCTTCCCTATGTTGAACAAAAATTGACTGGGTCATCTGTCTTGCAAAACATAACTTGTTCCTTAATTGAAGTGTTTGCTGTCTGAAATGATCATGTAAAATGATTTATTTAAGTATCAGCACTACCTAGGCAAGCTTTTATATTTAATGTGTCTGTCTAATGTAGTGCATTATATTGTGTACGTGCTACCRCCAATTATGATTGTCCAGCTTTGCTTTCAAAGAGAAGTTGAGAATTGAATGGTTGGCTGCTGTTAAACTAATCTGCCAGAAATCCAATTATCTAACCTTGTTAGTCACATCAACAAGGGTTTAAACTGGCTCCACTTCCCTTGCAGATGTGTAAACTTCATGATGTAGGAGGGAATAATTTAAWTTTTTTTTTGCAGAATTCTAATGCTGTGATGGTGTGTGTTATAAACAGACAGCTTTCTGCATCACTGTTTTAATTTCAGTATGAATTGTTTTGCTTGGTAAAACCAGTAAGAGACAGAATGCGTGTTTTCATTCTTCCAACATATGTAGCCCCTAGAAAAAAAATAGATGATGAATAAATTCGTGTATTTTTTGCTGAACTAAATTAAAGGCCTACTGAATTAAAAGCTGGAGTTGCCCAGTTTTGTCCTCTCCCTCTTGAGGTGCTTTGAAGTCTTATGTAGGCTTCAAAGTAGCCTGTACCTCAAAGCATGGATCTGATACTAAAGTCTGTGTGGGACTGAAGCTTCCATATAGAAGAAAATGCCTCCTCCTCTGCTCTGCTTTTCTCCTTTGGCTGTTTTACTAGCAAACCCTCTAGATCAAAGAGAATATGTCAGAGCCACAGAAGTGATGAAAGAGAATTGGTTTGATTGTTCAAGGGTTGGTCAGGTGATGGTGATGGATCCCATGGTGATTGCAGGAAAGAAACTTCATCATGAGACAGTCATTCAGCTAAAATGTAAAATTCAGCCACGAGCTCCTGCTTTTGTTACCTGTTCCGTCCATCTGTTGCTTCCTTTAGGTCCAGTTCTTATGAATATTCCTGTTTGTTTGCCTACCAAAAACTTTAACTTTTCTCTGCCTGTCTCAATGCTCATTTGATTTTCTACTTGTTTTGAGCTGAACCCGTTCATAGAGACATCCAGTCAATGCCAGAACTGACACAACATAAACCATGGGGGAATTGGAAGGAGGAGGGGAGAGGTACCTGTCTTTGGCAGGAGTGAGATGTTGGACACGTTCTCCCTTTCTCATGGTATTGCACCGTAAGATTACTTTTGATTACTCTGGTAATTAGTAGAATTAGTAATTAGGAGAATTAGCTTATTTTAAGAGGCAAAATCTATTAACAAAATAAGATAAAGAATTAAGTCAGAAGCAGCTCCCTTCCCCTTCTTCCACAATGTTATTACATTTCTTGTTGAATAATGTGGGAGGACCCTTATCTGCACRAAATGAAATCAGAGAGATGTAGCCCCCCCCCCCCAATTATGAGCATGAAGAAATTATGAGTCGCATGTCTCAAGTTTTAAGGCTGATCGGCACTATTAAGGAGAATCGTCTCCACGTCCGATGATGATAGCTTCAGTGCTGTAAAAGGGATGGCCTGGGTAAGAGCCCTAAGAACACCGCAGTACAGCTGTCCCATTTCACAGAAGAAATTTGAATAACAGCAGAATAGAGCCGTGGCCAAAAAGATAGAAAAATGATATAGGAATGCGTAATAAGTGATTGCATAATATATATGATTACTAAAATAAAAATTATGGATACAGCTGAAGTACCTTTAGCTAGTGTTCTGTTATGAAGAGAAGTAATTGAGTAAAGGCCAGAAAAAATGAGGGGAGACATTTTTAATTCATTTCTAATAGATAACAATAAATCCCAGTGTCACTGAGGCAGTAATACCAGCGTTTTTATTTGCCATGTCATTTCTTGTTGGTTATCAATGAGTTTCAGATTAACATTAGCTACTGCTTGCTAAAGAGAATTATATATCTGACTATCTCAACTTTTACAACCTATAATTCATTATTAAATCTTCTTACCGCTTCTGAGCCTTGTGTTAGCATCTATAGCCCCATATTATAAGATTGGCAGACAGAAGAGAAGTTAATGACTTCTCCAAGGTTTTCTGATGCTGCATATTCTCCTCTGCAATCCCGTTGAATGTGCAAATTAAATTAATTTTAATAAGTAACCTTTTTAGTTATCTAGGACTGAAGTGTAAATGTTTAAGTTTTTCTTGTTTTATGGCCATTTGGAGAATATTAGTCTCTCTCCCTCAGCCCCCTTGAAGCCCAAGCAAGAAAGGTAGTGTAGTTAGGCCAGTGACCTCCAAAGTCATCCAATGTTAAATGGCCACTTGATCTATTTGCTAGCTAGAATGCTGTGGGAAAATAGTAAATGGAGCAAATGAAACCATTGGGAATTATCACCAAGTTTCATAGCAACCTTTGAACAGAATTTTACTGTAACTATGTACTACTTCTTCGTATTGGAACTAATTTCTAGAGCTGTTATCTGGCACTTTTGTGTGGCAGAATCGGTATATTTATAGCAGATTGGAGGTTTGAAAATKGGAAGTCATGTACAAGTAGAATTAAATTGTCCATCAGGGCTACAAATGTAGCCTAACCATACTTTAGATAAACCTAAAACCAAAAATGATTAGTWGAGCTGACACTTGAAGAAGGTAGATTAACTTACATTGATTTGTAACCACTGTTTTCTCCAAATGGGAGATTGTAATAAACAGATGAAGTAATGGATATAATCTTTGCCGAAGTTAAAACACTTACCCTGAAAAGAAGCTGGGACCTTGATCAGCTGCAAGAAAGAGCTGATAATAACTTCCAATAATCTTCCTAACATCGCTCCTCAGGATTTCACTGTCAGTAGAAAGATATGAATTGCACTCGTAGATTGTGCCCCATATTCCCCAAAAAAGCCTCAGCAAGGGTCACTGTCTCTAACATAAGCACTGAAAATTTGGCGGTTCTTCACTTAAGAGTAAATTTCATTAAAAGAATTGCAAGCCCGCTTTGTGGTGTTATAGCTGTTGTAAAATGTAAAGGAAAAAAAAATCTTCCTAGAGAATTTATCAGCAGACAGCAGTTGCAGCGTCTCAAGAGTCATTGGTTTCTGTGGGCACCATTCCTCCTCAAATCATGGAGACACTAGCTATATAGACCACAGCTTACAGATGCTACCTTCTTCTGTGGAGAGACCCAGAAAAAAAATTTAACTGTAGTGTTTAGTTATCCCGCTTCTATGATCCAAACTGTATCAATTGCTTGATAACTATCAAAAGTGATCAAAGCACCAAGCCGCAGGTGAAGGTCCTTTCCCTTTAAACCACAGAAATGCCACAACTCTAGCTCTATTCAACCTGTTGTTCCACCTAGGTGGGCATTTAGAGAGGTGGACTGAAAAAGCCAGGATCTATAGAAATATGAGTTAGATTGATAGGAAGAAAATGCTCAAGAACCTGTCTGACAAATTTAATTGCTATTCTTCATGTGAACAATCCCTTTCTAAATTACACCTCACCCAAAGGGGTAATGCTGGCAGCAAGKGCCATTTTTCGCGTTGGGATAGAAAGTCAATGTCTTTCTGTGTCTTATTAGAGACCATGAATTTTGTGACTTCTTTGTTTCATTATTGTATTGCCTTAGTGTTTTACTTGACATGTCCWCATACTATGGAAAACATATTTCAGCTCATGTTTGCTTCGTAGAGGGGGTGGATTTCATTATTCTTCTTTTTCTCATTTTCATGTCATTTTTTGAATAACACGTTCATTGTATTAAGAATCTTACTTCACTTTTCATTCATTTCTTCGCAAAGGAAGTACTGCAGCACTGGAACAGGTTGCCCAGAGARGCTGTGTAGTCATCCATCCATGGAGATTTTTGACACTTGGCTAAAAGAAAGTCACAGTTGGCCTGATATAGTGTGGCAATAATCTGGCTTCAGCTGGGAGTTTGGGCTAAATGATCTTTGAGGTCTTCTCCAGTCAGTGTTTCAGTGATTCAGTGGTTCATGTGGGGAATGGAAAAGTACTTTCCAAATTTCTAGAACTCATGTTTTAATCTGACTTTGGGAGTTTTATTTTTTTTTTTAAATCTGGCCAAGCAGAGCAGTAAAAATTGTTTTAAGATGCAATATCTGTTGTTTGGTTACTTAGTCGATTTTATTACTGTGTGCATGGTATGATGGATAGCCAAGGTTTCCTAGCTCTCTTCACTATAAGTTCCTTCACTGTAAGTTCCGGTTTTCAGTAATGCCACTTTACCAAACTTTACAAAACTAGGCAATTTGCAGATTGGATGTTTGTTCACCTATTTGACTGATTCTTAAATTACATTTTGGGGTGTTGCATAGAGTCATTCTGAGACCTGAGTTTTGGTTGCTTGCGAGTCTGCTTACTGTCCCAGTGGAAATTAGTTGGTCTTTCTAATTTCCAGGCTCAGGCTGGGGTTGCGCAATGGCCAGATGGCACCAAGGAGGCACGGCTGGGACGAGTGAGGGCCAGTCCCTCAGGGACAGCCCACAGCTGGCTTGAGTTACACATATTGTAAAACTTCACGCTGAATTTGCACTAAGCAGCAGGTAGATAGCTTGTAGTCACTGAACTTGGAATTTTTTTGCTCTGTTGTTAAGATACTTCTGGCTGGTTTCAGGTGGTATATAAAAATAAGTAAATAAAAATAAAAATAAATTTATCAGCACAGACGCTGGGGAGACGAAATCTGGAGTGCTCCATGCTGGTAGGTTCAGACCGGCCGGGCATTTCGGCTGGGCRAGGATGCTCCCGGAAGCGAGCAGCTGCATCCCGGCTTGGGGTGGGTGAGATGCTTCTCCTCACCAGTGCTGCTTCTCTGCTGATTCTGCCCGTATTTTAGCATGCGTGTGGCCATCAGGTCAGGACAAAGTGGTCATGGCAGAAGTAAGGAYGTGCCTATTTGCTGTTTGATGGAGATGCTGTGAGAGAGGGCTGTGTGTATATGCTGGCAGGAGGAGACTGGTGGTGGACGTAGCTACGCCTCCTCAAAGTGATACAAATTATGGTGCCAAAAAGCACTCTCTTATCGCCAGATTTTCATCAYGACAGCACTGCCTTGGTAAGGGATATGTGATGTCACACTCTAGCTGACATAAATACGCCAGCAGAACTTTATAGCATTGACTGAAAAATGCAGTTTTTCTTTACAGCCGAACCAGTCTYAATTGCGCTGCCAGCCAGAGATAACAACTTGTCTTCTCCTGCTCCCGTGGGTGCCTGGTGCTGTGGGAGATGACTCCCTCCAGGCCCCATCCGTGTTGGGTCATGTTTGCTGAGCGGTTTGCATGGCAGCAGCRGGAGCTTGGGCTCGCGCGGAGGCCGCGGTCCTGTCCGCAGGCAGGCTACGGGCGATTTTGTCTCCTGGCTTGTAGGAGTCCCTTTTGTCTTCAAGCTGGAAAATTTGAGCACAGCAAGACTGCAGCTGGCTCTTGAGCACGTGACCTCTACAGCACGGCTTTTGAAGCTGTGCTTGTTGCCTCCTTGCTGTTGCCCCTGGCGGAAGAAGTCTGCGTTTGCTTACTGGCTTTTAGCAAAAGCCTGGAGCCCAACATCTCCGGTTACGGGAAGCCCCTTCGTTCTGCTCAGGCAGCGCGAGCTGGCTTTAACGTAGGGGCTCACACTGTTGGCACCATCAGGTGGATGCTTTGGTGTGAGGAGCTGGTTTAAAAAGAGTAAGAAGTGCCTTTACGTTCCTGGTATAACTTGGGGGTGATGAACTGTAGCATATTGGGAAGGAGGCYTCATAGCTAGGACGGAGGCGTGTGAGCAGGTGCTGGGGACCTCTTGAAGGGGCTTTGCTGCTGAAGCCAGGGTTTGAGGAAACRCAGCCTCCGTCTGGCAGTACATCAAGCTACAGGCCACCCATTCCTTTCTCATCGATGCATCGTGGGCCCTAGTCAAGGGAGCAGCAAYAGGCAAAACCCTCTGTACTTATTAAAAGTCCAATGAATTATCCAGTTTGCATTTAAAATATGTTTCAATGCCTGCTTCAGATTGCACTCTTGCATTATTTGCTAAATAAAAACGTTACTTGTAAACTGTTTGAAACAATTTCCTTCCTCTCTGCAATGACTTATAGACAGTTTATTGGGTTGTGCCACAGGGTGAACCAATGCCTCTCTACTAAGGAGAGATGTTAGTGATGCTAGGGTGTGCATCCAGCTGAGTGATGCAACTGGCTGTGCAGCCTTAGGTGTTGTATATCATCAGACATAGAGCTTTGAGAGCTTTTATTTCTTTTGCTTTTGTTGCTATTATCGTTGTTGCAGGGGACGCTGTGTGCCCTGCTTTGTGTCTGGTTTTCTGCTGCTCTTATTCTTGACATTTGTCTCCTTACTTACTAATGCAAATATTTGAACTGCATTTAACAACAGTGACCAATGATTTCTTCAGTGAAAGATCCTTGTAGGGCAGTAGATCATAGCGGATAAAAATCTAATAGCAGGGACTGCAAACTCTTAAAGGCAATCAAGCTTTAAAACATCTCGCAGAGATACCCAACCAGTCTCTGAACCATTTAGGCTACAGTAATAATGTGCAAGATTTGCCATCTGATTATTTACGCTTGCTTTGTTTAATTATAGTTTGAAAATGAGATCATCACAAAACTCGATCATGAAGTGGAAGGAGGCAGAGGAGACGAACAGTACAAAGTGTTATTTGACAAAATGTAAGTGTTGATCAGCGGCGGGATTTATGTCACCGTAAAGTCAGGAGAAAGAGCAATTAGACTACAATGAACTTTGTAGCCCAGAAATAATTAAAATCTGTTAATGATGCACAATATTTAAAATTGCACCTGAGTCGAGCTCTTTTTTCTGTGTGTGATTAACAAGGCATACGTAATTGTTTCCTAGTCTCTTGGAGCACTGCAGAAAGCACAAATACCTTGCTAAAAGCGGAGAAACTTTTGTGAAACTCGTCGTCCGCTTAATGGAGAGGCTGTTGGACTACCGGACCATAATGCATGATGAGAACAAGGAGAACCGCATGAGCTGCACTGTCAAYGTGCTGGTAAGCAAGGGAGGGACCAGCCCCACGGCGGGGCTGACTACTAGTTTCATTTAACACCTTTTACAGGAGGCTCAGTTTATGTGTTAACTGACATTCGATTTTTAAATATGTCAATKTTTTTCTTTTTTTAAGAAGATCAATCTATAAATGCATGGGTTAGTGACTATTTAGTTGATTTTAAGGAAGGGCTAGGGAAGRAAGGTGTTTCAGGGCCTAATCTTTGAGGGCTGATTTTTGGCACTCACTGTTAATACAGAAAAATACTTTCACAAACAAAATGATGGAGTAGTTTACTCCTGTCTTTATCACAGTTTTTAAAACCGTATTTATATTCTGCTTACTGTGCAGCTTCAGTATTCAGAATTTTTGAACAAGACTGAGTATTATTTCATTCAAAGAGGAAAAAGTTGGAGTTGTCTCCTCACTAACATGAAATTTCCTTTTCTGAGTTCCAGAAATGCTGGAGAGTCTACTTTATATCTGCTAGTCTGGGTCACTGTCAAGTTAAGGACCAGATAAGCTTTTGTGCATTTAAAGCAGAACTGGAAGCAGTAGGCAGTTTTCCTCACAAGATACACATYGTGCTTTTTTGTGGAAGCATTAGAATATGAGGTTTTACTAGTGCAAAATGAACCTCTATGGAAAAATTATGTTAAAATACATTTTAGAGACCTCTAAGCTAGTACTGGTTAGATTAGATTTTTTTCTGTTTTATTTTATTTAAACTTGTGGCACACAGCGTTTATGGCCTAGTGTAATGTGGCTGAGAGATTTCATCCAGGCCAGTTTGGAAAGATCTATGTAAGTAATTTGCAGCTTTAGCATTTGCGAGTAATGCAAGCATCCTCGGCGTGAGCAGCRCAGCCTTCCTGCCCTGCTGTTGAGTGGGCGCAGCAGAAATGGGCTCCATTAGAAGGGGAAAGGGCACAGAGGCATCAAATCAGAAATTGCAATTGGTATTTTAGTTTGTTTTTCCTCTATCTGCACCTCAAAATGTGTCAGGATGTTTATTAAATGGCAAAAAAAGAGGCATTGAGAGTTTTTGCTGACTGTTGATCTAGCAAGTGACATTTTGGGTGCCTGCGGAAACCTCAGCGTTTTCGATACACGCTTAGGCCAGTGCTGATTTTATTTAAAAAAAAAAAAACTATTATTATTATCAGTGCACCCATGGGCAGATGGGGAAACTTGCACCCAAAGACAGGGGCAACAACAGACACTGATTTTGGGGGGAAGGTGGAGCCATATTAAGTTTAAGGCATCTTAGTGTCCAACAGTTGCCCAAGTCTCTCCCAATTCTTACTGATTTAATCTGCTTCCTGAGCTGCATCGGAAGGACAGGGCAGCTGGCCGGCAGTGTTAGGATAAAATGGGTCTACGCTATTATTCCCCCACAAATAATAAAAAACAGACTGAGAAATTTCAGAGGAGTGTGGTTTCATTAGGTTCAGTGTGCCTCGAGAGTTGAGCTCCAAAGGACTGAGCAGATATGCCAACTCTAATGGCATATTCACTTCGTTACGAGCCATTTGCAGAGCAGTCCGTGGTATTGATCATATTGCTGCGGTTCTCTTCGRCGGGAACAGTTCTATATTGGATTTACTCATGTGTTAGTGGCTTCCCGAACTGATTTGTTTATTGTTTAAGTTTATTCTAATTCAGTGAAGGATGAATTTCTCTGTTTTGCTTTCTTAGATATATTTTAACTTTCCAAGGCAAACTTTAAATTAGATTCCCCAAYTTATCCTATCCTATGTTTACAATATTTATAGTGTTAACTAGTTTATCTCAAGACCAGAGGCATCCAGACATGTCTTAAGGGCAGGTGATGATGATGCGTGGCATATGAAACCAGATAAATTCCACTGTTCTAACTTTCCATTTCCAAAGAAAATATTAGAATCCAAGAGCAGATGATTTATTGCTCAAATAAGGTTTAGAGTTTTAAATCCCTGCTACAACAGTTACTTAAAAGYTGTGGTTTTGTACATTACCAAATTTCAATTGAAAGTGGTTAATGATGTGTGACTTGCAAATGCCAGCAGCAATTTCTAGCAACACTCTGCTTCCAAATTCTTAACCTTTGCAATGAAACATAAGCCCTAATAYGCTACATCATGAAGCATCATCACAACTTTAGGTTTTGGAAGTCAAGTAACTTATGTTCTATCACTAGAGGCAAATTTCATTTTGCAGTTTTGAGGTTGATGTTATGCAATTATGAATGTTTAATTTAGAGCATGTTCTGTATACATTTCTGACTGCAAAATCAAAGACTTTGTAACAAAATTATTTTGTATTTCAGAATTTCTACAAAGAGATTGAGAGAGAAGAAATGTACATAAGGTTTGTAAACATGACCACTGACAGATTTTGCTTGATTTACTGTAGCGTAATTGGAGAAAATTATGTTTCTGTTAAGCAATCATTTGGGGGTTTTGCAGTCGTTTGGAGAGGAAGATGTAATGAAAATCATACCTGCGCTGGGGCTTTTGTACATTGAGTTCATTGAGAACAGTGAGCATTAGAATTTAGACTCATGAGCTTTTTTTGGTATCCTTATTCTAACTCCTTCAATTTTATTATTATACCTTTATGAAGAAGTGAGTAAAACTGAGAAAGAAATAATTTTACTTTCTGGCGACTTACAAAACATATGACTATTGGAGTGGGAAAAAGGACTATCAATATGATGACTGATACTTATTTTAAATTTAGAAATTTTAGGAGCCTTTCAAAGTCTGTTTTTCACATGGAGTAAAAACAGTAATATGTTGTCATGCTTTTTGTAAACCTCAGAGTTCCTAGTCCTCTATTTTTACTTTGGCTTAAAATTGGCTAGACTGATGTTCTAAAACAGTRAGACTTATATTTTTACTGCTGTTTTTGATACCTAAATATTATTCATTAATTCATTCTCAGATCATAGAATCATAGAATCAGTAAGGTTGGAAGGGACCTCTGGAGATCATCTAGTCCAACCTCCCTGCTCAGCACGGTCACCTAAAGCATGGTAGACAGGGTTGCATCCAGGCAGGCCTTGAAGATCTCTAGGGAAGGAGACTCTACAACCTCTCTGGGCAACCTGSTCCAGGGCTCCGTCACTCTCACAGGGAAGAAATTCCCCCTCACGCTCAGGCAGAACTTCCTGCGCTTCAGTTTCTGCCCATTGCCTCTTGTCCTGTCACACGGGACAACTGAAAAGAGTTTGTGACCGTCCCCTTGACACCCTCCCTTCAGGTCCTTGTACACATTGATCAGACCCCCCCTCAGGCTTCTCTTCCCCAGGCTGAAGAGGCCCAGCTCTCGCAGCCGTTCCTCGTAGGGCAGGTGCTCCAGCCCTCTGATCATCTTCGTAGCCCTATGCTGGACTCTCTCCAGTAGCTCCATGTCTCTCTTGTCCTGGGGAGCCCAGARSTGGACRCAGTACTCGAGATGAGGCCTCCCCAGGGCTGAGTAGAGGGGCAGGATCACCTGCCTCGACCTGCTGGCAACAGTCTTCCTAATGCACCCCAGAACACCACTGGCCTTCTTGGCCACAAGGGCACATTGCTGGCTCACAGTCAACTTGTCATCCACCAGCACTCGCAGGTCCTTCTCTGCAGAGCTGCTCTCCACAAGGTCAGCCCCAGCTTGTACTGGTGCCTACAGGTTATTTTTSCCTAGGTGTAGGACTCTGCCCTTGCCCTTGTTGAACCTCATGAGGTTCCTCTCCGCCCAACTCTCCAGCTTGTCCAGGTCTCTCTGAACAGCAGCACGGCCCTCAGGTGGATCAGCCACTCCTCCCAGCTTGGTATCATCAGCAAACTTGCTGAGGAGGCACTCTGTCCCCTCATCCAGGTCATTGATGAAGAAGTTGAGCAGGATGGGACCCAGTACTGAGCCCTGGGGGACGCCACTAGCCACAGRCCTCCARCTRGACTCCACGCCACCGATGACAACCCTCTGAGCTCTGCCTTTCAGCCAGTTCTCAATCCACCTCACTGTCTACTCATCTGACCTACACTTCCTGAGCTTTTCTAGGAGGATGTTCTGGGAGACATTGTCAAAAGCCTTGCTGAAGTCAAGGTGCACAACGTCCCCTGCCCTTCCCTCATCTACCCAGCCAGTCACTCCATCATGGAAGGCTATCAGGTTGGTTAAGCAGGATTTCCCGTTGGTGAATCCATGCTGGCTACTCCTGATCACCTTCTTTTCCTCCATATGTCTGGAGATGACATCCAGAATGAGCTGTTTCATAACCTTTCCAGGGATGGAGGTGAGGCTGAGGGGCCTATAGTTACCTGGGTCCTCCTYCTTGCCCCTTTTGAAGACTGGAGTGACATTGGCTTTCTTCCAGTCCTCAGGCACCTCTCCAGTTCTCCAGGACCTTTCAAAGATGATGGAGAGCAGCACGGCAACAACATCCGCCAGCTCCCTCAGTACCTGTGGGTGCATGCCATCCGKGCCCATGGGTTTGTGGATGTCTAGCCTCTAGACCAGAAGGTCTCTAATCTTTTCCTCCTCAACCAAAGGAAGGTCTTCCCTTCTCCAGACTTTCTCCCTCACATCCAGGCTCTGGGATTCCTGAGGGCTGCCCTTAGCAGTGAAGGCAAAGAAGCAAAGCACTGAAGCAAAGGTGGCATTCAGTACTTCTGCCTTCTCTGTATCCCTTGTCACCAGGGCCCCTGCCCCATTCAGTAGCGGGCCCACATTTCCCTAGTCCTCCTCTTGCTGCTGATGTATTTGAAGAAGSCCTTCCTGTTGTCCTTGACATCCTTTGCAAGACTCAATTCCAACTGGGCCTTAGATGCTTCTTAACTTTGGGGAAAAAAACAAAGAACAAGTGAAGAGAATCCCCTCCCAGTGGTATGATGATACTGAAATTAAGGGACAAACCTAGATCTATCTCCATATCTGAAGAAGTAGAACAATACTACTTTAATAAAATCTGGATTGAATTTGTTACTCTTCACAAGACATTTGTAGGTATTGGAAGAAAATCACAACAGAAATGCAAGTGGTTCTAAAAGTTCATCTAAAACACTGAAATGGGAGCTTTAAATAATTCCAGATATGTTTAACTATTTGAGCATAAAATTTAACTTTTGTGATCTCCAAAATAAACTGTTTTGTTACATGTTAAGAATCAATGCTTGTTTTACTTGTAGGTATTTGTACAAACTGTGTGACCTGCACAAAGAATGCGACAACTATACGGAAGCTGCCTATACGTTACTTCTGCATGCAAAGCTTCTTAAGGTGAATACTGAAATACACTGGAAGTTTTGAAAAAATCGTGGTACTGGTAACCAATAGCAGAGTTGTTTCTTTAGCCTTACAAACTGATTAACTGTCTGTACTTCACTTCTTACTTTGCAGTTGTGTGTTATTGCACACTTAATATGTACTGAGGCAAAAGTCAACCGTCTGTCATTAGTGTGTCAGAGCTATTTAGACCTTAATCTAAAATGAGCAGAAGTGCAATCAAGTAGAGAGCACAGGTTAAATTGCAAAGGTAACTGTGATATAAATTTGTTTTAAATGGGACAATTATGTGATCTCTGGAAGCATCTGAGCATGTATTGCAGTAAACTAGCTGTCCACCAGTTGTTTCTGCAGAAGTAGTACAAGCGAGTTGAAGAGACTGCCCTTAGGTGCTGTCAAGGATCTCTAAATTTAGTTTCTATTTGGGACAATAAAAGAGAAATTCGAGTGGTCTCTTTCCGTGTTCATGCCTTTAAAAGGTATGTCTATTGTTAATGCAGTGATACACAGTTTGCAATACTCTTAGAGACATGCCTGTGTTGCTGTTCTTTGCAGAACATTTTGGTATAACCTACATGAACAGCAATATGAATAAAATTGTATGTATACAATGCATGTATACATAGTACATCTAAATAAAGCATTTGAGTTTTTAATACTATACAGTGACATTCAGCCATGTTTGATCTTACAGAAATTTCACTGAAATTTTTTTTAGTGTGTGGGGTTGTCTAAAACTTGCAGCTCACTGACATAATTGTGTCACAGATACCGGAGCACAGGCCAGCCGTGTCCCCTGCATCGTCACTTAGAAGGATTTCAGCGTTACTTAATARCAGACGTTTTGTTCTGAAATTGCATCTTCGCTATAGCGACGTCACCGCTAAATTAGTGACAGCAAATTTTGTGCTTAGGCTTTAAAAAAACAKTTGAAATCTAAATTTTGTAAGAATCGGTGTTTTCTGAAGCATTTGTTTTAGTCCCATTTCACCCCTCCGGGCGCCCACAGTGAGCTCTCCCTCCCCGGGGAGACCTGCAGCTCTCTGCATCCTCCCAGAGGGCAGTTTTGCAGTCCAGTTCCCTGCGCGCAGCCTGAGGCCAAGCAGCGCCGCTCGTAAGTGGGCAGACACCCGAGAACAGAATTACTGAGAGCTGCGTTTTCCCTTTTCCCTTTCTGATGCCAATGGCACGTGTATTGCAAGCCATATATATTATTGCAGGAGCTATGCTACCAGTGTCTCCTTTCTTCGAGGGAGTTTATTCCACTCTGTGCAGCAAATTATTCTTAGCAATCTTTGATTTATTCTAAGCAATCTCAAGCGAAATGCTAGCATTAAAAAAATCTGTTTTGAAAAGTTGCAGTGGACGGAGTGGAATGAAATACTTTCAAAGGATGCGTTGAGAAATTATTTTACTTCAGCACTGCGTAAACTGCATCCAAGCTGTAATAAGACTAAATATGATGCAAATCACACCTCTGTAATTTAAATTAAAACACTTTGAAATGTGTTTACTCTGTTCTAAAATTGTCTGAGGATTGCAACACAAAGGAAACATCGGTGAGATTCATCTGGCACATAAAAGCACTGTAGCAATATTAATATTATTAATATTACTAAAAGCAGGGGAAGCTGGGAGTTACTTGTTTGGTAATGAAACTTTCTATGCCGAGACATGTCTCGTAGAGGCGAGGAGATGACTTTGACACCTTCAGTCGCCCAGAATGGTCCAGTGAGTTGCCTGTGGGAAGAAATTTGGATGAGTAACTAGCTGATTCTGTGAGCAGAAAGATCTCTCCTATTCCCACAAGGAAAGTAAAACAGGACTGACAAATTGCATAATACTTGCTTATCATGCCTTGCATGGATGAACCTTTTGGACAAGATAAAGCCTTCCCTTCTATAGGTGCTGCATTTGCTTGAAAATGATGGAATGAACAGTGCCATAAAATGTCATTCTGACTTTTACCCATGAGGTCCTGAATTCTTTAATCGATATGTTTTCTATGACCTTAAATTGGAGTTTTGCCAGTTTTTCTTTCTTACAGCATATCTTCAGAGACTGCATGAGTATCTTAATTTACTCCTTTTATTTATTTGAAAAAATATCCCAAATAAACCCAGTTTTCTTCTTTTATAATGCAAAGCAATAGAAGATGGGAAGCATAATGGTAGCATTTATCCTGGCTTCTCAAAACTCAGGAGAGTATTGTGTGCTTATTTGTAAATACACATATGTTGTAATTTGGAAATACTTTAGGATGAGTGGATATTGAGCTATCTAAAGTAATACCCTGTCTTACCATGAGTGGGGAGTGGACAGAGGAGCTCCGGATTGCTTCCAGAGCAGCAGCAAGGAACCCTGCGGCGGGTAACTTGAAGCTATTGGGTGTCCCTGGATTTCTGTGTCATAGCTTGAGGACAGGTTTTTCAATGGCACACAGCACTGGCATATGTTTCATCACACTGATATTAATGGGATCACATTTCGGTCAAGGATTAGGGCTTTTGAGAGATTCACCTTTTTGTCTGCAGGAACGCTGTCTGTGTGGAGAGCGAGTCAGCGTTGCTTTCACCAGATTACGGCAAGCTGACAAACCGCACTTTGGAGAAGAGGCTTAAATTTTGGTTTTAACCCAGTTATTCAAGATGAAGATGCTGAAAACTAATAGAAGATATTGACATTGGAGGAAAAAAAAGTGTTACTGCGTTGTAGGATGCAATGGAGTTTGAGTTGCTCAGAAACATGGCTTTACTGTACAAARAACATCTATTTTTGCAAAAGCTTTTAAGAGATCACTTGCACTTAAATTCTAGCCTATGTTCCAGCATCCTGTCTTGCAGAGAAGAGGCTAGGTCTTCAGAGGAAAGGTTGCATTMAAACGTGGGCTGTTAGAATATGGCCAAATCGTAAGTCAGGCCTGTGTGGTCGCCGAGTGAAGGCCGGAGGGCTGTGTCCTGAGATAGCGGCCGCGATTCTGGCAGAGCGCGGCCCTGCGAGAACTGGAAAAAGTTGCAGTCCGTGAGAAATTTTTCTCTGGCTGGCCTGTCAGAAAGAGATCAACTTGATTTGCACCACGTGCCTGTCTTCAGGGGAAGAAAATAATACTAAAGAGCCTTCCAAGGCAACTTAGGAACTAAAAGTTCAAAACTGTCGTCAAGACACATCTAYATCACATAGTGTATAACCACGGGAAGACACTACCAAGGGCTGGGCTGTAGTCCTCGTTCCTTCTTGTTTCCAGAAAAAGACAAAAAAATGATTTTGTAAGATATACTGTAGCCAAACATAAATTCTACTTTAGTCAGGCACAAAAATCTTGGCCAAATAAAGAAGTAATTTAGGTAAAATGTAATATGCAGAAGCTAAAACTAGATGATAYAACAGCACTGACTAATGCTGTGAATAAATCTGTGAATTGCTGATCCTTGTATGGGTTTGTTCCTGTCTGAAAGTTATGCCATTTTATTTCTGTAGGCAATGCTCCTTCTATGGCAAATTTGTTCCTTAGAGGAGAAAGGGGGCAGTTCTTTTAACTGTGTTTTTTTTGACTTGGTTTCTTAAGGCAACAAGTCACATTGGAGCTCCTGTCGCTGGCTCGTTTGCAATGAGTGACAAATTTCATTTGATTAGATGGAGTTTTGTGAGCCTCAGAGGTATTAATTTCCTGGCAGCCGTGTGCGGCTAGATGGCCGCGTAGAGGCAGGATATACCGTTACCATCCTGAGCAGGGAAGAGGCKCCAGTGTTGTCTCGTATCCAGTTAGGGAGCAGGAGCGGGCAGAGGGAAGGGAGAAGAGGCAGAGCTGGTGTGAATACTGGAGCCCAGCGGTGTCGGCTTTGCCTCGCTGGACCTTAGGCCATGCCGGTGTTGGAGAGAAAGCCATAGGGAATTACTCGGTCCACTTGGATCTAGGCGTTCAGTGAACCAACAGCGCTAGTTATTTACTGCCACAGTCTTCAGGGTTCATCTCATGGTCAAATCCTCCAGCAAGCTGGAAGAGCAAGAGCGTCCAACTACAAGCAGGCTTTATAGTTTTAGTTGCTCTTTTCCATGTCTCCAGAGATTCCCAGTGGAGCTTAGCTCTTGAACTGCTCTATCTACAGCCCTCTCCACTTGCATTGATGTAGCTTGGCTTCAGGGTTTCTCCCAGCAAAAACCTGCTAATGTTGATTTGATATCTAGCTGGCTGTGCCAATCAGCAGTCCAAGGTCAGTCTAATCGAATGCGTTGGGGAGGAGAGGAAACCACTTCAAAAAGGTTCCTTTCAGCTGATAAATGTCATTAGCCTCTAATTACAGCATTCAAATAAATTATCCTTGTGCCCAAGGAATCAAATTACACAACTGCAGTAAAATCTTGGTTATTGCGTGAGCTGTGGTATCACTTTTTAAAATCAAAATGTGTATTTTAATTAGCCTAATTTTACTGCCACATTTCATCACTTTTGATTTACTTTCATTTTTCTCCTCTTTTTTCCTGTATTATTTAGTGGTCGGAAGAAGCGTGCGCAGCACACCTTACTCAGCGGGATGGATACCAGGCAGCTACTCAAGGACAGTTAAAAGATCAGCTGTATCAAGAAATTATCCATTACTTTGACAAGGGCAAGGTAAAAGGGAAGAAAAAAGCCCAAATATGTTTCATTGCTTTTCTTTCTCTAACTGGAAGTCAAACAGTAAACACAGCTTGCATCAAGTGACCTTCAGGGAGCTTTAAACCTCTTATAAGTTATGATTTGGAGTGTTTTATTTAAACAGTCTACCCGATAGCACTTAAAGATAATAGTACCGAAAAAGTAATAGTAAAAAAAAAAAATCAATGGTACATTTGTAAGTGCTGTGTTAAGAATAAATATATGTGCATACAATGCTATGGAGAGGGGGAAAATAGGTAGTGATGCATCTCATTTGGGGGGATTTATTTTCTTCAGCAGTTGCAATAGCTAGTGCTGTTACAGCTATTCTGGCTAGTGTTTCAGCTGCCCTGGCTTATTCTTGTGTATGCAAAATAATTTGCTCAGAGAATGGATGCCTGTGTGGTTCCTACCATAAAAAGGTGGAGGAGAGAACGATCACACGAGACTATTTCTTTGCARTTGTTTCTCTTCTGCAGGATGAATTTGGATTTGACGTTGCATGGTGGGAAGGGTGTTACCTGTCCTCAACGATGAGGGTTTGTAGCTCAGTAGACAGAACAAATTAGAGACATATCCATGTCTGGACATTTCATGCACAGAATGTTTAAATACAGAGGTGGAAATTTCTGCACTAGAATATTTCAGAAACATAAAGTCAGGTTTTTAAAACCAATTTTTGTTGCATCAACGTAGTGCAAATGAAAATGTCGTTTTCTGGGAGAACTTGAATGTTATCCAGCCACCCCATATTACCAAGTGAGTTTTAGCCAAGTCATATTAGTATTTTGATAGAAACTTTGTTTAAAAGGTCAAACAGTATACCCTAACTTAATGCCGTGTTTAGAAATGATTACTAAATGATGCTAGCAAGTTTTAATTCTAAATGGTCACAGGGCCAGGCTACTCGAACAGGAGGAGCGTGACTGTGTCTTGTAGCTGTCTGTGCCAGGTGCCTTTGTGCATGTACAAGGAATAGTATTTATCTCCATGGCACRCTTTTGCTTTCCATAAAACTTTTACTAACTCTTTAACAACTGTTAAGAAGAACCTAAWTATAATTTGGGTCATATTTGATTTAAAAGTAGATTGATTTTAATATTACACTTCTCTCCAGAAAGGAAAAGTCAGAAGTTGCATATCTTTATGTTGTTGCTTTACATTTTTATAGGTTTGCAGTTACTCTTTTATGATGCTGTATACAGTCGATGGGAATTGCTCTTCTGAATGCCAGGCCACTGCATTTTAGCTGTAAATTAAAAGCTATGGTTTCCTTTCATCTGTACTGAAAACAATCTATCKTAAGGTTGTATGCGCCCATTTCTGCTGATAGCACTAATGAGCTGTTTATATAAACAGCAGGCAAAATACCTGCTGCTTACTTTCCATCGGGTGCCACATTACACAGCAAGGCATCTACGCTTGAGAGACCGTTGTTGGGCTGAGCAAGCATTCTGAATTTTTTTTTTTCAGATTGTACAGCTAGAAATAAGAGGAGGACCTATCTGCTTTCAAAAGAAATAGCATTGAAAGTTCTGTGTCTACCCCTTTCTGTCATATTTAGATAAACAGTCTTCATTATTCTAAGATTTTTTTGTGGACTGTGAGATCAAGGGAACCACTGTAATTGCTTAATCCCATCTCCTTTGCACGACTTAGGTCATAATATTCCTGCTTAATTTTTTTGTGAGCAAACGATTTATTTTTAAAGCACTCTTTTCCTCATCAGCTGAGCTGGTGATAACAATTTTTCATACCCTTCAATGAAAAGAAAAAAAAAAACTCAATATACATTGAGAATATGAATATCTTCCCTGAATTTTCAGAAGTCAGGAAATCCAAAGCTAAGGCTTTCGCAGTAGAATTAAGGTATTTTTCCTCTGAGAGTTAAGATAATCCTCTCATTCGGGATGTGCTTACATGAGGTTAGATCAACTTTTTGTGTTTACCGACGCAGTTTGCAAATTTAGTCTGGCGGTTGCTTAAACTGTGCTGTTCCATGAGCAGTAACRCATCTGAAACAGCACTTGCTGTGCATTTTTGGAATACTACTGCGAGATACACTAACCCGCTCGCATCTTTTACCAGGCTTGCCCAGCTGTCTCTGCCTGGCGGTTCACTCTGTGTTGATCCCACCACTTTGCTTTCTCTTCCCATAAATTTATAAGAGATGTTAAAAGGCCTTTTTACACTGAAGAGCACGGAACTACTTCCAAGCCTTTACAGACGCTCCATAATTTTGGTTTTCCATTTAAAGTGGCTGTAAGAATTCCTTCCCCTCTGCTTCCCCTCCCACCCGCGAGACTGATGGGAAGCCGAGGACCTGCGGGGAGAGGTGAACGTGCCTAAAGGATAGCGTAGGGGGGAGCGGAGGAGGGGGATTTCTCAAAAGGCAGCACTTGGTATTAAAACATAGGCATTTTGTGTAACGGGAGACGTAGTTCAACCTCTCGACAATCACGGTCCCCTTTCTTTTCCTTGCATAGAACAACCATGAAACTTACYCCCCCAAAATTCACGTTCACAGTGGGGTGAATTTGCGGGAAGGTATAATCGTTTGTATTCGCGGTGCACGGAAAGGTACCACTTCTAGACCAGAAGTACCTGAGAGATTCAGGATATAATAAGCCTGAGTGGGGGCTTTCCCTGAATATCATTTTGGTTGAGYGCAGAATACTACCCTTTGCCGTGAATGTCCTGCTTTTGTAATTTGAGGCACATCTAGTATTCCTTGTTCGGATTTTCATTTTTGATAGATTTTTTTCTTAGCAGTTTTGCTTTTTGACTTATATTTGACCTTCAGGCCTGAAAACAATATTTTATAAAGCTGAAGCACATCCTTAACCTTTATTAAATTACCATTTACAGCTACAATTTCAGTGTTTTGCTCTCCTGCTTTATGAATTTGATTCCTGTTTCAGTAGTGCTTTTCATTACCCTTCTAAGCCCCTCCTTTCCAAAATGATATGTTCTTCCTTCCACACTTCCCTAGCGTTTGCATAGTTTTCCTTTTCCCCTAGATCATTCTCCTTCTTTGTGTTGCACTTTTCAGTCTCATCTTCATCTCTCTGGACTTATGCCCTTAAAAGCTTTATCTTCACATTTATCACTGCAGTCTAACTTATCCTTTGAACCACTCTGAAGTGTTTGCTCTGTCTCGCTATGTTTTGCTGAAGCCTTGTAATTTCCAATAAAGCACTTAATCCAAGGACTTTGCTGAAAATTGCTAGGCTTGAGCGTATCATGATGAGAAGAAAAAATAGTGGCAGAAATAAAGGCAGGTGGGGTGAAATTTCGCCTATGTGGAACCGTCAGTGTTAGTCAACGCTAATATATTCCTGAAGCCAAGAAATAGTCTGGTGTCATTGACAGAGGTATCGTTTATGAACAGACTTAGGTGGTCTCTGCAGCTCCAAGGGAAGCAGCAGCATTCTGATTCCTTCGCAGTAAAACGTACACACGGTAGCGTTTTGCGTTTGCCGGTGGCTGCCGCAGTCCATAAATCAGCTGTTTTCCACAGCTACTTCAGAAACCAAAAGTGCTCATCCCAGAGAGAAAAAAATAAATAACCGCACATTGCTCGCTTGCCCTCCTTCTTTCCCCCTCCTCTTTCCCAAAAGCTTTTGCTGTTTTGCTGGAGCCACMAAACACAAAATCTTCGAAATTTTTCAGTAAATGCCATGCTTTTGCCTCCCAATGCCTTCTGCAGTTCATGAGACCTGGCAAGAAATGCCTTTTTTTTCCAGCTAACAGGATACTGGAGAAATTTACCTGTTTGCAAAGAGTCAGTATAAGGCTTATGTCCAGCTTATATCTCGCTTCAGATCTTAAGCCCRTGCAGAAAGCAGACTGTCTTCAGAGATCAAAGATACGGTGTGTGATCACTTTCCAGGTGACGACAGCAAGTTGTTTTAAAGGGTTTCCAGCCATCTTGCACTTCTTAAATACAGTGCTAACAATGGAGAAATATAGTGTTTTAATGTTTCGTTAAGAATATTAAGCTTTCATAACAGTTATCTAATATTTTCTGAAGTTTAGACAGTGTTTATAATTCCCCTAATACTTCCAAATGTTGCATGATAATATTCTTATCCCTGAATATTTCATTTTTATTGGCTATTAACTCAGCAGGAGCTAAAAACTATCCTAAGATCCTCCGTTCCTGCTATTAAAGAACTCAAAAATGAGGTTGGACGCTGCAGTTCTTTCTGGGCAGCGAGTAATCTGAACTTCAAAAATAAATTAAATTGCAAATCTTTCCATGAAAAGATCTCCTCCTGCATCTTCAAAGTCCTCCCCATAAAAATTTGCAGCCTGTGTCCGCACAACTAAATTTAGGTTATGCATATTTTTCTTAGGCTTTCAGCATAAAAGAAGCATTTTTCTTCCRATATCACAAACCTTTCGCTTGTACCCTCTCCAGATGAATTGTTTCTTGCATTAATGAGCTGTACATCACAGAAATCCTGTGTTGTAGCTCCCTGTACGGCTCGTTCCTCCAGAAGACCTGCCATGTCCTAGGCAAACCTGGGAAAAGTTCCAGTGCGGGAAATCTGTGAGGCAGCAGATGGGGAGTTATTGACCTTCAAGAATATAGATTACATTTATCAGAATCGTTTGCCACCACCATGCTGTCCTCACCTGAATAAATTTACTCTGTAGTAAATAGAGAAATTTTTCAGAGGATTGTGCAGGGTATTTTAAAGGCACTGTTCCTGTTTGCTTTGTGACATTAAAAATAAATTACTGAGTTTGGTTTTATTTTCCTATTTCTCTGCACAGCAACACTGCAGGTATTTTAGTCCAGTTGAACAAACAATATAGAGAAAAGCCAAGTGGTTAATTGACTTGTGGACCTTGGAAGTTCAGGGCACTTGACATTTTACAAATTGAGTCTTATAATACAACTCCTCAGCACTCCTTTGCAGGATTGAACTGGACAATTGGATTTCAAAAGAGAGATGCTGGAGCAGAGAAGGATTTTTAAGAAGTAGCAACAACAAAAAATGAGTTGTTTACTCAAATTCCTTGGCTAGAGGAAGTTTAGACATAGGCAAAAATTGAAAGACTTATCCCCTAGCTGGGCAGTTCTATCGCGTGTTTGTAGTRTAATAGCAAAAGAGTGGTTTAATCTGTGATTTATACCTAGCGGTGTTCCATTTAAAACTGATCTTACAGAATACAATCAGTGTAACTTGTAAACTAACTTTCAGAGAATTTTATTAAAAGTAATTTCAGTAATTTAAGTCAGAAACAAATGCTGTTCATAGTATCCAGGTTTTTTCCCCTATTCAGCTGCAGTTACAGGTAAGGGAAAGGTTGAACGGAAGAACGCTGGGATTGTGCGACTGCTGGGTGTGTATTTGAGATAAACTAAATCTATATCACGTTTAAYTTGTGGATGCATTTTTTAGGCTCCCTGATCTGTAATATTTGTAAAAGTCAGTATAGGATCTACAGCTACGCCTGCCCCTTGGCTCCAGGTAGTGCCTGAGCATCGCTGCGCTGCCGTAGACGTCCATACGGACACGGTGCCGGCCGGGGCTTCCCGGGCTTCCGGGCCCCGCGGTGATATAAAGAGCAGCGACAGCGCGGGGACGAGCGGCTCTGATCCGCCCTGGGATCAGGAGGGCTGCRTAGCCCCGGTCGCGCGGCAGGACGCGGCGACGCTCGCGCCGTGCTGCAGTGTCCGTGCTGATTCCCGGTGCAAGAGGAGAACTGAGCCAGGGTGTTTGCAACGTTGGTGCAACTCTAAAACGATACGGACTACCATTTATTTCAAGTCCTTTTTGCCTCGAAGCCGCTTGACTTGGATCATCCATGACTGTGTTCGCAAAGGCAGAGAGAGTAGGGGTGCTTCTGTTTTGGAGGKCGACTAGTTAAATTTGGAGGGTGCAAAGAGAGAAGGGATGCAACGAAAATTACGGCAATGCTATTTTCTTTGAAATGAAAGTGTGCAAAAGAAGTTACGGGTGACTGAAGTTGAAGAGGAGGCGGCATTCAAAGCGGAGAAAGGTTAAATGATTTTTTAAAAGGGTTTGCTTGCTGACTTATCAAACAACKATGAATATTCGTTTACTTTCTATAAAGTGGTAATATATTGCTCCTCTGAGCCAAAATTAATCTAGGCTAAAATGTAAGAATATGCTCATTTTTTCACTAAATATTCCTTTATTCTCAAAGTCATGTTAATTTTATTTAGAGATAATAGAGTCTAGATTAGGCATACAATATGGGTAAAAACTTTGCAAATCTTCSATTTTCAAAAGTTCTGTTCCTGAGTGTAAGAACTGCCCTGTGACTGTCTGCAGATGTGGATTCCTTATTCTGGTGGTGGTGATCAGTCATCCTGATGCATTTTTTCATCTTCAAAGCACTTTATAAACACTAGGTAACTCATGCTCGTTCCAGTCCTCCTCTCTAGGAAAATAATATAGTGAACCCTGCTGTAGCAATGAGAAAAATCAGATAAACACTCAAATATCACCTGAAGTCACGAAGATAAGTCAATGTAGGTAGCAGAAGCAACATCTCATGAGCTCCTGTCTCCTTTCTGAATTAAATTATGTCACCRTTCAACTGCCGTTTGCCCAAGCATCCGTCCTGTTGGAGAAAATGCATTCGTTCTTCCCTAGGGTCAGAGAGATTTTTTTCTTTCGGATTCAGAAGCTCCCTTTTCTCACCTACCAGCAGCTTCTGGTGAAGTTCTTGGCCCGTATTTTTTTTCTTGCTTCCCTCACTTTGAGAGTATCAACCACGTGTCCCTGTGGCCCGTCTGACCCCTTAGCTGGTACGCAGGTAAGGTCAGTGTTGCCAGCATTCACAATAGTACGAGTCTTATGACTTCAGTGATTKGGTTTGGTTTTTAAAGCCCTAACATCTAGAATTAGGAAATTTCCTAAAGGTCTTTTATTTTTCACATTCTCTTGAAATATTAGTAAACATGATTTCAATTTGCAGATCGAAAGGTGAAGAAAATTTACCCAACATTTATTATTTTTAGCTTTGAGCCATGGGATTTTATTTTTTCTTTTGTGTATTTGGGGTATTTTGGGGGCCTTTTTTGTTTTGGTAGAATGCTTCTGATTTGTGCAGTGAAATAAAGCAGGTCTCTGTGGGACGGACACAGGAATTAGTTGCAGTCATGAAATTTTCCCTGGGTGCCATTCTCTCAGCTCCTCCCAGCATCTAGCTCTTGTCATCTCTAGAAAGCTGGTGATGCCTTGTCTGAAACTCAACCTTCTGGCCTCATGCTCTTCAAAGCCRCAGCCTGTATTTCACCAAGGCGAGCAATGTGTGGCATGATACTGAGAAAAGTATTAGGTGGTATGGAAAGGGAATTTAAATTTAAGATGAAGAGTAATATGAAACAAATTGATTTATAACTCATTCCAACTCTCTCTCTCCTCCCCTTTTTTTTTTAACAAAGTGAAGTCAGTGTTGCCAGCCAAATTTCAGCAGCAGAGACAGAACATGGATTTCCTGGTGTGCTAATTTAAGCACTTTTTTTGGAGCGGTGCTTTACATTCAAAGCAGAAAAAATGAAAAATACACATTTAAAAACATTCTTACTGCTCCTCATTAAGATTTTTGGCTTCTGAAGAGCTGAAGGATATTGTTAAATTACTTTGGGTCAGCTGAGACAGCAGCTGAATTTCATGGTTGAAGAACAAGAGAAGAAAAAGAGCCTATGGAAATATAATGAATATTTGTTGAAAGCAATATCTGCAAATTGCCTGTCCTGTCTAATATACATTATAGATATTAGAGAGCATAGGGTGATTAGAAACTATAATCAATCAACAACATTTGTCTGAAGTCCTAGGTTCTGGGTTTCTTGCTGRGCAGGCCACGTTTACACATTATTGGATCTCAAGTGGGACTAGCCGGAGTCATTTTATTTCTGAAATAATTTGATCATTTTACTTGGTTTGCGTTCAAGAGAGACATGTGTGGGTAACGCTCCCACAGCTGCTTCACATGTCTTACGCACAGTGTTTTGAGGCATGTGACACAATACATTTTACGGTGCTTTATTAAAATTTATTTTATTCCAGTTTTGTTGCTTAACCAAGGTGTGTAATTAAGGTTTTTTGTTTGTTATTTGGTATTTTTTTCCCAACAGATGTGGGAAGAGGCCATTGCCTTGGGTAAAGAACTTGCAGAACAGTATGAAAATGAAATGTTTGATTATGAACAACTCAGTGAACTACTGGTAGGTTTTTTTAAAAAATAACATATACACTGTAACAGATTTTCAAGATTTTAATTTTTAAGCTTTTAGAACAATATTGAAATTTTCTCTTATGTTAATAACATGCAAAAATAGATGCTTAGTTTGGGGGGTTTGGGACAAATGCTGATTAATTGACTACCACTGATGTGTCTGAAAAGGATATATTGATATATATGCTTTTAACCTGGATGAAAAAAAAATGCAAACTTGTTAGGCTGATTTATTTAGGATATAAAAGAAAATCTGGAATTTAAATATAGATGGGAACATGAAATGTCCCCATTCTCTTTCAAGTGTCTTTCCACATTCACATTTCTTTTTTTAGGTATGAATAATCCCCAAGCACTCACGTCTACAGTTGGTTATTTTTGCCCTGACATTACCCATTCGTTATGCCTGCACCCTTTTTTCGCATGCTCTGCTCCAAAGAGATAAACGGCAGTTGTCACTTTCAGTCCGTGCATCTCAACCAAGTTCACACAAGTTGGTTCATGTTTCCAGTTTGTTTCAGAAAATTTTTGGCTTTCAAATTTTTGATACGTTTTGTTCTCATTTTTTTCCCCTTTGCACTCACCAGATTACCTCTTCCTTAACTTTTTTATTGCTTCTCTGCTTTATCCTGGTCTATTTTAGCTGGACACTAACATGGTGTCATTGCACCCTGTTCGTCCACTGATGCTCAGCTTGAGGTTGCCTAGGGGCCATCTCTCCAAAAGCATTTGTTGGAGAAAACAGGGAAATCTCACCCTTCCCAATTTTATGGTTTCTTTAGTCCTTTTCTTTTGTTATATCCCTTCTTGAGGGTCATCTTTCTCGGGTAACAGGCATTTTAACTATATTTTGGTTATTTTTGGCTGTATTTGTTTAYCTAGCCAATGCACCTGGAGCCTGGTTTCACGTTGCTCTTTGTTCCAGGCGGTAAAAGATGTACAGATTTTGTAGGTGCTATGTTATTCAAGAAGAGCCTTCACTGGTCTGCTGGCTGTGCTGCTGACCCCAGAGCCCAGGATGCTGTGTTCAATATTGAATATGCTGCTTTTCGATATGAAAGTTCTTCTTCAGCTAGAGGTTATTGTCGTTTGTCAGATAAGATCATTCATCAGTAGACAGCTAATGTCCGAGTCCCTTCCTGGTAATTTTCCGTCATCTTTATGCTTACAAATGGAAATATGAAAAGCTTTTGTCACTGAGGCAACCGCTCTTTATCATACTTTATCCATTCTTTCGAGCAGAAGCTTGAATTTGCACTTTGTACATTGTAGATGATGGCCAAAAACATTGAGTTATGGATTTTTTTTTTCCTTTTCTCTCATGCACTACCTATGCCGTTATTTACATCAAGTGAAATAATTTCAGGAGATGCAGTGGTATAAACCTGATGTAGCTCATTTGCCCGTGTAAAGGAAGCGTGCCCATTTCTAACACGGGAAATGTAGAACTCACTCTTCTCGTGCTTGCTTGCCAAAGAACTGAGTTTACCTGTTTATTTAGCAGGAGAAACTGAATAYGGTATCAACGGTTGATACCATAGCSCATTGGATGTTGACCCATGATATGSGAAAGATCAAAATTCAATTTCCAGTCTCACATATCTCACAGGCTCTTCTCACTGGTGCATTCTAGCTCTCCTTTTTTCCTCGCAATAAAATTAAAAGGTTTTTGTTTCTTCCGGTTCTCCCTATTGTCTCTTTTGTTCGAGCAATATTAAATATTAGACTCTGAGACAATTCACAAAAAAAGTAGTTTTGCTACAGGTTTAACTGAGATACATACGGCAGATCTGGGTCGTTGTAGTCTTCTTGCCGTTTACTGTTATCTGTCGTACGGGAGTAATAATCAAGCTGTCCCAAAATCGGAATTCATTCTCATACGGAATGGAATAGGCTAAACATAAGTTAATGAAGAGATCATTTAAATCTGTATGTTTGTTATTATTTCATCATTTGAGATAAAGGATTCCAGTGTGAAAACAGATGGTGCCTGCCATGTGTRTATTTATTCCAAAAGTTGTATTTTTCTTCCATTTTCAACTGCATGCTTTCCATACACAAATAAATAGTTGTAAATATGGAATGGAAATACTAGAAAAATGTAACGAAATGCAACAGCTGACAACCGAGAAGTCAGTAGTGTGGAGATGAGCTAGCTTCAGCAGTAAGCAGTTTATAATATTTGCACTCMCAAGCCGTGTGTGCCGCCGTCCCGCCTGCCGAGGGAGGCGCAGTGTTTGGGGCATCAGCACTGTTGCTGCAGGGAGCCAAATCGCTGCCTTGCAATTTCTGCAGCTTCCTCAAGAGCTCGGGATTAAATACKGAGCTTCACCAAGATGAGCGTGAAAAGAATGGATACAGAGTCTAATATTTCAAAACTTGAGTTAATGTCTGTTAGAAAAGTGAACAAAAGGGGGCAAATAAGAGGCAGCTGTTACCTTCGAATTTCAGCTCTAACTTAAGCATAGGAAATCTGCTTTAAAGCGTGAGTGATTRAATGTGTTCCTTCTATTTATTTTTCAGAGAAAGCAAGCCCAGTTCTATGAAAACATTGTGAAAGTGATAAGACCTAAACCAGATTATTTTGCTGTTGGATACTATGGCCAAGGGTTTCCCACATTCATAAGGGTAAGTGTTCACCTTTTTCCGTGGATGATAGCCAGAGAGTTCGCCTCATTTGGAGGAATTACCGATACCAGTATGTTATTTACAGACTATCTGACACTGCTTTGCCTGTAGTGGTTGTGTTGTAGCTCTATAAAACAGACATTAGTTTTTCTTTTCCAGTATGGAATTAGTAGACTTTCTGTAGAAAAGCGTTTTCTTCAAACATACCCAATACTTTACACTTCTTCAGGATTCACATTGCTAGAAATGAAGATGTTGCCAGTCTATAAAACCTGTGAAATGGTGAAATTTTTGCCTGACAGGTAGATGTGAATGGTAGAGAAGTCTTTCTGTACGTGATCATATTTTCACCTGGGTGTCCTTTCCAGCAAGGTCTCTAAAATGGAAGTTGAATGTCACGGCGTCAGCTTTGTGTACTACTACTGCTTTTCTCTACATGCTATTGGCAAGGGTTTTTTGCAAGTTGACCACTTAAAGGAGCTGCTATTCACAGGAGATTTCATCATAAATATTCATGAG
Organism: Rhea americana; assembly: GCF_003343005.1. Classification (NCBI taxonomy): domain Eukaryota; kingdom Metazoa; phylum Chordata; class Aves; order Rheiformes; family Rheidae; genus Rhea; species Rhea americana. The sequence goes on from NW_028185539.1 coordinate 2,073,912, forward strand.
TCATGCATCTATTTGAAACAGAGGTCACTTAGTAGATGACAGTAATGGAAGGCTAGTATCATTTTAGATTTGTTCCACTGAAACTCGGATTGTTAYGGAGCTGAGCTAGTGGTTAGCTGGGGGACTTAAACATCTAAATTCCATCTGTATCATGAGCCTCTGGACTATGTCCTCTATCTGCTAGTCTGTGACATGGAAATAATACGTTAGCTATTTAGCTACTCTGCTGCTCATGTYTTAAAAGCTGAGGATTTTCAGTTTAGGAAGAATCTTTCTCCAAACCCCTGTGGAAGAGTTCCAGTAGATTAAGGCAGTTCAAGAGACAGAAGAATAAAATTACTTTTGCTCCAGAAGACTCGGAGATTCGGTCTCAGGGGCTGCTAGTAGGTTTCCTCCTGGAAATACTTGTTTAAGAGATGAGTTCCTGAATATAACTGAATAATTACATTTTAACACTCGCATATTATGGCAAAATACCAAGGGTAAGCCCAGGCAAATGCTGAAGTCGGACTCAATGGCTAAATCCAGTGAATGCTGATTAAGTTGTTTTTATCCATTTACTTGTGGTCAGCTGGTTCCTTTAGATGTATTTATGATGTATTAAAAGTGTGCAAAGTAAAGAAAAAAAAAAACATGATGATTTCAGAAGAGAGTTGTCTTAGAGTGATCCACTTAGAAATCTTGTGATCAGATATTCACAAAGACGCTTAAAATGTTTTTAGAAAAGAAGGGAAAGGCTTGCAAAAAACCCCAAGAAATAAAATATTTACTCAAGTAATCAGGAGTTGATTTGGAAGAAGTCTGCTGCTGTTCAAGTAAATAATTGGGACATTAGAGTAGTATTCTTTTCTCATTGGATCCAGCCTCAAATGGATTCCTGTGAAAAATAAACTAGGCCACTCCGGAGGTCTGGTGGAGTGGCAGCAGAACTGAACACATCACCTGCACATTGGTCTGTGTTGTGATTGGAATTAATCTAGTCTGAAATAGGAATTCACAAGAGTTTGTGGAATGTGCCCCCGTTCTGTATATTCAGAAAGCAGCTACTACAGTTCATGCTGATCAGTCAGTGAAAGCAGAGGGAGATGGCAGAAGGATCCAGTGTTTAATGTTGACTGGGAAAATCCAATAAACTCAGCCCAAGCATTCATTTCATGAACATACCTGAAGGTCACAGAATCCAGCAGTGGAGAAAATTTCTATATAATCCTATCAGCAAGCAGTGAAGTGTTGTCCAAAATCTTGGTCAAAATGGGGATCGGGGAGGAAATACAGAGTTAAAGCTAGGTAATGAAGTTTTTCATATCATATATGAGTCCTTTTCCACAAACTAACCATAGCTTATGTTAAAGAAGTAGAAGTTCTTGAATTACCCCATGAAGAAGCAGATGCATGTAGCTTGTAGTACGTTCTGGGGTGCTGCATTACAGATAGACTTATGCCGTTYATACTTCTGAGCTGAGAGGAAAGTGACCCTGGGCAGTTTCTGCCAGGCTAAGACTGTATTTTGGAGCATCCATTGTGTGCAAACTACTGAAAAAGATTTGGAGCTAAGCTCTGACATGCTAACCCACGCTGTTTGGTCTCCAAATGATGGCCAGGCAACTCTTGCCAAAGAGAATGTGACTGTTCACTGAAGTGGCAGGATCATCAGCACCCAGATCTGCCCTGAAGCTTAAGAAATACAATTCTGCAAATTGACAGAGCCATATGTTAGTAACAGACGCAAATCCAAGATGGTGTGCAAGCTACTGTGGTTTTTGAGTGAAAAGACTGATGCTAAAGAGATGACGATGCAGAAAGCTAAGAATTGCTGTCACATTTGAAATGCAAGTTAGGCATTGTACATGAAACATTCTTTTATCAAGTGTCAAACAACAAAAATGCTTGTTTGTGGTACATTAAATAAGAAAAGTTTATTAAGAATTCTTTAAAATCTGAATTGTCTCTTAGGTTATACCAGCCAAAAATTTGTTTATTATCAGGTAGGAAGGAGTCATTGTCGAGATCAACCAACCTGATTCTCTAGAAAATAATTGAATTAATATTTTATGCTACTCCTAAAGAGAAGGTTTACATTAACAGTGATCTTCAAGACTATGTTACAAAACGCGTGATGAAATCACAGATTTACAGAGAGTATTGCGGCCATGTTACCCTCTGCAGACGTGGGTAACGTCCAGTGAGCTAGAGCCGCTACCGAGAGCGTGTCCATCCTGGGACCGTCGGAGACGCAGCAGGCTGCCGCGAGCGTTTGAGTGGGGCGGCTGGTTGCAGCTCCTGCCCCAACCACAGTATTTACGTGCAGAAAATGTGCAGAGTACAACACGCAACTTTCCAGCCGGACCTCTATGTTAGGCTGTACAGTCTGAGGGATACAACGCAGAATAGTGTTAATCTGCTTTATTAATATTGAACTGCTTTTTCTCATTACAAGTGAATAACTTTCTTGTTAAGTTCAGGAAAACTTATGTTTTAATGAAGGCTTGAGGATTGGTCAGTTTGTAATAAATGAGCAAGAAWAAAATCTTAAAATTTGGCTATTAASTGCCTTGYTGAGTGAGAAAATTCTCAATGTAAGCTTTTTCTCCTATTGTAATTCTCCCTGTGAATTATAATACACTTCCTGGACATTTGCCCTTCACATCTTATTTTTTCAGATAGAGAGTATTATTTTCATCTATTTTGAGTTTCAACAGATAGCATTGCGGAACTGAACCTGATAGGGTAAAGGTAAATTATTTCATCTTTTTTTTTTTTTACCTGAATTCCTAACACTTTTTAAATAATAAATGCTATATAATCTTCTCACCAGGTATTCATTCTGAGATGAGTAGTAAAGTTAAGGTTGAGCATATTCAGACTCAGGTGTTGCGTTCACGTCAAAATTTACTCTAAGACTCAGGTGTTGCATTCATGTCAGAACTTACTTTAATATGTTTAATCGGTTTACAAATACGCATGTTTTCTTCAGAATTTGTGTTCAGTACGTACATGGACTGTATAAAATCTATCTTAATTTTCTTTATTGCTAGCRGAAGAAATCAATACATAGAAATAGAATATACTTAGTAATCTGAAAGCTATACTCTGTTATGACAACTGTATTCTGGCAAAATTCTAATAGACTAGTATGAAGTCCACAGTGTACAAGTCTTTCCAAAAAAAATTGGTATCCTTGGACCTACATACTGAAGTTGGCCTTGTTTCATGTCTATAGTTGCCTCTGCTCTCTTGCCTGCTCTTGTCAGTACCCGTTTAGTACGTATAGAGAGAGCGCCTAGGTCTCTCTGTTTACTTCTATTCCCTCCTTAACTTTGGAAGATGGATAAGAGGGCTTTAGGGAGATCTTGGATTTCATAGACAGTGTAATTTGCCTTAATACTTTTTCAGTGGGCCGCTGTGCCACAGATCCTCTAAAGCACGTGTTTAGATCCTGGGGAGTTCAGTGGGGCTTGCACATACGCTTAAAGGTAAGCGTGTGCTTCATGGTCCCAGTACTGAACTGGAGTTACGGAAACGCATCCCTGCCTTACCAAATTGAGGTCAAAATCTTGTAAATTATTGATGATATCATAATGTTAGGGATGAAAAATACCTCGTCGTTGGGACTGACATTTCAGCAATCCTAATTTGTTACTGTGAATGCTGCTGACAGGATTTTGCCTCTCGATTTGTTTCCAGAACAAAGTGTTCATTTACCGGGGCAAGGAGTACGAACGCCGCGAAGACTTTGAAGCGAGGTTGTTAACGCAGTTTCCAAACGCAGAAAAAATGAAAACAACCTCTCCACCCGGCGATGACATTAAGAACTCCTCTGGCCAGTGTATCCTTGTACCGCGGCGTGCAGAAGCCCGCACAAGTGCCTGTGTCTACGGCCGCGGGAGCAGGCAGATGTTGCCCTTCTGCCTTCATCAGTGCCGCGTGTTAATCTGGTTGTTGACTTTTCTGTCCACTTTTCAGTGGAACCGTCTGYTTTGCATGGTTGAAATTGTCTTTTTTTTTTTCCAGTTCTTAACCCTTGAATTCAGATATTCAGTGCTTTACGGTAAAGCCCAAACTTGATTTACCACCTAAATTTCACAAGCCAGTGTCAGAACAAATCGTGAGGTGAGTTTTGGTGGCTTTTGCAATTTTATCTGTCTCCCCTCTGATACTTAAATTAGTTTTTTGTGTAACAAATGTTAGATATAGTGAATAGGTCTTCCAGTCTGTCAAACAATAAATGAAAATAATTTATATGAGAAAGGAAAACTTAGCGAGGAGGAGTGTGTTGGGACTTGACTCCTTACTGTGACACCCCGGTTTAGTAGCTGCTATAAGTATGAATAAGTAATAAAAACTGAAGGAAGGTGAAGTATGGCTGCACGGACGTTTTGATCGGGGTCAGGATGAGTTTGTAGCCCCTCTTCAGACAGTAACTGTTTTAAGGTTGGATGTTGTCTTGTTTATTTGGATTACGTTTTGGGGAGGTGTGTTTGGATGTTCCTCTGTACGTRCACAGCCAAGGAACGCAGTGATGGTACTGATGTTTCATAGGTATTTTTCCTATTTTCCTATTTTTCCTGGGTCCTTACATAAGACCTAGAGGTCTTACGTAACCCACTGGAAAACACTCGTCCCACAGACGTTTTGTATTTGCACATACACTTTTTTTGCTAGAAATAGAGTTTAGCAACGATTCCTGAACTGAAAATATTTGATAATGATTATGCTTTTCTTTGCCTGAGATTTTCTTTCTTTTTCTTCCCCCCCCCTTTTTTTTTCAGTTTCTATAGGGTCAATGAAGTCCAAAGGTTTGAGTATTCACGCCCAGTTCGAAAAGGAGAGAAAAATCCAGATAATGAATTTGCGGTAAAGAAAAAGAAAGCTTTGGGTTTTGTTTATTCCCCTCCACTCTGAGAAGCTGAACCATTCTTTGTTTTGGTTATTTAAAAATAAATTCTAGGTTTAAAGGTGATTCTCTTTGCTAGAAGCTCAATAAAAAAAGCAATTTATCATGTTCTGTTCTATGCCAGTGGAAAAAAAATGCACAAAGCTATATTTAGTCTGTTAAAAACTGTTTTGAAAATGAAATTCAAATCTATTAGGCTTTAAAATATAGATGTGTCCTGCTGAAACCTGTCTTGCCATGAGGAGTCTAGTCAGGTGTCTTTTAAAACCAATCTTTTTGCAGCAATCCTCTTTTTTTTCTCCATATGTTTCATCTAATGGTCAATAAAACTCATCTGAGAACAGGTTGTATTCCTCAAAATGTTTACAACAGGTTGCATAAAATTGATTACCTTTCTTTTATAGACATCATTTTATTCACAGTGGTGCTAGTAGGAGCAGTTAGTAGTAAAGTAGTAGTAATTAAAATGTTAGATTCATTCATCATTTCTTAAACAAAGAACTTAGTTTTCTGTGTACTTTACTAACGGAATCTGTGTCCCGGTGAATGTTGAGTATTTGATTTTCAACCGCAAAGACTGAGTATTCATTCAGAGTGTCCTTTTGTTTCTCTGGCCTCTTTTGGTGGCTGTTACATCAAAGTGGCTGATCTAATCTGGAGGGGTGTAGCTGAGAAGGTAGGAAAGTAGGAAACCCCCTTTTTCTGAAGCCATAATGCTTTACAGTTTGATATATTTCTGAGCACAGGTAAAGTTTTTAGGCAGATGTAAATCATTTTGAAAACTCATCTTCTCTTACTGGGAGATGGAATAAACAATTCTGTTTTTAAAAAGACTCAGATAAATAAAATGAACTATTAACATATGCCAGTCTTCACAAAATCAGGTCAAGAGACATTTTTGACATCTGTTAGGAACCAAGTATGTAGACGTGAAGAAAAGTTAAATGCTGTTAAATCATCAGTCCTTAAATTCAAAACAGCAAAAGGATGTAAATATGCACCAAATAATTCAGGCCGAGGCCTCAAGGTCGGCAGGAGACCTCGGGAGGGTCTGGTCCAGCCGGCTGCTCAGGGCTTTTATCCAGCTGGGCCTTGAAATCTCCACGAATGGAGATGGCGCGGCCTCTCTGGGGATCCTGCCCCGCTGCTCAGCTGCTTTCATGGAAAAAGCTTTTCCTTATGTCAAGATGTTGTTTTATGGAAGATAGTCCTTAAAAGCTCTGGAAGTTAAACTAAAAAAATTACCCATCCCATAGAAGCAGGTGGATCTTTTACATGCTGTTTCCCTGCTAAATAATGTATCAGTGGCAGTGTGCCACAGCATCTTCAGGTTTAAAGCACTATTCCGTCGTSTCTCCAAGCAGATTCCCCGTGAAGCTTCCTTTTTAATGTCCGTTACACCGCAGTTCCTTCTGATGATGATGATGGTTTAAGTCTAGGTTTAAAATAAACCCTGTCCATCTGATAACGTGAGGTTTGTGTCACATTTGCAGAATATGTGGATTGAGAGAACCATCTACGTGACCGCCTATAAACTGCCGGGGATTCTAAGGTGGTTTGAAGTCAAATCAGTTTTCATGGTAAGATCAATTTTGCATCATTGTAATTGCATAAAAGAACGTGGTTTTTATACAGTTAGCGAACACCTGTGTTTCCGTACGACTGTGCTTGAGTGAACAGCCAATCAATGCGGCTATATATAACATCCGAAGGCAAAGGAAACTTGCTGGTTTGCTGCGGATGCGGGTTGTTGACTGTGGGTGGCTAAAATAATGCTTTTCCACTCCTGGTACAAAGAAATGAGTGTGCTCGAGTTGCCCTAAACTTCAGGACAAGGCCTGAAATGCTTTTATAAAGTACTCCTACCTTTCAGCAGGTGAGCCTCTAAAGCTGGTGGTGCTTGCTGTGTCCTGAAATGAAGGAGGACCTGGATGCAGTGGGAGAACCCTGTTGTATAAAAAACAATCTGCATTTTGGAAAAGAGAATTTAGGAATTGTGATTGTAATTTATGCAAARTATACCATAAACCAGCTGCATCATATGTGTCTGAATTTCTTCTTTACTTTTCATTTGTGATTAAAGATTCTTTTCATGTTGCTCTTRTTCCATAGTTAGTTAAAATATACCCTAGCAACCTCACTAACTCCAAARTATGCATTTCTCTGGTTATACCACTTACACTGTTTAGATAAGACATGGCCATTAAATGTCTTAATGATTAAATTATTCTTATGCAGCTATAATTTTTAAGTAGCAATAAAAACATTGTTACTGCAGTCTTTAAATCTCCCTTGTGAGGCTTATTTTTAAAGGGAAAGAACAATTTGCATATGATTAATTAAAACCTTTTTCACTGCTCCACTGAGGTTATGTTGGACAGTTGTATTGAGATGAACAGAAGTAATGCAGAAAATTACTATGGTATCTATAGTAACAGAATATAAATGTGATATTTGACAGTAATAGACAACTGTATAAAAAACATTGAATTTTTAATGAATTTTGCATTTTCAATATAATCCTGATAAGAGAAGATTGCATTTATCTTCCTGATTGCCAAAAGTGTTGTTTATAAGGGCTGGCAAATCTGAGGAAAGTCCCTTTTCCTTACGAGTTAAGAATGGAGCCTGACAAGCTGCTTTATGCAAGCAATTTGTATACATGCACCTTTAACGCTATGCTTGTCACAGAAATGCGCATAAATCCTGGGAGAGTGCTTTCTATAAGCTTTTTGTAAGTAAGGATTATATTAGTCACACAGTTGAGAAATGATACGGGAAGGGGACTTAATAATATGTGGGAAGACAGCAAAGGATAACTTTTGACCGGGCTCTGGYGTAGTTGCTACAAAATTGGTATTGACTTTCTTCAAGATTGCTGTCAGCKACAGTGCTAGAAGTGTGATCACAGAGTCTGCATCTCCCTTAATGCTAAATTTTGATTATGGATACAAATATTATTGCTGTTATACTAAACAAAGAGGATTAAAATACCTGTGACAGTTTAATATTTTATTGATGAAATTAGAACACCTTTAAATGAAAAGGTGAGATTGTAGCAAATCAGTGATGAAAGAGGCCTGAATAATTTAATAAGTTCAATTATGTTACATAAGCAGTAGAARTGTGCATCATTTCCTCAAATATATATATTTTTTATTATTTATTTCTGAGCAATTTTAGCTAAACCTTTTCAGTTTGTTCATTATATAAAAGGAATTTGTTGTGTATATTCATTATTCTGAATCTAATTTGCTTTAGTTGGCCCCAAACAATTTTAGAGGAAAAATTTTTCTGAGGAAAAAATCTGAGAAATTGGATTTTGAATTATAGTTAGTGAGGTTAAAAAAGCGCAATTACTAATCTATACTTTGTTTTGATGTTTAATCTTTAAAGTGTTGCAAATACGTATCAGGAGCGTGTAATTTTTTCTTTGCCATAAATAGATTGTTTAGTGCCCAGAGTTAGCAGGCTGCTTGAAGGAAAGTTCATAATTACAAGTATAGAAATTTGTAATAAATAGCTTTCAACGAGGTCCAAGGCACAGTTTATAGCAGGCTGGAAACTACAACCCTCCATCTGCTTTTAAAACAGAAGGCAAGAGGATTGTCCAAATGCTGAAAGAAAGGAGAGCGAGGAAGAAAGCCGTGATTGCTGACATAGAAAAATTAAAGAGACGTCTGTCAGCTCAATGAGTGCTAATTTCTATAGATATTCAAGAGCTTTAAAAGCAATGGTTCATCARCAAATTACTGGATGGCTATAAACGCGTTAATAAAAATGACAAGAGCCCTAAATTTAGCATGTGATGTTCACAACACAGCTCCAACAGTTCTTGAGGACTGAAACGCCGAATAGGGTCTCACTTATTTTGTCTGACTCTGGCTGTCAGAGGCCGTCCTCTTGCAAGCGTTTGGGTCTGTGCTGGGCAGCAGATGTAACAGCGCCGATAGGCTTGTTACCTTCCCTCCTTAAAATAATTCACCAGGCATACTTTTAAAAATGCTAATTAAAACATCCTTGATGTAATCAGATGGCAGGTGTAAGAGTAACAACTAAAAGTATTTGATTATAAGTGGTTCTCAGCAACACGTTAAGCAACTGATAGCTAGGTAGAAGTGCTGCTTTGTTTATGTAGCATTTATGTAAATTAGGGTGTAATCAAATATACACTTGCATTTTCCTCACAGGCCCCAATTAACCTTTCTTCTCTATTCCTACCACATTATTTTTTAAATGCAAGTAGACTGTGACTTCAGTCTTCCAGTGAGGCCTTTCTGTATTGTGGCTTCCTGCTAGTTAGTGGAGGGTTTTTTAGTCCACTCACTAAATATGCATATTTGAGGTACATTTTAAGTATTTTAACCTATTTGTCAATATAAACAACCACCATTGCCACGGACACGGTATCTGGTCATACATAGTAGCTGGAGATCCGTCRGTTAAAATAAACCAAGTTTTACACAGTATGAGAACTACTTCACCCCATTAAGGCATTGGAGGATTGCTTTTCATTGAARTCAAGACTACCTGAGAAAGAAAATTTTGTACTTCAGTTATCTAAGTTAGGGAGAAGAAAACGTGACCTTGTGGAAGAAAGTGTGGTGTGTAGTGTAGAAGCCATCTCGTCAACATACTAAATTCTATTTCCCTGGAAGTACACCARAATAATTCCTGCAAAAATACCTTCTTGATTTTTGAGCTTCTTAAGACTACTTTTTCCATCAGAAAATGCACATTAAGTTCTTTCTTTCTTATTGTTGCATTAAGCTGGATTTTTCTTCGCACTTCTAAAACTTAGGGTTAATTTGTGGTGTTCTCCATAATCTTTCAAAAACATCTCATGAGTTCTGTCAGAGCCTTTCTAAATTTTTTGCTTTGTTACACTTCTGAGATCTAWTCTCTACTTTAACAGTGAAGTGCATTTGACTTTCTCCATCAATACTGGTAATCGTACTAGTTATGATATGGATAGGTAGATAGATAGATAGATACACCGAACACCTAACTGCCCAACATAACCCTTTCTATTGWTTACTAGTTAAATATCTTTTCTGTGRAACTTCTGAAATGTTTCAAACCATGGTGGTTAGCTAGACAGCTASCTCTGTTGAAGTGGCCTGGCCAGTWAAAGCTCTATTCCTTAATTAAAACCTCCTTTTGTTGTTTTTTTAGGTTGAAATCAGTCCACTGGAAAATGCAATAGAAACTATGCAATTAACAAACGACAAGATCAATAATATGATTCAACAGCATCTGAATGATCCAAATCTACCTATTAACCCTCTGTCTATGCTTCTTAACGGCATTGTGGATCCTGCGGTCATGGGAGGGTTCACAAACTACGAAAAGGTAATGTCAGAATCACCTGTCCTGTCCTGTGTCACCTCTTTGGACCTGGACTCTCCTGTAAGGCTGTGGAAAGCGTGTGCATGCGCATACCTGTGCGTGTTTGCGTTTGCGTATGAGCAACACGAGTATTATACACGCTCTGCAGAACGCTGCCTAGAACCTACATCTTTCAATGCCTTCTGTGTATTTCTGATATTTCTGGATACATTTTTGCCCTTCCAAATTTGAAGTAAAAGATGTTTAGCAGCAAGCATATTTTAGCTGCCAGAAAATTCGTGTAGACATGTGGTGGATGGTTGCTCACTGGAGTTACAAAGCGAGATGGATGACATCTTAAATGCGCGCTCTAATGCAACTGGACATCGGAGCCAAAGCAGGAATTTCTGGGTGAACTTCAGTGACAAAAGTAGCTGATTGCAATTTTCTCATTTACTTTCAAATACATGAATTTGTAAGGATTAATCAAGTAAAAGAGATGACTTCTGAGATACCAGCCAGTTGCAAATCTCTCTGAATCATCTTAACGGCTTGTTACAAGTAAATTGTTAAAAGTTATATGGAACGAGATACTAATGTCGGGAAAATAAACACTTTATTAATTATTCCTGTTGTGAAAATTAACCATATTAAGCTGGCATACACAGGCAACGTGTCTTAATAACATAAATTAAGTAAGTACATGCTGACTTAAGCTGTCATCAGATTGTTTCTGTCCTTCAGTAATTCTGGCCCACTTCATCTACTAGGAGCTCCTCTGCAAGAGTAATGCACAGGCCGAATTGCTCAGCGGTGCTGCTCGCTCGATGAGCAGTTTGGGTCTTCTTCACCATGCAATCATCTGCCCACTTTACTGATCACGAAAGATGGATATCTTGATCTTAAGATATTGTTAAATTCTCTCTCTCTTTCCTTGATTTTCAACTCGTATTTGTAGTTGTTACTGCTATTTTGTAACGCTGTTTGATTCATCTATCTTTGCTTCAGGTAATTCTTCCTTAGTAGCAGGTGTCAATTCATTTTCTGAAAAAAAAACTGCTCATTTTTCTCTCCTATCTAGGCATTTTTTACTGAAAAATATATGCAYGAACACCCAGAAGACCATGACAAGATTGAAAAACTGAAGGATCTGATAGCTTGGCAGGTAAAAATTTTTAAGTCAAGTTYGTCGGGGCCAGCTGCCCTGCAAAGACAGCTTAGTGTCATTTTTGAGAAAATTCAGACATCAAACTGTTCACCCTGTATACACTTCTTCGGCATTTACACTGTCTTGGAACATGAGCTAAAGTTCATCTTTTCAAATATGACATAATTTGTCATTTGATAAACCCACAAGTACCAAACATGATTAACCTTTCTTTTTAAAMCACAATATAGTGAAAAAATATCCCACGTCCCTGAAATGAGAAAATATCTTGTAATAACGTTGGTTAGCATTACTGGTAAGTCGGTTTTGCGTTTTAGTTTCCTGAAGTTAATTTCATAAATCGAAAAGCTAAGGGTTGAAATGCGTAACCCTGAATCTCACCTTCTCCTCCTACACACCGRCAGTTTCTTCACAGGTTCTCTTCTTTCTTCAAGCAGCATATTTTGCTTTTATTACGTTGTAAGTGTACACTTACAGTACCTTTTAGCACAGAATCTTAAATGTGGGAATTGCTAAAATTAACTTCCATGTGGAACTAGATAGTAAATTCATCTAGATGTTCTGTGAAATGTTTGATGTGCTCTCTGTGTAACTTAGCATGGTATAAAAATACTGCTGCTCCATAAACGCCCTAACGTGTGATGAAATCACCTGGTATTTTTATGATTATTGGCCAGAGCAAAAGTCACTTAAATAGAAGTTCACACAGGTAATATTTTCTGAGCCAGGAATAGTGCCCGGATTTGCAGACCAGTGCCGGAAACAAAGCAGGATCCTTCTTGTGACAAGAACTGGATTTCCACGTACTGAAAAAAGAATATTTTGCGGGACAAGCAGGAAACAATTCCAGTTTTGTCCCGTAGCAGTATGCTGACCTTTTTTCAGTGGTCTCAAGAGAATTTTCTGATAAGTAAAAAATGCCAGTGTGACTAGGAATGTTTTTCCTCCAAAAGAAGAAAGTACATCATTGTCTTTTTATATTCAATTCTGCCTTTGTAATAAAGGAGAAAATTTACATTTCTAGAGGATTCAATTTTAGAGGTAGTAAAACCAAAGATACAATACTGAAAACAAAAAACAAAATATTCCTCTGAAGGTCATAAAACGACCACTGAATAAAAACTCTTTTGGTCTGCCAAAATTCTGTCTATTTATTTATTTTTTTTCCCTGGGAACTTTTACAGAAGATAGGATTCTAGGAGCTTTTAAGTTCTGTAGAGGAAAATAATTTGATCCCAGAAGACTAACTTTCTGTCAGCTCTGTCTTTTCCTCTAATAGCTATATTTTAAATGAATTACAGACACGTTTTTCCTCAGCAAAGATTCACTTTGCTGACATTTGTGTATTAAAATAAGACTACTGTTTCAAAATATGTATTCATAATCACATTTTATTTTAATTATTCAGTGGTTTTAAGTACATAATTTCCCATCAGTATTTTAATTCCAAACAATAGGAACCGAGAAAGAGGGAGAGAAACTATTCATTATCTGAAATGCTTTCCACTGGAAGGTCCAGCCATTTCACGGTGGAAATCAGTGCTTTTTGAATTYGCGTGGTCTTTTGGTATACATRTTGTGCAACCTAAGACTTAAACCTCTTCTAAAAATATTTCACAGTTTTCACAATACATACAGCATAACGTTATAGGAGGGAGGGAAGCTTACTTCTAAATATTGGATTATATAATGAGAGAGAGTTGTTATGGAAACTTTCCAGTCTAAGTCAGTGGTTTGCATTCATCCATGTCTTGGCAGTGATTGAGAGTAAAAATGAGTTTTCATTTTTTCAATAACRTGTACTGAGGTTCTTGGGGTTTTGTAATCACATAGAGATTTTCTTTRTGCAGTCTAAATCAATCTGGATATATGAAATAGTAGTCTGACAATCATATTATCAGCTGACTATTTTTTCTGCCCCTTACCTTGCCTTTGTCTCAGTCGCCCTGTGGAACTCCTGCCTGTCAGGACATGGGCCTTTCATAACTCCTCTGAATTTTAATTGTACMTTTCTCTCCGCTTATGATTTTTTCAGCTAATATCATTAGTAACGTAATGTCCATTTTTGTCCAAGTTAGTGCTTTTTCACTTAGAAAAAATTATTTYCTGCAACTACATCATTTGAAGCTGATCTTTTATTCTAACATAAAGGTAACGACATCCACGCCGATGCCTTTAATCACTCCACATTTAGCCAATGTATTTACAGCGTACGACAGCTAGTACATCACACTAGTAATCTTGTGCTGCTTCTACATCACTAAAAGATTGTAGCATGCAAAAATTAATAGTTTTAAAAGCATATTTTCTCAAAGGATTTTATTTTAAGCTGTGTAATCATTAACGCATAGGTACCTTTTTAATACTGTTCAGATGAGCAGAAAATGAAATTTTTTWWAAAAAAAAAATTAAGCAGTAGTATTAAGCTGCAATACAGCTTTATGAAATTTTAGAATCAACAAAGAATTATAGAATAAATGTTGTCTTGAGCTGCTTTCTGTTCTCATTTAGGTTCAGCTACTTAGTGTTATCTTTACTTTTTCATTACCTGTCCAAAGCTGAGGGCGCCCTGTTAGGGTATTTTAAAATAAACCCATAAGCAAACCCATCCCTTGCTCCAAAGTCAAATGAGCAGATGATGGAGTGACTGTTACAGCATCTGCCTCTGTCTCCTCATGCTACGAAGATTAATTCAGGTGTAAAATTTGGCATCACTTCTAAGCAGATTTTGCTGCATCCGTGTCTGAAGAGGAGCAGGAACAGCAGGAGGAATTCTGAAATTAGTAGAAGTTGAAGCAGAAATGGAAAAACAGTCTGAAAGTACTTTCTAATATAGCTGATAAATGTTTAAAATACTAGTCTTGGGCAGAGAGGGTCAAATATTCAGACTAGGAAGCCTGGCAGGAATTCTGTAGCAAAGGAGCAGGAGGTTTGTGAAATTTAGCTCCCGGTAAAGCAAGGATTTCCCCTAGGGAATGACAAGCCGCTTCCTCCTCCTCTCCTGGCAGGTCTCCTCTCCTTTCYTTCACGTGTGGTTGGTGCCTTCTCTTAAGCTGGACAAACATCTTTGCAGCTTTMCTTCTTTCAAAAAGGAAGCAGCTACATATTTTTCTCTGACTACAGCATTTACCTACCCCCCCCAAAAAAAAAAAAATTACTTCATACTGCCCGATTTTCCTAAACTTGAGATGCTGGCTCCATGGTAGAGGCTCATTCGTGCATTTTCTCTCYTTGTGAAAATGATCTCAGAGCTGTCCGCTCTGTCAGCAAGTCTGTTTAAATAAATCAGCCATTTGACCACTTACTTCTTCAAAACAAGAGTGTCAGAATTTGATATTTATGAACATTTTCAAATTCGTTTCCTTACCTAGAGCAGAGAAGTTAGCTGATTTTAATGTTTAATCTTTGTGGAGTACAAATCCATATGRCTATAAATAAAAGTAGCTACAGTGAAAAATATTGTCCTTTTTTTCCCCCTCAAAAAACTACCAAAGGAAGTAACAGCTGTGCCCTGTTAAATAGTAGCAAAGCACATGGAATCATCTTGATGAGACTTCTTGAGCCCGTTCATCTGTAATTCATCTGTGTGTTTATTATCCTCCTTACTAATAAAGCTACTCATTCTGATTGCTGCTCAGTCTTATTAGAAAAATCTGTTTTTAATCAGTATTATGATTTAATTATAAATTATTAAGAAGCAGCTTCTTAGCTTGATTGCTGCAGAGAATATCTAAGTTGGAATCAGAGCAATGCGTGGGCTGAAACGGACCTGGAAGAGGAAATATTTTTCCTAAGCTCGAGATAGAAAGCTCTAATGGTATGTCTGGATAGCTGTGGGAATGAAAATGTCTCTCTCAAAACATTTTAAAAGGTCAGCTACACCTCCACACTATGAACTAATTATATAATCCTGTGTTGGCATGGATATTTTGTGACAGAAGCCTTGCAGATAAATGATTACTTTCAGTTACAAAAGAGAATTAATTTAATCCTTTCTCTCCTGTTTTGTTCTCAGAGAAAATAAAATAATTGTGCTGAGGAGAAATGCAGCTTTTTATAGAGAGAGCTATAAATTTTTTTAATAAATATTGTTGTGTAATATACGCGTGAACGTACAGGGATGTAGCTCCTTTGCAGTTTTAGAAATAGCATTCATTAAAGCAAACATAAGTATTTTCTTCTTCGAGTTTTTATCCTCAGGAGGCTGAGAAAAGACTAACGTTAATAACCTAGTTTGCGAGTCATCAGTCATCAGTATGCTGTTTTAAAGAACAGCACATACSGGGGCTTGTTAGTATAACATAACAGGAATATTTGTGCTCTCAGATCTATTTGGCTGTGCCCCTACTACGTGATCGCTGGGCAGAACGATGGAGGTGTTAATTTTAAAAGGACTGTAGCGGAGAAAAAGGAAATTAAGTGTAACATTCTTCAACTACCTTTTTTGTTATGTTGTGCTTCATATGCTTTTTTTTCAATTATTATTCCATAGATTTTTCATTCCTCCTGCAATATATGCAGAAGACTTGTGCTAATCCTTCACTTGCAGAAGACCAGCATGCTAATTGTAATCCCATTCTGATTCCCAGATTCCCTTCCTGGCTGAAGGCATCCGAATTCATGGAGAGAAGGTGACTGAAGCGCTGAGGCCGTTCCATGAGCGGATGGAAGCCTGCTTTAAGCAGCTTAAGGAAAAAGTAGAAAAGCAGTATGGTGTCAGAACTGTTGTAAGTTATCTGCAAACTTTATGCTTCAAAAGATAGTTGGAATTACTGTAAATTGCATTTAACTTTGTATTTCTCTATTATAATTCCCACTGATTAAAAGAAGCAGTATTAATGCAGGATTAATTAAGTATCCTACAGAGCATAGTGATTTCCTTCTAGTGTAGGAGTTATACCAGTGATGGAATTAAATCCGGTKTTGGACATGGACATCCTTCTCTTCACAACCTCAAAAATTCCAGAAACAGGCTCTCAGAAGGTGTTGCGGTTGGCCATGTGTTGCACATCAAACCTGGATGTCACACAGGGTTGTACCAAGGGTGTCTCTGGTTACTGATGCTGTGGTCTGTACTATGTCGTACCTGCCTACCTGGGGCAGACACAGTTGTACTCAGTGGTCTTGACTTGACACCATCAAATCGTTAAATAGCGAGCAGATGCTGTAAGACCTGTCCAGAAAGCTTTGCTACTTCATTTCTTAGAGTGGATTTCTAAATTGCCTCAATCTGTTYCTTGAAAGTCAAGGCAGCTCTTCAGTGTTCCATTTTTAAGGAATTGCTTTTAAAAATTGCTATTAAGAGATCATAGCGTGGTGGTTCTAGAGCTGAATGTCACCTTCATGATGTTTTAGTTCCTTTTTAGATGTCAGGACTGTGCTGCTCTCCAGTAGTGGGCTGCTCTTAAGTGTAGTTGACGTCTCTGATTTTCCCGTATTGTGCCACCTGCCTAAGTTTAGGGAGGCAATAGGTAGCAGCTACTTGATGAATTTAGTAGTGCTGGAGGCAATGCTTCCATCATTCAATCACGCTATTTTCAGTTTTTGCTTCTGCTTCCTCTTCCAGGCACAAACAAGAATTTGGTACTGTTTCCAATTAGATTTTGTTCTGCTTTAAATGTATTTGTTGCACATAAGGGAGGAAGGCCAAAAGCTATCAGACACCACCTTAATTGACAATATAACTGGTAATCCTATAAAAAGCCACATGGATCAGATGCTATTTTATGAATCAATTTTAAAAAACCTAGGAATAGAGAAGCAATTGGTGTTTTAAGGCTGAGTATGCTGAGTTGATGTCCCAGCTGAAGACTGCTGGGGCTAGTTTTATGCCCTATCTACTGGCAGCACTGACAGTAGCATTGCATACTGCATTTTGTAGGCTTTGTTGTGAAAAGGAAAGTAGGATGAGAAACTTGAATGTGCAACACGTGTTTTCTGACTTGTCTCCAAATTGGACTGGAGAATATCCTATAGTAGAAAACAGTTTCCACCAAAAGAACTGATAAAACCAAATCATCCAGAAAAAGCAACAATTTATTTTTAAGATTGCACAGATCCACTGATCCTAACAGCAAAAGCATTTAGAAATGAAGGAAATCACCAGCAGACCATGACCTGTTGCGCAGGAGGGGCAGCTTGCCAGCTTTCATCTGCACTTCTGACTGCCGTCTCCTCTGCAGCCCTGCTTTTTCTCTAGCTGCCTGGAAAGAGAGACGGCAGTTGTACTCTGGTCCCATTAACTCCCTTGTAAAAAGAAGGCCAGTGAGCAGGTCACAGCAGACAGGTCCCATCAGGGAGAGGACGTGCTATCAAATGTCAGAGGCTTAGCTGCGAGTAAATGGTGACTTCCATTTGGAAAAGAAGGTTGAATTCTGTAGTGCCTTAGGAAAATGTCAGATTTCACGACTGTTAAATTGGGCTTTGCTTGTGGCTTTTGGAGGTGCTCTGTTCATTAATGTATGTATTCAGGCAGGTGTTACTTTGCTGTTCTACAGGTAGCTCAGATTTAGGAGGTTAGCTCTGTACTCATGAGACTAAAAGTATTTGCAGTTGCTTTTTTTTTGTCTTGTACCTGAAAAGTTGGCSTCTGAAGCACAATTTCATAGAGAGGGAATCACAGAAAAAATTGGCCCTTCTTGATGCCTTTTCTGCTTTCCCACCCTTAAATCTTCCAAGGCAAGATTATCGGATGGGAGCTCCCAGCTAGGCTAAGAATTAAAGTGACTGTTCCCAAGATAGCAGAAAGCTGGAATGATATGACATATTCCTTATTCCCTGTGTTATTGCTTTTCCCCTGCAGCAATCTACTCTTTATTCTGCAATCTAGTCCTTAATAAATTAAGAAATAAAATTGAGAAAATGAACAAAATTGGAAGAAAATTGGAAAACAATTGCAAGTTCTCCAATTTTATTTCTGTCCCTAGATGAGCAGCAATCACTGAAATGTGCTTTTCRTGAAGGAATGAACCCCCTAAGAGAGGCAGCCTAAGCACAGCTTTAAACCAAGGCTGTCTTCATCCAGCTCTGTTTACGGCACGGTTTGTTTCTCTCGGTGCATATCCGTGAGCTTACGGATGCTATGCCAGAAGCACGCCAGTATAAAGGGCATCWGAGTTTGGTTTCAAAGTTCTCCCTGGAAAATCCTACAGGTGTTTCATCTGAAGAATGGGTAAATAGAGGTATGAGGAGAGAGCAAGCTTCAGCTTTGTGCTCGGYCTCGGTGAGACGCAGAACGTCTTGGACTACGCACACGGCTGGGGGGACCGGCCAAAACGTGGCATTGCACTCTGAGTCCCCAGAACCAGGTGCGACAGAATAGGCCAAGGAAGCACCCTGTTGAATTTTATAGCCGGCCAAATCTCGTCAGAGATTCATCTTTGGTGTTTCCTGTAGCAACGACTTATTTTTCACCGGGCAACGCTAACAACGTACACGGGACTTGCCCATCTTTATAGCGTCCTTCCAAGCCTCGTTCATTTTGTGGTCTTCAAGCGCCGTCTTGCCAGTGTATTTAGGAAGACAGTAYATCAAATAGTAATTTATTCCCAAGGAGAAGACAGATATCGGCGTTAATGGCACTTGCGTGTCACTTACTTCAATAATATACTTTGGCATCGTATGGCTGGCGTCTGGAAAGCCAAGCGTGGGTGCTGTTATCTCTCTAGTTTCACTCTATCTGCTATTAAGTGTTGTCAGGATTGATGGAGTTTTATCGCTTCTGTCTTCCTTGTACAGTACCAATTTACCAGTGGTTGACAGGGTGGAAAATCTACCTGTAATTAAGCAGCATGAGGTTCTTATTTGTTGTCTGAAGGAGCTCAATTATTTTATGCATATATCAGTTATTAATGACTAACAAAGCTTGTATAAATATTCAGGACTCTCAAAAATTGTCAGCACTTAAAAGAAACTTTCGTATATATTTTCTTCTTAACCAAGATGTTACTCTGTAAATTGGCTTTCTTGACATAAAGATCTAGTTAGTGCATTTTTTCTTTTAAAAAAAAGAATCATTTTAAATGGCTTGCTTTAAATATACTAAACATCATTTCCATTGCAGAGATAGGTAAAAAGTTACTTTTTGAAGCCCAGATGGGGGAAGAAAAAAAGCCCTGTAAATTCCATTGAAGCAAGTGAAGTATGAGAAAATATTTAAAACTCTGTATGTACGTATAAATTTAGAGTCGGTGTCACTGCCATTGCACRTGATTTATATTAAGAAAAAATCCATGGAAGCTCTCAGCATTACTTTTGCCGCGTGCCGTAAGGAGTAAAGCGTGCGTTTCTTCCCGCAGCCCCCCAGCCTGGACGACAGGCGAGGCAGTCGGCCCCGGTCGATGGTGCGGTCGTTCACCATGCCCTCGTCTTCCCGACCYCTCTCCGTCGCATCGGTGTCCTCCATCTCATCGGACAGCACACCTTCTAGACCGGGCTCGGAYGGGTACGTGAGAAATAATCCGTAAGGGCTTTTCTTTGCAGAGCAAGATCTAGCATGCAAATCTTTACCTTTTTAGGACTGTGACCATGCTGTTCCAGATGATAACGCTGTTTTCGGTTGGGTCGTTTCCCGGTGTATTTTATTGCAGATGTGTCTCATCACAAAGCCCCACCAACATTTATGTGGCACAACAGTGTGACTGACTAATGTGGAGTGGGGATGCTGTTGTTAAATGACACCTAACATTGACTACTTAAAAAGAAAATATGCATTCCTCATATGAACTTTCATCTCAGGATATACTACTAGATTTTATTTATATATATTTATATATATTTGTGTTTACATACATTTGCATATTTGTGTGTGYGTGTATATATATGCATATAAGTGTATATATGTGCGCACATACAYATATATATTTTTTTTATTTTTACCAAGATAAAAATAATGCTGCTCTCAGTCCTGTTTAAGACAAAACAAAAAACTCCAAGCATTTGAACAAAAATCCCTAAGCAAACAGGAGCTGAATTACCATGTTTTGAAACGTTGTAGATGATATGGTTCAGAACTGATCTTTCACTGGGTTGGATGAAATGCATGTTCAGCCAGTCTTGTAGGGTTAAACAGGTGTAGCTTGGGAGAGGGAAGGCATTAGCTAACTGTTCAGTCGTTTCTTCTCACTTTGCTGCCAGAGGAAAAGCTGCTTACGGCAAGWTTGTACTTCAGGACTTAGCAAGATAGTTCACACAAGCCCTGGGAATTCTGTTGCTAAGCCCTGTCTCACAGTCGCATCCCTCGAAAGAAAGAAAGAAGTCGTTTTCTGTCTGGGCTGTCCGTTCAGCCTCACAATGTCCTTCAATCTATCTTCTCCCCCACCCCAACATTGCCATAATGCAGAAACTCAATATTTAACCAAGTGGCAGTTTTTTAAGCCTCCTGAAGGACTGCTAAATTGCAGCGATGTGCTAGAAATGTTGGTGTCCCTTGTGCGCCTTCAGAGGGAGTTATTACCTGACTAGAGAGCAAAAGCATTGAATAAAACTAAGTACAGCACCTAAGGACCAGCGTGWTACTTACCTTGATTACAAACAATTTATATGCCCATTGGGAATGAAGTACAAACAGAGAGCTATTCAAATCTCATTACATTACCCTCTACAACATACACACAGTAAATCATCTTTGTAAAAAAACAGGACAGCAACACTTGTATCAGGGATGATAATGCATTTTGACTAATTCATCCCTAAAGTTGTCTTGCTGGGACTTGAGGATGTCTAGCATCCTAGGCCAGTGGGCAACTTTATTGTATCCAAGAGGAAGATTATTTGTGTTCCTCTTTCATGTCTCATCTTTTGTTTGTTCTCRTGCTTCCTCTGCCTCTTTCTCTTTTCCTTTCAAAATGGTTGTATGCATTTTTCTTTCTTTGCTGAATGTTATTTTGCTAACTTTTGCATCTCCATCCCAGCTGTGTTATAGGCTGTGTTGCTTAGCAGTTTAGGAGGATCTCATGGGTCAACTCAATATGAACACAAAAATTAGACTCCCAAAGATCACTTTGCAGCTCAGCTCCTGCTTGGAGCCCAGGGCAATATAGTTGTAATAAATATGAGGGCATCATAATGAGCAAATTTGATTACCAAGGGAACCTGCAAATGTGCTCATCTGCTTGATCAGTGGAGCAGGAAAATCATCAGATTGAATAACCTAGTAGAAGACCTCTAAAAGCTGGCAAAAGACAGTGAGAATTATATGGGTGGTCTGCAACTATAAAGCTGGAGGAAGCTATAGTCAGTTGTCCATCCCCTCCTTCTAGCYCCCCACTCCTCTTATGTTACTTCTGAGATTAGAGGTGGAGCTAAGAAAAACAATTAAAAATGGATCTSATGGAACATTTTGCCCAGATCACCCAACTTATGTTTTATGCTGTCTCCCAGCTTTTTAGGTTTTAAATGGTAAAAACTCAAAGCAGATACTTACATAGTGTGCATTTTGCATTTACAACTTCCAACTCTACTTATCAATAACACTCTGACCTTAAGAAAGGAGCTTTGGTTTATTCACTGCTTAAAATGGGACTTCGGAAGCATCCACAGGAACACTTAAGTCTGAGCTGGGAGAGGGGAAGTCTCAGTAAGTCCCAGTGACATCCCATTTGCTACATCTTGAAAGCCTGAACGTACTTTAAGTATGAGCATGGCATGCTGACAGATACTAGCTCGTTTTATCGCTGATATATTGCATCCAAATAATTAATAGTACTAACAATGGTAACGCGTAGAAGGGAAGCAATTAATCATTGCCTAAAAGGTGGCAGTTCTTCCTGTAAGCTTGTAATCCGTGCGCGAGGCGGTAGCACGTGCAGATGACTTTTCCTGTACTTCGGCATGTAGCCAGGCAGCTTTCAGGTGGCTGAATGCAAGCCAGGAGAGCCCCGTGCTGCGGCAGCAATTGCCGCCAGTGCACTTYGTGACCGCGGGCAAGTCCTTCTCCCAGCTGCAAAATGGGCTGAAAGGTCTTCTGTAAAGCACTTCAATACCGAGAGATAAGAAATCTCTGTAACAGCAAAGTGTTATGATCTTGTTTTCCAACTTATGTGATGTTGGCTTTCTGTTATGACAGCAGTGACGGAGGGGCTCRTTGCTGCAGGTGCTGTTTTGAATATCTTTCCAAAAAATGAGTTAACTTATGCTGAGAACTGAAGGGTTTTTTTAGTGTTTCAAACTAAAATAATAAATAAAAAAAATAGCC
Organism: Rhea americana; assembly: GCF_003343005.1. Classification (NCBI taxonomy): domain Eukaryota; kingdom Metazoa; phylum Chordata; class Aves; order Rheiformes; family Rheidae; genus Rhea; species Rhea americana. The sequence goes on from NW_028185539.1 coordinate 2,096,496, forward strand.
CAGATGTAACACAACATAAATAAGGGTTTTTTTTTTTTCCACTGGATGTTGATGCTAATAGCAGTGATTAGGGTAACTTARTTAGAAATTGTCTGTGGTTGTCTCGCAGTGCAAGATTGGGGCCTATGCAGGCGTACATCATCRTGGCTTACTAAATATTTTTCCAATTATATAAAATAAGCTAGTTCCTCTCTGAGGTTTTCTGATTTGGCTTGGTTTGTAATGTGATATGATTTGTGACATCATCTTAAAATCTGTTAGCGTAATTTTAGCTGGGCTATGTTTTTTAGTAGTTTATAATGCAAAGAAAATTATTAAAATATTCTAGGCCTGGCTAAGAATAGTTTTAGTTAGTCAAAAGGAAAATGTCTCTTTCCCTCCTGTTTAAGCTAGTCATTAAAAAAGGTGGAACAGAGGAGAGCTTTGTTTAAATTACGGATTTAAAAAAACAGCTAAAAAGGTCCCTATATTATTCGGAATAGTTCTTTCTCTTAAAAAAAAAAAAATAAAAACTCCTAAAACAAAAATGCTTTCCTCTAGAAGTTCATTACACCCCTAAGGATTTTYTTTTCATCATAGCCGGAATAAAAAAGTAGTGATGGAGTGTAAAACTTCCAGGTGATGATAGCGCTCTATCAGCATCACTTATTTTCACGTGCGGGAAGCATGTGCCTGTTTGGCAGTTGCTTCGGGTAAGGAGTGTTCCCGCTGTGAAAACCCATCTGCTCTTTGGAAGTTAACCCTCAGTTATTGCCAGTGAAACAGTTAAACTGAAAATCCATCCGACCTTTTCGCTCTTGAGTTTCTTCCATGGAAATGTACTGTAATTTGGCCAAGTTGCAAGCATTCGAAAGCCTTCCGTGTTGCGCGTGTCCGGTGGGAACTTGCTGCACCGCTGCGAARGAGTTTCCCAACTCTGGGAATACATATATCCTCTTTTCCATGGGGGAAGAAGAAAAAAAAAAGCTATCCGGGAGGAATTTGAGGCTGTTTTAAAGACATGCACAAAGCTGGTGTGAGACAGACGGAGCGCCTGCGAGGCGCACGGCGCAGGGTCCTGCCGCTTCCACCTCACCGCCCCAACGCGCGTAGCAGGAGCGCGGAGATATAAATTCATTTTTATGTAAGCACATACGGTGAAACTCAAGAGTTTGTGCGGCTGTAAACCGGGATTTACTGCGGGGCAGGGAAATAGGCAGTACTGATCCTTCAGCAGCTCTGCTGTAAATTTTATCATGACAATTACGATTTTTATGAACTTCTGCCCGTGCTTTGCTTTCTGCTAAGTTTTACTGGATTAACAAAGCATCTTTGAACTCAAATGAGTTCAGGCCTTGTTAGGACTATGAAAAATAAACTTAAGTGTTTTGAAAATAGTATTTTATTGATCGAAGCCACAATTTTTTAAATCTTTTTTTTTTTTTTTTTTAGGTTTGTGCTTGAGCCCCTCCTGCCAAAAAAAATGCATTCCAGGTCTCAAGATAAATTGGACAAGGATGACCTTGATAAAGACAAGAAAGAAAAGAAGAAGGAGAAAAGAAACAGCAAACATCAAGAAATATTTGATAAAGATTTTAAATCTACGGATATTTCTCTGCAGCAGTCTGAAGCAGTGATCCTTTCAGAAACGGTAACTTTGATAACAAGTAATGCTTTAATTATGAGCAATGTTCATTCTGTTTTTAAAATCGAATGTTGAATTTTACAGATAAGCTTATTTTTAAAGTAAAAATAATGCTGCCCAAATACGTTATCATGTTAATGTATTTGATAATCAATAGTAAGTATATTTTAAGAATGAGATATATTGCATGAAAATCTACAGAAATCTGTATATGCCTGTTCAGTGGAAGGAGCAAATGATACATCTGAAGTAAAATAAATGCTGCCATTTTAGCAGTYTCTTGAAGTTATGGTTTCCAGTAGATTGTGATGGGTTTTCTCATATTTCCACTGACTACTGCAAGACACTTTTTGGTGGAAATGTTATAAGGTCATTTCATGCATGGAAATTATGTGTTCTTGAAAGGCTATTTTGAGCAGAAAATTGTGAGCAGTTCCACTGGTGGCTGTGTATAAGGATATTAACTATAGGGTATATCTCTTTTAAGCCCTCTCTTCCTGGCATATATCTAATTCTCTGAAACTGTCCTAAAGGCTTAGGTAACTTTAGAAGTTTTATTTCTTAAATTGAAAGCAAGTCCATTTTAAGCCAGAGCAGCAAATGTGTGAACTTCTAATTGTAACTGGAGCCCCTGAGAGGACTCCTGTTTTGATGGCAATAGTTTAAGACTTGCCCTCAAGAAATAACAGTAATGATCTCTTAAAATTTGCACATGTATTCGCACAGCGAACTTTTAATTCAGCAGAGTCTTTCGTTGGTGGCTGTAATATTTACAATGGACTTCTRAAACTACTCCTCTCTGAGCAATTGCTCATGATGATAGCCCCAGTTCTTGGTATTAGCTTAGCAAAAACTCATATTAAATTCTTTGTGCGTTCCAGGAGATTCACCCAAACTCTTTTGAAACCAGTGACAGTTTTTCCATTGACGTCAGTAAATTTGGGATCAGTCCTCGTTTGCTAGAATGGAGGTTCCTCCTGCCAAACCAAGTCAAATGAGTGCTGTGAGAATGTTTTCAGAGAGAAAATACATTTTGCACAAATTTCTGTATGTCTCATCTCTTTGGCACAGTGCATTGAGCTCTGGAGGTATTAGGCACATTGCAGCAGTCATATTTTGACTGAACCTAAACATGAAAATGCTAAGGTTTGCACTCACACCTCCCAAATCCCAAAACATTCTAGCAGAGTCTGCAGGAGAGAAGCAGAAGAAATCTGATTTTTTTGAGCAGCGAAGTCAGTTGGGCTTGCAGGAGTTCATGGGACTAGACAGACTAGACAGGATGCATCTGAGGATGCTGGGGGAGCTGGCTGATGTCATTGCAAGATCACTGTCATCGTCAAAAGGTCTTGGAGATCAGGGAAGATTCATGACTGGGAAAAATGCCAATGTTGCTTGCACCCATGTTCAAGAAGGAAGATCTCGGGAGCTGCAGTTCGGCCAGCCTCACTTCAGTCCCCAGAACAATTACGGAGCAAACACTTCTTGAAGCCGTTTTTGAGTGCACAAAAGACAGGATCATAGAATCAGTAAGGTAGGAGGGGACCTCTGGAGATCATCTAGTCCAACCCCCCTGCTCAGCAGGGTCACCTAGAGCATGGTAGACAGGGTTGCATCCAGGCAGGCCTTGACTATCTCCGGGGAAGGAGACTCCACAACCTCTCTGGGCAACCTGGTCCAGKGCTCCGTCACTCTCACAGGGAAGAAATTCCCCCTCACGCTCAGGCRGAACTKCCTGTGCTTCAATTTCTGCCYGTTGCCTGATTGGAAACAGCCRTCATCAATTTACCAAGGGCAGATTCATTTACTTCAGGACACTTGTCCTCTTCGATCTTTAAACTAGCAGTATTCAGTACCAATTTCTGTGAATGAGACTTATCCCTGTTACCTCTTAGGGGCAGAATGCCTATATTTATTCTTACTAATTTTAACTCTTCGTTGGCCATGCAGCAAGGATCGTAAAAACAATATAATCAGAAAAATATGCTTGCACACATTATAGCTCATGGAGTTACAGCCTTGACTGATGCCCATTTGACTACTTTGGAAGCGTAATGTCTTAATGCAGAAGCAGTCCTACTGGAGATGCACCCACCTACTGGAGATGCACCCACCTACTTCAACGGGAAAAGCCATACAGCAGTTCCTGGGCTGGTGTCCACTGGAGGCAGCGGAGATCTTACGTGCTTAAAAGGAGCATGTGATACGCACCAGGTTACAGTTACTCCAGTTATGTTTCTTCTGGATGATGGAAGGCAGAGACTGCTGTCTTCCTTTCAAGAAAGGTTTGTATTTTGAGGAACACAAATGGGCTCAGCTCCAACACGTTTTAACTTGAGTTTTCTTCTCTTTCCCCACTCAAGAGCTCTCAGTGCATGACTAGTATGGCTAATTGTCTCCTGGTTAGACAGAGAGGGGAAAAATTAAATACAACCTTCATTTCTTGCAGATACTTTGAGCCAATGGAAGAGGTTCTTGAGATCTACAAAGTATTGATAGAAAAAGGAGTTCACTGGAAAGAAAAACTTTCTCTTTTCAATATTTGCAAAGTACTTGGCAACCTCCAAAATGACAAGTCAGTTTTTAATGCTTCATATTAATGTAGTTGATTTTCTCTAATGTGCGAAATGGAGAAAACGCTCGAAAAAGATTAGTTAGGGAGTCATTGTATAATTCCCACTAACGTTTTCAGGAATTTTAGAAATACAGCRACAGGTAGCGTAAAGATAAAATTTGATTTGTCTTAAAAATGTTGTATTCTGGAGAGGTATGGCACCTATCATTTTCTGTGGGTAAAAATTCAATTTTTCCATCATTCTACTTTTGTGGGTTGCATTGTTTCTAAGTTTCCATTTTAAAATTAAACTACCCAAGAGCACTATTACCCAAAGCAATATTACTGTTGTGCTTTACGAACAAAAATTTAAGACACTTGGGTTTCTCTTGTCTAAGGAGCTTGGGAGCAGAATGTAGGCTAGCCTAAAAAAAGACAGCGACGAAAACAAATAAAAATATTAAGGATTTCTTTTTTCCAAAAAAAGTTGGACTCAGGATTTGACTAGAAATTGAGATTAAGATAAACATGTAGACAGCTTTAAAAATGAGATTTTAGTATTAATTTAGTGTTAGTTACTGGATTCTTTCTGCTGAGAAYTTTAGAACTCATTGTAGCATTACTAACTGAATTATAGTATTTCAGTCGATTGGTGAAATTTGTAACAGATCTTTTCAGATTTCACACGGCCACTCATTCGCTCCCTCAAAGTTGCTTCTAGCCGGTGTTGCYGTCCCTTCCCCGGGGGACATTACGGCTCCCGGGCAGTTGTGCCTGCCTCGTGCTCTGTGCTGGCTTGTCGTTACCACTCTTGGACACCCAGTGGTGCCCGGGTCTCTTGGCATCCCGAGGCACTTGTCTCAATGGATCTCCTCCGTTTCCAGCATCTTCTCCTTGCAGGCCTATTTATTCCATCTAAATAGCCTACGTGTGGAAGCACGGGGCATGAGCAGCCCCCTAATCGGTGGCCCTGTCTCATGCCTCTCTGTTGGAGGATGCAGTACACTTAATGAAGTGGGGATTTCCCTCGCTCTGGTGGATTTTCTTACACAGGAACTTTTTCTTGCAATTCGGCGAATATTTGTGGAAGAATATGAGAAGACTTTTAAACTGCAGAATTATTTCGAGGAGATCTTGCTTTCTTAAAAGTCTAAGATTCGTACTATGTGTTGTCTTGTTTTATAGCTTAAATAAGTTTTTCCCCAAATTTCACTGTATTCATATGAATCTTCTAACTGTTCAAAACCCGAACCCTAATTACAGCGATCTTGTACTGCTTTGATCTTATCAGAAGATAAACTAAACACTTTGATATGTGAAGATCATCAGTTATGTCTTTATAGTTTTCTCRAGACATGCATCTTCTTTTAAGTATCAAATAAACTTCTTTAATGTGAATTCTCATTGTTAGTTCTTCCACTCTGTGAATTGATAACAGATCTAATACTGAAGCCAGGTAGTTAACAGAMAACTCAAAAGCTTATGTTAGAAATCAGAATAATAGGCTGTATATTTTATTGATTTAATGACATCTAACACCACTTACTATTGATCCTGCTTTCATTAGTCTAAAAAAAAGTTAGCAGTGGGTTTGCTGTGGATTAGCAGTCTCCTAAGATCTGAGTAACTAGAGCTCTTCTCCTCTAGCAGAACCGTAATTTATGTGAACCTTGGAKAAGAGGACCAAGCTTATTAGTATGACATAAAAAGTTAAAATTTATTTGAAATGAACGGCYATAGACCAGATAAACTTGTGGATTTGCTTTTAGGTTTGTTTCCAGTTGTTGGTTTTTCTCTTGATTTTGGAATTCCAGGTTTCCCTGCCAATTAGTGCATTCTTCTTTGTTCCCTTTTTGTCATTATATACCTCCAAGAAAGCGATTACAATGCTTATCCAGTTCATTAAAAATCTATTTTAAAAGATCGTGCAAAAAGAAACCTTTGGGGTCTCTGGGACATTTAGTATCAAACAAACTTCTGAAATTTTTACTCAAAGTCTTTATTCTCTTTCATAAAAAGTTATGTTAGTTGGGCCTCAGAGATACAGCCCATAACGGAAACCAATCTTTTAGGGTTTGTTTTCTGAAAATCTGAGGTAGCATTCATTCTAAATTTCTCCTTCACAAAATACTTTAAAAAAAAAAATGTGAAGCAACAAAATTATTCAGAAAGCAGGAATAGCTGCTGCCAGTTTCTGTTTTGTCCTGCTACGGTACCTTCACTTCACTGCCCATCTCAACTGTAGGCCTCTGCTCCATTTTCTGTGATCTCCTGCATATGAAAACTTCCTTTTCTCCCTGTGATTACTGAAAATACAGCTACCAGTGGGCAGGTAAGAAACAGCAGAGCTCAAAATTGAAGTCAATAACCTTGAAGTCAACCTTAACAAAAATATTAGTTGCCCATCAGATTACAGGTAGTGTTTCAGAGCTTCTGATGAAAAATTAAAATGGATTATGGAGCCACCAGAGCAAGAGAACAGGGCTGTTTCAGTGGATTAAACATGAGCATAGAAATGCAGAATCAGGGAGGTGGATTTGGAAGGTAAGTTCTGCCTCAGAAGAGACCTGGAGCATGCAGACAGCTGGAGAGAGAAATTTTAAGCAGGGGATAGAGCCCTGCGAGAAGAAAGGAAAGATTTTTGAATGCTGGGCAATCTTGTGTGAGGATATAGACTTACAGCTCTYGTATGCTTTAAGCAAGTGTTTTGGGAATTGGCTCATTGCTTCAGAAAAATAGGCCAGGCTAAAGGAAGGTCTCTGCACTGTCTCATTGTTATTCCTGAGAAGGGAAAAACATTTGGAGCTGTGAAATGCTGAGTTAAATCAAAAGTATTGTAGGTTATCATTGCGCTGTTACGGTTTAGGAAGTTGTGGGAAGATGTAGCAATTGCATGTTCTGCTGCGCAGTAATAACTTGGATTCCTGTACTTCGTAACCTTGATGAACTGTCGTCATACTGCCGGTAGCTGCTTATACTCTGTGCCGTGCTGTAGTGAAAGGATTACGATTTTCATTGCAGATCAGCCCGCTGAGACCACAGAGACCAAAGAGCCAAGTCATTAACGTCATTTCGAGTGAAAGGCGTTTTTCCGTGTCTCCTTCCTCGCCCTGCTCTCAAGCTACACCACCTCCAATAACTCCACGGACAAAACTTTCCTTCAGCCTACAGTCCAGTAAGTTTTTGTTTGCTCTGTTTTAATGAAGTTCACAAARCTACRGAATCACAGAATGGTTGAGGTTGGAAAGGACCTCTGGAGAYCGGCTAGTCCAACCCCCTGCTCAAGCAGGGTCATCTTGAGCACATTGCCCAGAACTGTGYCCAGACCAAGTTCCAGGAAAGATATGGTTCCTTAGTATTACATTACTTTTAACARAAGTTTCCTCTTTCTACAAGTCCCTTGTACGTGAATTTTTTTATAGTGCTCACTCATGCAGCCATATTTCTGCAAACAGATTACAACTTTAGGACCTGAATAACTATTTTAGGCAACAAATCAGTATTAAGATCAAATTTTTCATTAATATTTCTGCCCAGAAATTCTCACCATCTTAGTTTTTAGTTCTTTCGTTTAGTCTTTGTGCCATCCACCATGTRATATGACTTGCAGACACAAGAATTTAGCTCTCAGTGCTATACTTCTTGCATTTGTTAAGTAACAAAAAATATTTCAACATGTTAAAAAAGCAAGCAAATTATTGCATTGACAAAGTTTCTTTTCCTTTTCAAATAAGYGTTAGCAATTACTCGTATATTTAGGAACTATCAAAAATGAGTGTTGTGTTTGGATTTGTAGGGCATTTTGGATGATAAAGACTGAAAAAATAATCATCTAATGTAATTATACCTTAGAAGAACTTTTGTTTGCTATATAGTGAATGCAAGGCAAAGAATAAAATGTCTTTTACAACTATTTTTGTTTGATATCCTGACGTCTGTCACTCAGTTTTTCTGTAAAATATTGTATGTTTGGTTCAGTCTTCAGGAAACCCTATGACAAAACTRAATGTAATACAAAACTTATTTCTTTTACATGCTGTTTTCCAAAAATTGACTTTCAGAGTTTTCAGTTGCTGACACTTAGCGCCTGCGTGCACACACACACGCACAGACACCCGTACACACAAGTGACCTCTCATACAGCAGAAAAGAGTTATATGTTAGTAAAGATGCATATAGATKGTCTATTTTAAGAAAAAATCTTGGTTGGTTGAGTTCACTCTTTTAATTTGCTTTAAATATTCTCTTCAAATAACGAGTGTTTTGCAAAATTCATGTCACAGCAAATAGCAAAAACGTGTCCTCTGAGCAGGGATGTGTTTGTTCTACAAMTCTGTAGTAACAGAGTTGTCCTCTGAAAGGCGTGTGGCTTTCCTGTAACTGTTCCAGTTGGTGATTACAGAGCTAATGTGGAAGAGGATAAGCAAGTGCAAATCAATGCAGCATTTCCTTTGCATAGTCAGACACCCTAAACAATCATTTTGATAAGTGTGAACTCGCTCCTTCCTTTTCAGGTTTAATTTCCGAAAACTACCAGCATATTAAAAACTGAAAATACAGAGAAAATGAACTACATGGATTTCTGCAAAGAATATTCTCTGAATGGGATTCTTTCTTCTTATATTTATTAAAACCAACTTGATCTCTTTTTTTGAAAAAGTATCTGAAACCATCGTGTATTTCTGAGAATATTTGTCTCATTCTAGAGATTTATGGGCTTTATGTAATATAAACTTGCTTGTTGCAAAATATATGGGACATCTCCATAATTGCTTAAAGAATTATAACGCTGACATTTCTAGCTATTCCAAAGTTTGGTGCAAAAGTAGACTACACGCAGTTACGGGTCGCTGAGCGACTCTGCCCGTTTGCTCGTGGCGTAGGAGAACGGAGTGTACAACGTGGTCGATAGGTTCAGGTGAAAAACGTTGTCCAGTTAGTGTGTGTTATGAACCGCTTGTGTGCGTGGAAGTATTTTGCCCACGTTTACAGGGTTTCGGGGCTATCTTGCAGAGGAGTCGGGTTGTGAGGRTGCCGTGCGTGGCCGTGGGAACTGCAGAAAGGGAGAGCTGTGACCAGAGCGGAGGAGCGGAGGGAAGAGGAGGAGAAGCAGGTCGGGGCAGCTCTTGTGCGGAGAGCTGGTGGCCCTCCAGGGTGTCGCTGACCATGTAGCGCAGCTGCCTCCACAAGCTGTTTCCTCCGTACCTCTCACGGAAACCTTGCTCATGTGTCTTTCCGTGGATCTTCCAAATGTCAGCCTCAGATATGTAGGATCAGCAGTAGGATTTAGCTGCTAAAGAAACAAAGTGTTTGTATTCTCAAAAAATAACTTTTTTTTTTAATGAGAATTCCCTATACACTTTTTTTGACCAAAAATGGAGAGGAAGTTAATTTGATGGTTATAACACAGTTTCTAAAATAGAAAAGTAGTCTGTCAGTAAAGATATGGAATGCTTCTGTTGCAAAGATTTTATTTTTACATCTTTTTAGTAGATAAACTATTATAAGGAAAAAAGTCARTGTTTCTCTGACCATGGTGAAATTCTAGTTTTGGCAGTTTGTGGTTTCTTTGGAGAGCATTCAGCTGAAATTGTATGAATTGCCTGAATGTGATCAATAGCTTCCCTACTTCAGAGTTGTGATTATGAAAATACTAGTAATGTCAGTATTCTAATTCATAACCAAATTTGTCTTACCTTCTTGGTAGCTGGTATTAGGTTACATATAATGGCACAGGAGAAGCTAGATACTGTAATCTCATGTAACATTTGAAAATGAATGTTCGGGACAGTTAAATTTGCCTCCTAAAAGGTTGTAAGACTGGACTTGTAACATTTATCTACAGATAATAGCATGTTACTATGCAGATTTTCGCTTTCCACCTGTGGAAAGTATGTAGTGAGACCTTAAAACATGGATTGTTTACAATAAATACTGAAAGAAGGTTTCCCTCTGCAAAGCACAACTCAGGGTCCTGCTAAAACTTAGCCTGGAAAGGAAATACAATTTTCCAAAGATCTCCCAATGTTCTCCTAAATTGCATATAAATAAATAAATAAATASGATGGGTGTAGTTGTAGATGAGCAAGCACATGCAGTGTTTGTGCCAAAGAGCTGTTTTCCATGAGATTTATGCCCTCAAATGCCAGTGATATTTAGACATTGATAGCAAATTAACAAGAAAGTTCCAAAGTTCCCTTTCAGTGTTAATACTTGGTAATAAGTGGATACTGTTGTTTTCAAATTATACATTTTAATAATATAGGCTTAGTAGAAGTAGATTTTGATGGAAATACCTATTTGAAAATATAAGGAATACTGCAACATTTGGGGAATGGAGAAAAGTTCTGTAGAGAAAAGCAAGGCTGACAAGCAGAAGGGATAGAAGAGGTGATGAGAGATTCAAGGATTGCTAGAAAAAATAAGAAGTATTAAAGAAAGAGTCCATAAAACCATTCAGGTCCTGAAGGACAAATAACACTTTTCAGCCTGATGTGGGAGAAGCCACTAAAAGTTTGAAAGCCTGGGATGGAAAAGATTCTTGTTCCTGATGTACTGAAAGTTCAAGTGTGAGGAAGGAGGGTGAAATTACAGTTTTCAGTGACAAATCAATACCTCTGCCTTACAGTTAAATTGTGTTAGTCAGAGCCCATTTTAGGGAACAATAAAAGGACGCATTGTGTAAGACATTGATAGCATCCTTGCAATAAAAATATCTACATAAACAAGTCTTCCACTTGTTTCACAAATCACCCCAGTAAAATAAAAATAACATTTTTTTTCATTCTGTGAATGAAAACAGTTTCCCTAATTTGTCAAAAATAAATTAAGTTTCTTATCTCATAGAGCTCATAGTGGATTTTGCATGTGTTGGAATGACTGAATTACCCTGAAATGCACCATGGATGGATTTCAACACAAAAACCTCTGTATCGCTTCGGCCTTAATAAGTGGAGCTTTATTGTCCCTCAGGCTATTCTCCTCCATAGCGTGTACCTGTTACGATTTATCTTCTACRAGAAAGGAACTTTCTACCCAGCCAATAGTAGTAAAAATGTTTCTACCCACTCTTGCATGATTTTATTTACTTAAGCACCTAACGATGACTGCTGGTTTATTGTAGTTATCTGGAGTTTGAAAATTTTTGAGAGAGAAATGTGGTTAATGATAGGTTTTCATTTGTGTGTTTTATTTACAGAAAGCTTTCTCCTAGTTTGCTATAGAAAGGTAAATAAAGCTTGGCTTGATTATATTCTATGGGTGCACCTACTTACTTTTTTACTTACTTTTGTTGTTTATTAACATGCAAAATGCAAGTGCAGAGCTTAGAGTTGATAAAACTACATTTGCTTTATATGAGCTATGAATATTCACTAGTGAAACCTTAAGGAAGCAAAATCTTCCTTTTCTATTAAAAAGAGAGATATCTTTCAAGTATCTTAGGGTCTACCCTAAAACTTAGCCCATCTTGACACAACATACCTGCTTTCAAGTCATGGTGGGGAGGGTTGTTCATTTGTAGTACTTTAAAATCCTTCATTAGATGAACTTCAGATAGTTGTAGAGGCGAAGAAGAGAGGACGAAGATATTTCATGTGCCGTATCATCAGTGTGTCAGTGCCATGAGAGTTGGCATAGTCTAGCTCTTGGGATTCAGYTGGGTTATTCCAAGAGTTAAATAAATGTTCCCTTTTACAGATTTGGAGCTGAATGGTATGTCTAGTTCAGAAATCATGGACATCCCTCCTCCGCTGCCTCTCAAAGGAAGCATGGCAGATTACGGGAATCTCCTGGAAAGCCAAGACTTGATTAGCCCCACGACATCCCCCCCTGCACATCAAAGGGTGAGTCCAGAGATGGGGATCATTTTCTGCAGTTTTATTTGCTTTTATACTTTCARTGGCCAACAGCCAGAGGTCATCCTGCTGGCGGGGAAGGCAGGGGATCCACCAGTTCCTGTAATTGCAAAAAAATGTCGAGAACATGAAGGAACGGCATCACTCATCCTAACTGACACGAGGGCAGGTTAGATTGATTCTCGTGGAGAAGACTAAGCAAAATGCTGTTAGCTATGTTTGTAAGGGAGCTTAAACTGACAGGGTATAGTCCCAGCAGCAAATTTGTTTTTATATGCTTTCAATCATGTTTCAGGAAAGGAAATAAAATGTGTACCTGACATCGCTCCCTTTTGGAGCTCTGGTTTGTAGGCATGCGGTTGCCACTTGTTTCCTAGAGGCAAATGCACGTGCTCCCTCGGAGCAAAAGGAGTTGCTTCGTGAAAAACTTCTTAGCAGTAGTGATTCCTTTCTCTTCGCAGAGGAGTCTTCCTGCAGTTTTCTGAAGTTCTTCATTGAGATGAAACTGTTGATTAATTTGCTATTCAGTAAATTTTCATGGTTAGAGAAAGTATTTCTAATCTCAGCGGAAAAAGAGTCAGGCAAGAATTTAATCTTACAGTGTGAATAGCTGTGTTTAACGCAAACCACCGCGGTGCGCGACAGTAAGCAAGCCCATCTCTCCCCAGGTTTGAAATCATAACTGTTTCAACTGTTGCACCAATTTAACACTGGCAGGCTAAATGGAAAAAACAAGTGTAGGAGTAACTTTAGGAACGTGAGCTCTGTTATTCACAACACAGTGATTTATTTGTTATAGGCATACATCGAAAACTTTCCTGTTCCCGGGGTCTCTTCAGTAGCRCTTCCCTGGAGCTGCATGGTTTTARTGAATGTTTTCATTAAATTTCTTTGTGAACTCTTTTTCTCTATTTTCCAACTATGCATACCAAGCTCTTAGTGTGACAAAACTCTATGTGTTTCACTAACCTCTCTCTCAACAGGACGGTTAACCTGAATACAGGCCCYGAGTAGAAAATTGCAGAATGAACAGGAAGACCACTAGGAATTTTGTCTAAGGAATCAGTTTTYGTGAAGAAACTTGAGAAATTGAAATTAGCTTTCAGATTTGTTAAACTCCTCACCTCCTTTATGAGCTCCAGGATAGCAAATTAATTTTGTATAATATACTATTCATTTTAGGTCATGGTAGTAGCTCAGGATTGCAAACTTGAGATCAATTCTCAGATAAGACATGTTAAACAAGGAGATGATAAAATGTGTGGTAAGGCATAAAATCCAGATTGCAAGGTTGCTTTTCCCTTCCCTGCAAGGCTGTTTGAAGGTGCTTTCTGTTCAGCAGGCAAACGCTACATAATTACTGTACTGTTTGCAAACACCATCAGGCTGTGATGGTTAAAGTGCAGGTCTGGAGACGACTGAGCTCCTGGCCTCAGTCTCGTTGGCTGTTAGGAGCATAACCTTGTGCAGCTCCTATACCTGTCATGAASATGATTTCTTTATCATTAGATGGAAGACTGCAACAACAGTAATGTGATCTGGATTTTTGCAAACTTGTATTTGTTTGTTTATTTATTTAGTAACTGTAAAAATGGGCCCTGCTGTTTAACATCCAGCCTCGAAGGAGCTCACGATGTGACCATACCTTAGAAATGKGGTCAAATTTAAGCTACATCTGCTTAGTTAAGTGTATAAAATTTTCTTCAGCATCTATATTTTTATAAACTTTTGAAGAATAGGGAATATAGTTAAGAGGTCTGGRAAATGAGTCTGAAACAGATTTTTCCACAAAGCCCTAGGTATTAGTCTTAGAATATTTTACAGTAGTCTTACAGCAGTSGTTCTGCACATTCATTTCATTAAGCTTATAGGAAATAAGTTTTAAAGAACATAAAGAAAATGAGGAATGCTGAACATGAAAGATCAGATGGGTACGTTCTTATTATTGCTATGAATAAATCCCAATGGGCAGTTTTTCATACCCTTCTCCATGGGTGAAATAACTAGAGTTTATAATTACCTGCCTAGTAAACTGATGATTTTTTTAAATTACATGTGGTTTGTAGCAATAAAGAAATATTAGTGAAAAATATTATAGATAATCTTATCTTAGTAGCTTTTAAATTGGAAAGATCTCCCAGCATTAGAAGTTATTACCTGGTTCAATACAGTTTGCCTTTCAGTAGGTTATTTAAAAAAAAAAAGTGTAGAGAAGGAAAGCCTGCCTTGATAAATGCATCAAGGAATGCTCAGTGCTTTGAAGCAAACTGCAGGCAATGATGTCATGTAGTGCCTGAGACTGTAATTTTGGATTGTTTGGACTTCGCYGTTAACTTAGTCTACTTAAGTCTTTTATGCCAGTAATCATCTAATTATAAGTTTCTCATTGTCCTCTTATTCATTGTTAACTATGATACCCTTATATATATTTTCTTGCACTGTATGACTTGTTCTGCTAAAAATGTTCTTAATAATATATGGGAACATTTAAAGAAAAAGTCTATGACTCCTGCAAGGATTATTATTACATCAAGGGATTCCTTTAGGCACTTCTGATTCTTTATGGGTTCATACATACCCTTGCATAAAAATCAACCAGCTGCTTAGTATTCACGGAGAAAAGGGAAACTCAAAGAAAATAGACAAAGGAGCACTTACATTTATAATATCCGCTATAACGCTTCCTAAGTGGCAGATAACGATTCAGAGGAGATCTTGATCAATCCATCAGTAGATACAGACCTCGGCAAGCCAAGCGTAGCAAGGACTGAAGCGGTGCGTAATGCGAGACCCAAACCAGACCCACGCGCCTAATGGTGGCAGCGGCCGTTTTGACTGTTGCGCTAGCAACATTCAGGCTGGGAATAAGTTTACTGCTTAATTGCGTATATTGAAAGCATTTGCACAGAAGTAAAAATCCTGAAGATTTTTAAATATGTTGCAGTGTCTGTACTGCAGTGCTGATCGCTCTCCATCTCTTATATTAGGTGCGGTGAGCAAAAAAATGACCTAAAAGTCTTCAGTGGCCAAAGCCAAGGAGGTGAAAATCAGCTGAAACTACTACGCTAGATAGTAGTTAGGGAGCAATTATTTCAGTGATATCAATTGTTTTCTTCTTTGACATTAGTCCTCGGGAGGTTCTCCTCCGCTCCCCTGCCCTCAACCAAGGTGGCTGGAGGGAAAGGGCTCAAGGCTTGCTGCAGGGCTCTCCACCTGGGGTTGGGAAGCATTAGCATTAGCAGTCTCTCATGGAAAAGCTGAAAAAACATGAAATGGGGGGGGAAAGCATGTTGTTAGACAGTTTTATTAAATTTTAACACATGTTCTGTGTTTGGTCACAAATGGAAATAAACATATCCTATTCTGATACTACAGATTTTCAAAAAAAAAAAAAAAAAAAAAAAAAAAAAAAAAAGAACCCTCTGATTGAATCTCAGGCTTCCCCTGACACTTAGAAGTATAATATCTATCCAGAAGATAGTTCCCCCGCCACAAGATGGTTTTGTCTGCTCTGATGCAAAAAGAAAAGCAGGTTTTGCTCTGTTATGATGAATGAGAATCAATGGCTAAGACTGACACTTAGGCATAGATCCACGTTTTGTTTTCATGGGACCTCAAGGTCTGAAAAATAATCAGGAAGGATGGACTAGGTAGTCCAGGAAGACAAACCTGAACATTTTGGTGGAGCTGGATGAGGAGAAGGTGATGGGGAAGGGAGATTTGGATGAGACAACGGTTCTAGGGCTTACGGCAGCAATGTGGAATCCACCTTCCCAGGAGACAGTGACCAGACACATGTTTCTGCAAGCGAAGTTGAATTTTTAAACCAGATTTATGAGAGTAGGGCTTTCTGTAGCTAGAAGATGACCAAAACACCAGTGAGACTAGAATTTTTTTAAGTGTATTCACATACACATACGAATTATGTTTATGTATTTCTGTTTTTTTTTTAATTTCTATGTAAGCCTCAATTTTTATTTCTATCTGATCATTATTTCTGACAGTGGTTTAAGCTGTACACATGTCTTTCTCCCTGTCCTCTGCCCTGGCTTGCTTCTGCCAGTCTGCGGGTGGATGGGTTAAGCTCTGTCAGAGCAAAAAATTTCTAAATGGCTCACAGACACTTTTTTATAAGCCTCAAAAATCAATGAACTGCCATTGCTTATTACAGGATGGGCTGAAATACTAATAGACTCCACATGCATTTAACAGTGTAAAAATTGTATCAAATGCGCTGTAATGCAGGTGCCTCACGGCACCTCTGCCCAGTCCCGGTCCCACTTCATCCGCTGCCGAAATTCCCGCACGAGCTCCCGGGGAACGGCGCTGTTCAGCACCCAGGTGTCCAGATCGGGCATCCAAGCTAGCCAGAAGCTGGTGGTGCAGCAGGGATCGCTTGGGTTTTGCCCCCCTTGCCCGAGAGGGTAGGTTTAGCGCGTGCCGGGCAGAGGGGAACGCGGTGTGCTGGCACAACAGAACGCTCAAGATTACCTTCTGTCCTCAAATTAGTCTCCAGGAAGGGCACTTCATGGAGGTGATGCAAAGTCAGATCAAACTGTAGTATGGGAAGTACGAAAACAGAGTTTAAATAATCAGTTATCATGGTTGCATCCAGTATTTTCCACATAACCTTATACATTGGGGTGAGCAGTCAATTAGCTTAAAACATCCATAATTCAATTTAGATTAGCGGAGTTGTGTTGATGCTGTCGGCTGAGATTCTGGAGTGTTGTCACCCGTTTAGCATGCGAGTGCTATTCCTTCAAGACTTCAGGTTATACGTTATTTTTCTGTGCCGATAACAAAAATATGCAGGTTGGTGCTTGTCAGGTGACTCCGATTCTTGCTAAAACCAACGGTAGGAACAAGAATCTGTAATTTAGAACCCAGTATTTGAAAGTGTTTGCACAGTACCATGATTACTTGTCATTTGAACTGCTTGTGACTTAATTAGCTCTGTTCATCCTTAGAACAGAAGTGCCTGTGACTGGATCTCCATATCTAGCCATATTGGTGATACTTAATTTCACGAAGAAGAGACGTAGAGGAAGGGATCTCTTTTACAATAACGGCACAAGGTTCCATCTGTGAAACTCAAATTTTGTTCATGGCTTTTTTTTTACGGTATTTTCTGACTAAGAGGATCTTCTCATATATTTTACTTCTTCACAGAGTAAAAATATTTTCGTCCTCTTTATTTTTCCTGTATCCTGCACATGCCTAGTATGCTGTAGTCTGTTTCTATAAACAAATGGAGACAAATGTTTTTAGACTCGATTCTTTTCTGTACAGGGAAAAAAAACCAAACAAATGGGAGCAATTCAGTGTTTGAAATAGAAGGAACAGATTGCTTCTGTGTTGCAGATGTGCCTTTTACATAAGGTTTCCGCTTCCCTTGAGGTACACGCAAGTCAGGGAGCCTGCCCAAAATAGGTCTGACTGTGAACCAGCAGCCTCTGTCAGTGTCTCGGAAAGCAAAGCGTGTTCAAACACTTGGAGGGTTCACGATTAACCACTGAAAAAGAAATACGAGCTCTGCAAAATAGCTCTTAATTAAATGTAAAAAAACAAACAAAAAAAACAGAACATGGGAAACTGTTTTCTATTTCAAAGCTTCTAAGGAGAAGAGCGAATCAATGATCTTTGTAGGCCTAATAGGAGCTTTCCAAGATGGATCTGGAGGCTCCCTTCAAGAGGGGAGGTGAATAAGGAGGGTGCGTCTGGGCACTTGGACTGCCTGTCAGGTTGGGCTTTGCACCAGTTCCTTACTGGCAGGTTTCGTCTTGCTCATCTCTCAGCAGTGTTGCCCTGAGTAGCGTTACATGGCCTACTTAATATATTCAGTGATAGCTTATTATATAAATGAACATGTACTAAATTTATCTGACTTTCTAATGGAAATTGTAAATTCAATTATAATAATTATCTACCTATCTCTGTTATTTCTTTCTGCCTAATTTACTTGCAGAATCTAAGCTCTTGCAGGTTTTGTGCTTGTTATTTATAGCATATATATTTAGCTTATTCTCATTTTATTTGCATTATATATGCTCTTTAGTAGCAGGTTTTCAGGGATAATTTGATTATTCTGTGATCAATATGAAGGGCTCATTTGTTTGAGAAATGCCCTTGATCTAATTGAATTGGGAATTATTGCCAATATAATGTTAGTTAAATTCCAAATAGCTTTTCACAAATGATGTTATCAGCAAAGTTGGCTTTGCCTAATGATAAATATGAAGTTAAAGATATCTGAGAGGAAAACGCTGAAAGAATGTGTATGTTTTGTAGTGTATTTTAAGAGGGTAACTAATTTGTTTGAGTTCTGAGTTCAGTTTCTTGTACGTGAGGAGTTCATGATGTTGTACGCTGATGCTTTGTAGACCATCATCTTTAATGGACTATTTCAGTAATTACCCTCTTTACGCTTGTAAAGGAGGATAACCAGTATTTCCAAAAGTCTTGTCCATAAACTCATACTTGGATGTGTGACTGCAGTTGACCGTTTTTTTGAAGAATGAGAAATCTGCCAGTCACTGCTAAATATGTGAAGCTAACTAACCCCCGACAGTCTTAGGTGCCTTAGCATGGATTCAGGAGCTGGCTTAATGTACCAGGCTAAGAAAATATTTGGTCAAGTAGAGTATTTCATTGTCCTGACCATAATACTTAGAAAAGTAGTGACATCTTTTAAAAAGTTCAATTTTGCATTTAGAAAGTCTTATTTTAGCAGGTTTTCATATTAGTATGTTGACATGATTTTCTGACTCATACATTATTGTGCACTGTGTTGCATTGTAAATCAGAAATAAATTGTGTACAATTTTCAAGTCTGTTACTAAAAATGAATACCATTTACTGTGAACACAGTTTGCTTTCTGGGTACATCTCCAGCAGCAGTGGCTTGGATAGACTCTAAGCTTCTGGTTCTTTCCTCAGAAGAGATGATACAGACTTTGACTGGACTGTGATTATGAAAGTCTTCATGTTAATTCCTGTCTTCATTAGCGCACAGGAAGCTTCCCCTGGTGGATGGGGAGTCCAAGCTGTCAATGTCTGTTTGACATCTTCTTGACGTTTTTATCCATTTTGACTGCAAATGTACCCTTCCAAAGAGGATTAGCTCCCCCAGGTTGCCTGCTGAAAGCTCCAGCGTCTTGCTGCTGGTCATAAATTTCTCATGCGATAGCAGATTAAAACTGATTGTTGTCCAAGTTGATGCAAAGTACTTTATGGTGAAGGGGGAAGGCGAGGGCGTGCGCGAGCCAGGGACAGATTATTAGGGCATTGCTTCCCCAAGAGGAGTCTGTGGCGCCTGTTCACTTGCCAAGGTGGGGAGCCAGCAGGAATGAGGAAAGTTCTCAAACAGAAGGGAGAACATTTCTTTCCAGTGAGGATACAGGAAAACTCTTCCAGCAGAAACCCAGTGTTCCTCGCTCTGCCAGCAGACAAGCTTATCTTGCTGTTTGGTCGAGGATTAATAAAGCTGCCCAATCTGGTAAAACTCTAGATTTAATCACTTTGTCGCTTTGGTAGTGACCAGACTGTGAAATATCCTGGCATCATCTGTAACCACCATGGGTTTTGGGTAGCCACTGTGGATATCATTTAAAGGCCGTTATCTAAAATTGTACATTTTCACTTGGTTTATCAGAATTGTTTGTATACCAGTTTGAGTATACTGCTGAGCTTAAGAAATAATCAATTATTTTTTCCAAGACCTTAATAAAAAAGTTTATGTTTACAGAGGACCTGAGTAAAGGAGAAAAAGTCTCTCACGTCACTGTGATCTAAAGTAGAAATAGCAACACCAGCATGAATATTGCAAACACGGCGCTTGCAATGTGTAGTCCTACGCCGCTGCAAACCCGTGAACTGTTCCCGTGGCAGCGATGAAGGCGCCGGGGCAGACTCGCAGCGTGCTTTGTAAGGGTTTAAAGCGTTTGCGCGCAGCTAACGTTCCTGTAGCCTTTTGTGTGGAAACGACTCCGATGGCAGTCTGGGCAGGCATTAGGAACAGGCTGAGTAAAGAGGCGCGATTTAAAACGAGACATAAACGAGCGGAAATGAAAAAAGAGGCATCGTGCTCCTAGGAAAACAAAAGGCGATGGCTGGCTTGTCTCTGTTAAGCAGGGGAAGGATCTCAGGAAGCAACGCTAGCAAAGGGTGTTTATGGAGTGCGTCGCTGCAGGAGAGCTTCGGTGCAGCGATGGAAAAGCTGTAGTGGCTGCGTAGCCAAATGCTGCCAACTACCCAACTGCAAAGCGCATAAGCAAATCTGCAGTGTCCTTGTTCTTACCGAAACGATTTCGCTTTATCGTATGTATGGCTGAACTTTATGGGAGAAGAGTGTCTGATCTCCATAATAATTTTTTTCTGTATTTGTCTAATTAGCTGGAGAATCTGAGAGCGCTCTTGCACTGTTGTATAATGTATGACGTGATTTAAAATCTATATTTTTAAGTAGTCTGGGTTTCTGATTTGAACGTTTTAAGTAAGACTGAATGTGTAATGGTAAATTGTAAGACACTTGCTTATTTAAATAGTTTCTTTTTATTTTTCAGAATGATTTGTGTTCCAAAAGTGTGAAATACAGAAATAATGGAGAAGTAATGAAGCTGTTACTTCAGCGTAGCTTTTAAGCTCTGTAGTGCTTAGGGGCTGAGGGCAATCAATACAGACCAAGAAATCAATATTCTATCATGATATAAAGTGTGGAATTATAAACTTCACCAGTGGTTTCAAAAGATTTTTCCTGAAATACTGAGCTAATCAATCATGAACTCTTGAGAGATTTTTCATGGTCAGAAAAATTATATTTTAAGCTAATGACAAGGAGCATTCCATCTTCATAAGAGCAAATGCTGAGGTGTTTTCAAATATCACATGGTTGCACACTTAGCCGCTGTCTCTCACAGTTGCGTATGAACTACCAAATGTTTCAGAAAGCCACTCGTGGGTAACATTTCCTGCTTGAAATTCATTTCTTCCAGCACCTGCCACCTCCGCTGCCCAGCAAAACTCCCCCGCCTCCGCCTCCGAAGACCACTCGGAAGCAAACATCCGTTGACTCTGGGATTGTCCAGTGAAGAAGGAAGCGTTTTCCCAAAGACAAAGCTGTAACAATTCATTTCCCTAAGTACTTTAAGATATATAATGTTTACCTCATTCAGGTGTGCAGTATCTAACACTTAGTGCAATGACTCTAACTCGTTAAGAAATGCATTTCTAGCAGCGTGCCGGGACCGCCACTACACTAACCCCGTTACTGGGGATATTCCCTCCCACGACTTGAAAGGAGTCTAGATTTCTGCCTGAGAGCGGGAGGCGTTCAACTGACAGTACCCTCTTCCTAAAAGCTTTTTGTTATTATTCTGAATAACTTAAAGCGTTATTAAAATAGAGATTAAAATGAGAGCTGAATATTTTGTACCTAAAGCACATAGGTAGCCGTGGAGTTTGGAACACAAGTTGAATATTTTGTACCTAATCTCCTTGTATATAGGAATCAGTGGCAATATTCACGCTGAATTCAATGCACGTTGGATTAGGCTTCGCAATAATGAGAAGCTGCCGTAGGATTTCCTCAAATAACACTTAAGCCCAGAGCTTAAAATCGGGCACAGTCTATTTGTGAAATGTCTTTTTTAAAAAAAGATTAAAAAATTGTTCTGTCTTATAAATAAGCTGACTGTTGATGAACTTTTAAAAATTAGTCGTTAGTGATCAGTCATTTACTTATTCATTCAATTGGCTGTTCTTTGTGTTGATCAGTTTTTAAACTAAGAAAACCTTTTAGCCACTGACTACGAGTGTATAGGAAAAGAAACAAGGTGTACGGAGGGAAGATCTGTGGTCATTCTAAGCCAAACGGCTGAATATAAGAGTAGGAAGAGCTTTTTCTTTTTTTTTTTATGTGTAATATTTCCTGTGGATTAGGATGAACTGAATGGAATCATTTTGTCCTTGTGCCATCATTCTGTACAGAGTTTGTATATATGATGGTTTTTAGAATGTTTAATTTTTATGGTGCCTGCTTTTCATGTAATAATGAATTAATGTACCTGCAAATAATGCCTTACATATTTTTAATTTCTTAATTGCTGAAAGTGTAAAAAAATGCTAATTTTTTTTTTCAGGTATTGGACTCTGAAAAATATTGGACAATGGTCGGGTGAGGTGCTGGGAGGGAGGAAGGAAACTAACTTTATACTCTAGCATTTTTTATTGTCATCACACTTGTTTTTTACTATCTACAATCTTTATACTCTTACAGTAGGTTGTTTTTAAATATACCACTGACTCAAAAAATAAAAGTTTATTTTAAAAACTTGTCTAAGAAAATGCATTTCCTTGGCATTTTTCATCCTTGCAGAATTGCAGGAGCTACAGGACTGAATACAGAGATACACATATACTCACGTTCCTTGGATTGTTTTGCTTTCAGAACAATTTTGAAGGAGTCTGCGATCTTCCGCAGCGCTGGTATGCTTGTTCTTACATACATGTCGTACTGAAATACAATACACTTTTCAACACTATAAACACATTTTTGTGCACTGTCGGTGCTGAAGATTGTGTTGAGATGCTGGTGAGTTTTTCTCATTTCTGTTCCACTTACTTTCTAAAGGACAGAACGAATCATTACTCTCCTCAAAGTGTTGTAAAAACACACTTCAGCAATTCCAGAAGCTAATTCAGTTGCAGTCTCTAAGCAGTGAATAGTCCTGCTAAGGCCGTTATTCTTCTTTCAGTATCCTTGCTGCCTTTATTCTCCAGTGACATTATATCAGAATATCCAAATGCAGTATGAATTTCTTGTGACATTGCAGCTACAAAGCTCAGCTAATGTAGAAGAGCTCAATACAAGACAATACTGGAAAGGAAGGGGATTAAGTTTAACCAAGTTGATATTGCTCACACTTACTCTCTCACTCACGTATTCCCAAGCACCAAGGCACCTGTGTCCTCGTACTTGTCTAGGGTTCCTTGCAGACACACGGAGGATGAGAAATGCCTGCTGTGAAGTCCTCTTCCCATCCTCTGGGTTATTCTGAGGTTGGTGACCAAGTGCTGGTTTTTGTCTGTGCCCTCTGGGAGTTGACAGTGGCTATAATCTTTTATTTCTCTATTCAGTCCTCCTTCTGTGAGACTTCATTAAGCTCAATAATAAATCAGTGCTATTGATTTATTTGCTGTCTGTTGGCTCCTTATCTGGTGTTGATCCACTGTGGTTCCAGTTCTGATCTTTATCTTCCCACCATCATCTCTTTATGGCCTCAGTCCATTCTTGGTGCTGTCAGTCCTTTGTATTCCTCATCTGGCTGCCTTGAGTAGCTGCACGTGGATGTGCTGGGACCACGATGCTCTAAATGTCGCTCCTTTGTCCTTGTGCCTCCATGGCCACCTATCCCCATTTGTACTTCACTCAAGTCAACGTTTCTGTTACAGATACCTGTAAATTTATTACCAAAACAGATAAATCTGATGTGACATTTAGCAGACCCAGAATTTAATCTCTGAACTGTCTTTCAGCTTTCTTTGAATTTGAAAGACCACACAAGCAGAAGGCTGCTGAAGGAAAACCATTGGGAAAGGTGATTCCTTCATGTTGTCCACAGCCAGTCTTGTCAAGAACATTAGCAGTATCCACAGGGGCCAGTTTGTCACCATCTAAGACAAGTCCTGCTGTTCATAGATTAAACCAGTCCAGATGTGATCTGCTCACATAGACCTGTCTGAACCAGTGCTCTGGCTAGCATTCACCCCAAATTAGAGTCTCCTCCTATTTCTGGGAGCCAGATTTACATCACCATAATACTTCGTCATCACTTAAAATGTAAAGCTGAATACAATCATGTCCAAAGCAGGCTGCTCGTTCCTTCAGACCACACGTCAACAGGAGTCATTAAAATCAGCAGGACTGTCACATGCTTGAAGACTCTGGGATCAGCCTGTTGGAGCACCCCGTTCCTATGGGAGCAATGCTTGCAAGGCTTTGTAACAGAAATTTTCCCAAGAAAGGAAATTTAATGGTGTCAACTCTCTAAGCAGTATGAGAAAACAGATTTTGATGGCCTATAATTCTTGCTTCTTGAAATTTGCTTATATTTACCTGCTGAAAGTTAACTTACAGTTCTTACATAGAAAAATGAGAATCTCCTAATGTTACTTCACTGAGTTTTAGCATTGGATTGAGCAGGGATTTTTTACCGGTGTACACTTCAATTCTTGTCAGTCTCATGCAAAACCATGAAAGGTTTGTTGGGGAATTTTTTGTTTGTTTTTAATCAAATTTGTTTTCAGCAGAAAGCTCCATGCAAAGGTCAGATCTTAAGCCAGTTTTTATAATTGACATTTATGATTACTGAGAATGTCTTCTTTGAGAGCACAAATGCTATATGTAAAAATGTTTTTAAAGTCTGTTTTGTCTTGACATCTGGATTGTTCTTTATATTGCATGTGTGGTGTGTGGCTTAGTGGTCTGCACAGCAAGTGCATGGGAAAGTTTGCACTAGCTGTCTCTGTGTCTGTATTGTAGGAGTAAGAATGAAGATTTTTTCCTCTTATTGAAGGTAACAGCTAAGGTGTTCATGTGCAGAGGAGCAGGGCTGGAGTCAAACTTGCAAATGAGCCAGGGTTTGTTGTTTCTGGGTTGTGTGTTCATTATGTGCATGTACACACATATGCACATATCTATTTTTTTCGTGTATATCTTCTCCTTCCATTGACAAGTGAGATGTGCACCATCTTGCCTCGCATTAGACTTCTTTCCCTTTAACTGTTCTGACTTTTCTTTTGAATTCTTCCATGCAAGAAACTCAATATAGTGTTGGTAGTAGCCGGCCCTGTGACAAATGCTCACAATAATCTATTTTTAGTCAAAGTTCCTATGGGTAAACTAGTCATTCCTCATATGCATATTTGACACAATCAGGTGAACCAGGCAAAATGTTTCTTATATAGGTTATATAGGCTAGAGCTGGTTTGATATTTGAGTCTATGTAGACCAGGTTTAGATAGCATACAGTATTGTAGGTGTCATTCTTTTTTTATGATCTAATTATTGCCATTCTGCACTAGGCTTTGAGGTAATTTTGGATGCCATTTTGAACCAAAATATTTCTTTTTCAAACAGAAAGTGGAGGGAGATTTAGCAGGAGCTGTTTTCCTGGATCTGTTATGCTAAGTGTGTGTGCGCGGTGCTTCATCGACCTGCTGTCGTTAATCCTGGATACCTGTCAAAAACGCACGCAGTTGAGAAGCAGGTTGCCCTCTCTGCTGCCGCCGCTTTTCAGCCATTGCTGGAAACATTGCACTTTGCCTTGAACAGGTTCTCACCATTTCCCATCACAAGTCTCTGATTTCAGTTATTTGCAGTCCCTTGTGAAAAAAAATCATTCTGTTGCCTTTATTTTTTTTTTTAAGTAAATACAGAATACCTCTCTGGTTGTTTGATTATTCTTAATATTTCCTTTGAAATTTGTCATTCATGAATTATCATCTTCATTTTTCTCAGTGTATTTAAATTCAGTGAACAGTGCTCAGGTTAATTTTGCACTGTGTCTTCACCTTACCTTGTGCCCAAGGTAACACGTAACTTGTGATGCATGTAGAATATGCTCGTGCGAGAAAGGCCGAGCATATGCATGTGCAAACCCTGAAATGCTTAAATTGTTTTCCTTTATCTTCAGCCTTCAGTGTTAATACAGTAATGAGAACTGTGTGGTCCAGTTGCTCTGACATTTCAATTTCCTTTCATTCTGCTTTTGTACTTTTCATGGGTTTAAACTGAATTTCGGGCTTGCAGTTGCCATCTGCCCGGTGATGCAGAAATTTGTGGATAGGTATAAATACTTTGTTATTGAACAGGAATTAACCAGCTGTTATAAAGTGAGGCTATTGATAAGGTTTTTAATTCCCCCTTGTTTTGTCATATGTTCCTGTAGCTATGAATAATTACTGTAAATGAGGTTTCTCTATCAAATGACAGAAATTTGAATTTTTGATTTCTAATGTGTGTGGTGTTTTAGCACTTTAATTCAAAGATGCCGAATTAAATAACTCATTTCATATCCAACTGAGCTGGCTCTGAACCAGTGAGTTACATGGGTACTCGCTGACCCTGTTGCAAACCTGGTGGGCAAGAGCTGGTGAGCACGCTCAATCTCTTCTTGCATTTTGCCAAGCTGTTTCTGTTCCTTCACGCTGCCTTGTCACGGTTGCGTATCGATGCATGATTTTCAGAATCCAGGTTAACTGGATAAGATTCATTGCTATCCCAGCTCCCTGTGTGCCACCCCGAACTTACAGAGATCTTGGGGGTGGTGAAACGTTGCTATTTTGGGTGGAATCCATATGGTTGGGGCCTGCTGTTCCATCCAGTCAGCTTTTCAGTGCATGGTTTGGCACTTAGGCTATCGAACTTCTGTGTTTGCAGCCCAAACTCCTGCAGAGCTAAGGAACTAAATAGGGCAACACTGAGCATAGCATATTAGTGCTACAGGTTCAGTGGTGAAACTTCACTTTCTTCACTGACAGCTTATTATTTGCCTTTTATATTATTAATGAAGCTTCCTTAGAGCTGGAGCTCTAGACGGATTTCAGTAAATGGCCTATACAGCACATTCTCCAAGTCTTCAAACTCCTTAATAGCCACTTCCATTTCTGTACGTAGAAATGCAATCCGTGTTAATACAGTGGCAGGCAAATATAGAGGTGACATTTAAAAATTACTTTTAACTACAAAAGCAGACAGTTTCGTGGTCTTCGCAAGACTCTTAACATCTGGTGTAGCATGTGAATTCATTGCACTATTTTTGCTGGTAGTCATTGGGGAAGCTACCAGTTTCATCTTCTAAGTGAGATGAAAACTAATCTCCTTGGAAGTGTTGATAGCTGAACTTCAGAGAACCACCCATAGACTTAAACCTTTATTTTTCATCATGAGCGAGATGTTCTCAGGGAAAGGTAGAAGGAGGCAGAACTACTGGTGAATTTTTGCCAGCAAACCTCCCTGCCCTTGCCCAACTTTCTTGCATTTGCTAGCATATTGCACCTTTTCTCCCTTAATGTAGGAGAAACCCAAATTTTCTTTGCATCTTATTTGTCAGATGATTCCTAACAAACTCCCATGGAAAGCATATTTTTTTAAAAGGTTTTGGGGGCCTGAGCACCAAGGTTCCTGTGTACTACCTTGAGCTCTACCCTGTCACAGCAGAGATGTCTTCGTTATGGGGAATGCCCAGTCACTTGCCTCCATGTCCTTTGGGTGTCTTGCATAGGGTCGCATAAAAGTGCTTTCGGCCTCTAATTGTAGTCATAAGTGAGCGTTATCGGTCTCTCATGTGCTGCTAGACCATGAGGTGCAGATGCTCGACAGATGCTTGAAAGGATGCTCGAAAGGATGCTCGTTTCGCTCCTATCCAAAGCTGTGACCCATTGCCAGTTTTTGTCAGAGGGGAATATATAGTGTCACCAGCGCGTGAGCCAGCCCTTCACAAAGGGCGAGAGTGGACGAAATCAAACGTGACGTGCTTTTCCGACAGATAAAGCAGGGTTTTGTGTGCTCCTGTTGCAGGCAGTTCTTCCAAGCTTTATATTTGTTCTCCGGGGCTTTATTTTGTTATGATGGTGCTTATACATACTCAGCGTTGCAATCGCAATTTAAATTGTTTCCTTCTCCATGGTCCCAACGACTGTTGACAGCGTTGTACCACTGCTGTAGAACTACGAAAAATGTCTTGACTGAAAAACACTTGGTAGAATATGAAACAGCCTATGGAAATTAATAGGTATCCAAGCACATTTTAAAACAGTTTGACATGCATGCTGTGCTGAATCAAAACCTACTAATGTAGAAGTGTAACAATTTGTGAGGTAAGGAAATCCCACCAGGGTCCGTCTATGCAAAACACTTTTTAGATTAGCATAAATTATGCAATTTAAAATGCTTATTAACATTTGTTTTAACATTGTGAATACTGGTTTGGGAAGTGAGTTCTTGTCGAAAGAAAAGAAGTCACTGCACAATACAGAAAGTTCATTTAGGCTGTAATTATTGTTTCTTAGAAAATTACATATATATTCCTGAGTTTTGATGGCATGTGCTCAAAATCTATCAGAGGAAAATCAAAAGAAATCAAGCATAAATGCAGAAATTTCAAATAAGAAAATGCTGTCCTATTTTCAAAAGAGGAGTTGGTTTTCTCCTCCAGACTAGCATTCCAAGGAGGTATCTGCTGATACATTTTCATACTCATGCTGAGATTTGTCTGCCAATATTGTCTTAGGGCACTTGGTTGTGAACTTCTTTCCATGAATTTATTACAGGGAAGAGCTGGCAAATTTATTTTGTTGTTCTTCTATATAGCAGATTGTTGTTAACTCGGCAAATGATAGAAAAGAATAGAACTAAAAGTTTTTTCAAGGACGAGGTCCACTTGTGTCTTTCACTGGTGACCTCATGGTCCGTGTAGAGATGGATGGAGGTCTGGGGAGATTATTCAGTGCTTTTGTGCCAGACCTTCCGTCTGTATAAGCCTAGTATCTAAAACAGGCAGTCAAAAATATTAGTAAATGTAATAAGAAAATAACCTGCTGGGAGAGACAAAACATTTCTGAATCTCTCATCAAAAGCCGCAAGAGAGAAAATAGTGTTCCTTCTTGCAAAGCCTAGTCCTCGGAGGCTCCTGAAATAGTGGCAGAAAGCCAGCTGCTTTGGAAAAACTGATTTCATTTCTTCTGTTTGGGGGTTGTCTGGGGATGATGTGTTTACTTGAGGTAAACAACGGAAAACATCTCTTAAAATAGGCCAGTTCTCTTTAAAAAATGGAAAATCTAAAGTTCTGTTTTATTTGATGGCAAGTACAGCATGGATCTCAAGTTTCATACTACTTGTGTAGCTTAAAAGCAAAAAGAGAAGATGGAGGGCTAAATCCTCTCCTACATTGCAGCTCAACTGTGCCCAGTCCATTGAAATCAGTCTTCACAGGTATTGCTTTCAGCAAAATGTAGAGTCTTTTCCCCAATATTTAATCAATGTAAATGAGTCCATTAAGCTGTATAATAACTTCTTCAGGATAACACTGAGTTCATGCCTGTAGCACTTGCACACATCTCTTCTATATTGCATTATTGTTTTTCCTGGTACAGATGTAATACTTCTGCCAAAGGGGATGCGATAGATTTTCAAAAATGCTGATGGCAGCAAGGAGAACTCTTGCCTTAAAGGCTTAGTTTGTTCCTCCTGTACTATGTCAAAAATAGCGTTGTAGAAAGATTTCCTTTTTTTAAAATAACTGACTGATCAGTACATGTTCAATTTGCCCTAAGTAGTCTATAACTCATCTTCATTCAAGAGTTACTCAGACAAAATTACTGCTCATGTCAGTGGATTATACAAAATACTGTCTAGGAACTCAATCTGGATTTTGTTTAAGATGAAGGACTGTTGTCTAGGAAATGAATCTGATGTACAAGTTGCAAGGAAGTACAGAACAATACTGAAGCTAGATTTAGTGAAAGTCAGCTTCAAATGATGATTAGTCCTGACTCTTGATGATTATTAGTCTTGACTCTTGACGATTAGTCTTGATTCTTGATGCTTTGTCTCCTTCCATTGGTAAGGCTTAACTGCAAAATAGCTGTGTTGGAACCCGGCTTGCAGTGGAGCGTGCTTTACTCCAAGGAAAATCTGGGACTGCTTCAGTGCCTGCTTTCAACTCTCGAGTCGAATGGATTGGAGTAGGAGTCCCCTTTCAAGCTTCAATCCATTTGCACTCCAGATGTGTAGCTGTATTTTAAAATGTCAGTTAAAAAGCCTTTTCCTCTAGTGCTTGAAAATTTTTAGCTGCTGAACTGGTTCCTAAATCGGTAATTATTACTGAATACAGATGAAGATCTAGTCCTTTTTTCTCTCTAGGGCTCACATGAAAATTATAATAATTTTAAGATGCTGAAGTTCTTCCAGCCAGTACCAGCACAGCTAACGTTGCTTTCATCTGGCAGAGGGGCGAACGAGACTGCTTTCAGCCTGGCTGATGATGGAGTTGGAGGCAAAATAGCGATAGCGCGGGGAAAGGTCTCGCCTGGGCCGCGGGGGCCGGAGCCGCGCAAGGATCTAGGTGCATCCAAAAGCAGTGGTTAGCAGGTCTTAAAACACCTTTCTTTAAATCAAGCACTAAAAGATCTTGCATTTTGTTTTATCCGTCTGTTGTGCTTACGTTTTTCCAGCTCCGTTTCAGGAATTTGAAAACTTCCCCCCCTGCTTGCGTGCTCTCGCACCGAAGGCTGCGTCGGCCGAGGAGGACTACGGGGTCGGCAGCTCCTGCTCTGCTGTAACGTTGCTCCCTGCTCTCAGATCCCAGACGGCKGTGCAGAGGATGAGACACACAGGTGATTTTTGACAAACAGGCCCATTACTTCTCTGGCAAAAAATTTCCTTCCGGCAGTCGTTAACACTTTGCAGTGAAATCAAGGCGATGCTAAAATAAACCCAAACCGGGGCAATGCAAATGCAAATAAAAACAACGTGACGGCCAGACCTGTAAGGATAAATTGAAGTCCTCTGAATCTGGGGAAAATGTGGATTGCCACGTGAGCCTGGCTTTCGGTTCAGGCTGTGGCGGCTTTTTCCTGGCATTTTACAGGGATGTTTGCTTTTCCCGGAGGCCATTGTAGTGCCTCCCCCCCCCCCCCAAAAAAAAATCTTTTTCGCTGCTCAGAACTTATTTTTCTCCCGTGTTTGTTGTTTCTGGCTGACAACCCACATTAGCCCGTGGTGCAACCTAATTGGAAGTGACCAGTGACCGCAAAGCCCAGCGTGGGAGGAAGAGCCTTTTTCTTTTTTTAAATACCGATGGTTGCATTTAAGATGTTCCCTTTTCCCCCCTCTCCCTTCTTCCTCCTTCGCTCTCCCCCTCCCTGTGCACAGCAGTAACGCGTCTGTCTGCAGGATCCCCCCTAGCTGCGAGCGTAGGTGGTGGCTCGCGGGAGGGATTTCTGCCCTCGCGGCCAGACCTCCCTGTAGAGCGGGACCCCAGCTCCAATCATTAGTGCTTCAACAGCTCTTTTATCTCAGTTTCATTAAACTGCGTGTTGCGTGGGCTCTTTATTAAACTGTCTGCATAACAAGCCCTGTTACAAGCTAATTCTCTACCTACCCACTCTCTTAAATAGAAAACCGCATTTCTTCTAGTGTACCCCTGTGAAAACAAGAGATCCCTGCACCTGGTGTGTTTTACTGGGATGATAAGCAAAGTCAAAGGGAAGAACGTCAAGCGCTTACCTATTTTACCAGATAGCTTGCCTGTAGTTGAACCGTCAAATRGATGTCGCTTGCGTTTTTCTCTTCTCTCTGAAGATGAAATGATGGAGCAGAGGAAGGCACCTTCAGGCAAGAGCAGAGCTAGCGGAAAAACAAAGCGGAGCACATGCTCGCCTTCTGGTTTGGGGCAAATGATGCGAGCGCGGTCGGCAGCTCGCAGGACCGCCTTGTGACACCCACGCAGCCTGCAAGGGAGCCGAGCAGCAGCGGGGCTGGTAATGAAGACAGGGTAGCAAAGAGCCGCTGGCAAGCGTATCGCTCTTCCCTGATCCCTGGATTTACCTCCAGCTGGGGAAAGCAAAATTGTAACGTATTTTAGATTAAGATTTCTTTTTCTCTCTCTTTTTTTTGCAGTATTTCTGCTGTGAGTGCTTGTTTCATTTATAATGAACTGAAAAAGGCAGGAGTGCGCTGCCCAAGCCGCCCAGCCGCCAGCGCTCCTCCTAGTTTCTCAAGCATTTGGCTGTATCATTATGATCAGCTATTATCTCTAAATGGAAGGGATGAAAGCCCTAGGATTACAGATATTCTCGTTAGGAAGCACCAGTAATGAGACCTGGGTTTTCTATGTGTTACAGAAACTACCACTCGAGTTTTCTAAATAATACTGCCCTAAAAGCCAATGCTTTCATCTCTTCTTGCTGCTTTGGTTCCTATGTTTTTACTGAGAAGCATAAATACATACCCTGATTTTTAAAGTGCCAATCAGTGAAGAACTGCCAAATTACCATTGGAAAATTCAGATGTTTCTCAGATAATGGAAAAAAAGTAGTTTGCTTCATAGCCGTTTTACTTCCACAGCTCAAACTTAGGCAAAGGGATCCGGTTCTTGCACATACTGTTAGAGTAAGAGCTAATGGGAAGGAAAGAAAATCCTCCAATAACATAAATTCTAGGTAACTGTCAGCAAGGGCACACAGAAATTAGCTCTCGGTATTTGCTCAAACATGTCTTTAACAATGTTACTACAACTTAAGCATTTAGTCTAAAATCTAAAAGGCATCTGTGTAAATGGGGGATTAATATTTAATCTGAAATTGGTATTGGCAGCTGAGTGTTACAGTATTTGTCTATTGGATTAATATTGAAGATTACATGCTTCTGATAATATGCTAGTATTTTTTTAATTTTATCTAAACTAGTCCACCCAATTAAACAGCTACAACTATAGTATTTAGATTTTAATATTGCCATAGGTATCTATAACTCTTACGTTACAGAGATAAAGTTAACAGTATATAAATAGCCCCATTGCAGTTCTCTGGTGAGCATGTTAGATGCTTTACTACTAAAACCTACATCTTACATCATGTCATTCTGCGTTGTACATAAATCTGGCCCTCCAACCTCGCTTCAGCATGCTGGATGCAGAAGGCACTGCCTAGATGCGCACGTTAAGAACTTGGCCTCGTCGAAGTCAGTGAGGGATTTTCAATAATTTGTTATTCCTAAAGTTGTATTTTACTCCCCCCCTTTTTTTAATGCCTGTAAGGCTCTTTAAATCTTTACTATCTCGTTCACAAACTGAAAAGATTTACGGAAAGTGCAGCCTGCACTTTTTGCAGTCGAAAAACTGGCATTAAGAGAGCTGCAGCAGGTTCAGCCCTTTGAACACTTGCGTCGTTTCCCTGGTTAAGTATCTTCACCCAGATTTCACGCAACAAAGAGAAATGAAAATACCAACTAAAAACGGATGCAGTGCCTGAAGCCGCGGTCGGTGAGCGTGGTCTCAGCGCTTCCCCCAGTCCCGCGGTGGTCCAGCGGCGGGCTGCCGGGACGCGAGCCGGGAGGGCGGCGCGGGAAACCGGCTGCGGCTTCCCCGACGTTGCCGAGCCATCGCTGACGCTTTAAGCCGCTGGAGCTGCCGTTTCAGCTAGGCTTATCCTGCCTGAGGAGCAGGATTGCTGGGATCATACGCAAAAATGACGCTTTGATTCTCTGTAGCGCCTCGTCCCGCCGTTTGCCCTTGGTATGGTCGCTAGCTTTTTGTGACTTTTGCCGTCTCTTTTGGACTGAATCAAGGCTTTTAGTTATACCATCCTTTTAAATGCTGAATGCGGAAATTCTCTACGTTTCTATGACCTCCAGAGGTTGGCAAAGCAGTTACATACGTGTAACGGAGATTTGAAAGTGTTTTTACTTAAATGGATTTGATTTTATCATTCTAGATGACCTCCGCTTCGCAACACATTGCTCTTATCAGGAGCGTGGTAGCTGTCAACAAAAATGGGATTCAACCATTCTGGCAAACTTAAGGGGAATATTCAGGATTTTGAATATTTTGTTCTCTACTCTAAGCATTATACCATTTTTTTGCTTCCTCCTTTATTTAAGAACAAATATTTGCTCAATACTGTCCTGCTAAAAGTGCAACGCCAACCTAGTGTTAAAATTCAGAACTTGAAGTGGATCAATTTTACAATTTCTCTTTTAACTTTAGGCTTGTCAGGCTCTATTATTCTCAATACAGCCTGACAGTTGTGGGTTAAAAAGACATCAATTACCTTTTGAAATTACCCTCCCTGCTATAGGATTAGCTGCATTTCTGCTGACATTGAAAGTTCATTGTGCGCCCTAGGTATTTTTTGGAGGAGGGTGAGGGGGGAGCTTCCAAGTGCTGCGTGTCACCATTTTATTGCCCTTCACTAGCTACCTTAGCTACTGCACGGCACTTCCCCTGGAACCGTATCTTCCTCGTTCTAGACCAGGCAGTCATTTTAGTTATTAACAAAAACTAGTCTGGGTAAGGTTTACTGTTATCATTTCACTACTCTCGCAATTTGTACAGCCTGTAAATTTGCTATTTTGCTATTGCATTTATTCTATTAAACATGCAAATATTGAATCAGTACCAAAGACGGCCACTCCTGAATAAATGTGGGCAGTTTTGTTGTGTACTGTGCAGGAATTGGCTTTCCTGTGGTGCAAATGTTTGTCCAGGCTTCCAGATTTTCTCTTCTGCGTTGGAATGGGACCGGGGCTCTTGCAAGCGCGTGTTTGGTTTTGGTTTTTGCAAAAATAGAAAGGGTGGAGGAACGGCAGAAAGGGTTTCTCCAGAGCATGGTTCATGCTTTGACACTCAGCGTTGCCCTCTGGAGGAACTGTCCTCTAATGTGTCTCTTGTGCCTAAAAGTGCTTCGTTAATAATAAATACCCATATGGGAGTTTAGGAGGGTAGCAGAGGCGAGACTTCAAATTTGGTTTCTAACAAGGACTAATTCCAGAGGTCAGTGTGTGCAACGCAATACCGAGTGGAGCAGCTCACCAGGAGCGACTGACACACGCATATGGGAATAGCCAGCTATGGGCATCCTCATGAACTGAGCTGTTGTTAATCTGGATTTTTCTCATATATCCTCTTTTGCTGTAGAAATGCTCTCGGCACATGCGCTGTGCAGACGGCGTGTATATCCAGTGCATTTTGAATCCATCAGATTTGGTGCCCGTGCATCGTTCAGCCCTGGAGAATGTGGGCAAGGAGTTCAGACGTGATCATGCAGCACCTGGTCTGTAAAACTTCGGTGGGATCTGCTGTGTCCATGCAGCGCATGAGCTCTAGGTGCGACATGTCCTGGGTGCCTGGGATTCACCGCGTACAACACACGTGTTGTCCGCTTCGCAAAAGCGTAAGCTCAAAACCCCCGGCAGAAATAAGTGAGATGCTGAGATTCAAATCCTTTGTCCACAGCAGATTGATGCCAGCTATTCAGGCATCTTCTCGCTCTTTCTATCTGATTTTATTGACAGCTTTTGCCAGAAGAGAGGATATGCTAGGAAAGATCACCTTCAAAAAAGGGGGCAAGTATGTTCTTTGATCTTAAACATCTGGTATTGATGGGTTGAGCGACTCGGTTGGATGGTTCTGTGGTTTGAACTCGAGCCATAAGGTCTCATTTTCACACATTCCATTTGTTCCGTGACTGTGTTTGACCCGTACTGAACATATTCCACTGCTACGTCCTCCCCCCTCTTTTCCATGTTTAGTCAGGCTTTTGTGCATATTTTCAGTGACAGTAGATGAATTGATACTAGAAATGTTGCTATTTAATTTCTAACTAGAAAACAGAGACTGTGACTGCAAAGCAAATATTGAGACCCAACAACATAACTGTCCTAGATTCTCACATCTTGTTTTGAAATTTTTTGACAGCCTTATTGCCCAAGGGTACAACATAATCACTTCGCAGTTCAGTGATACGCTTTCTTTTAGCATCTGTACTAAATGTGTTTTTATCCCTACTGTATGTAAGAGCGCTTTTTTAATTTTTCAGATGGAAAAAAAAAAAAGAACTGGATCAAAGTGTGTAATAGTTAAAATTTCCTTATTTTAAACTGGAATTGAAATGTGCTTCTTGAATTAACCACTTCTACCCTCCTCCTAGTTTCTTCATGGATTATGTTATTTTTCTTACTTTCATAAAGTAATAGGCCTGCATAACACTGACATAGCTCACTGTATTGTAATCTTTGCTAAGATATCCTCTGAATATCTAAGACACAGTATCATTGTTGGCAAAAGTTACTTTTTGTTATTAAAATCATGAGCAAGTTATTGATATTTTAGCATATTATGAGACGTTCTCCGTAAAAGAATTCGCTAGAAAAATCAAATGCCTACACTGAAAGTGTACGTGGTGTCATTTCAAGAACCATATACCGTTAATTAGTTCATCTCTAAATGAATTGTCCACAGCAGTGTTTCTTGGACCAGGACGCATGCTGCCACCAGGAAAGGCGCGAAGGGGGCAAGTGGTCTTGATAACAGTAAGTCAGCTCCTCCATGCAATGTTTTGGGCACACACGTAGGTTCCCTTCCCCACCCCGGCCTTGAGATAGCATGAAGTGTGCCTACAGCTCGYGTGGTGGCCCCCGTTTGCACCGAGGTCCGATGCTGTGATCTTTGCTCGCGTAGGGTAGCTCTTGCTCCGTGTGGTAGCTGTGCTTCTGAGTTCAGTGCTGTTCTTCCAGTCCTTGTGCTAGGATCACTTAGAGACCTCCCATGACACGCACAGTGTACAAAGGCCGGTGTGAACCTGAGAAGAAATGAAACGGTTAAAGAGACAAAAACATTTTTTAATAACTTAAAATGTATCTGCATGTTCGTACTTACATGTATATGCAACTAAAATAGATGTGCAAATGCAATAAACATATATTGCTCAGTTTTTCTGTTAAAGTCCTACGTACAGGGCCCAAAAATCGTCGTTTGAAGTCCAAGGTGCATGATCATTGAAGGGGTAGGCTGCTAAAAATGTAGAGTCTTTATCCCGAGAGGTGCTTTCAACAGCATATATTTTTGATCCTATGAAACAGCTTACTCAAATAATAAACAGCTGAGTGAAAATTAGAAGCTATTACTTTGACTCTTGTCTTCCCAAGAAGCATGCTCGGATTTTTCCAGAGCACTTCTTGTGTTTGCTTCCAGTGAAACCAAAATACGTTTCACCTTGATTTCAGTGAACCTTTGACTAAGTTAAGTTCCTCTAAAACCCCGGTCTTGCGCGTGGAGCTGATGAAGAGTGAAATAGACTGCGCTGCCAATTAGGAACTGTGTTTTGGAGCAAAGTCGTCCCACTGCATTTTCTACTAAGATACTATCTGACATCTCTGTTAAATGGGGATGGTATGAAGCAGTAGAGTAAGAAAATGTCCCAGGAAGACCTTTTCCTCCTTGTCCCAGCCAGACCTCCGCGGTAACTCTTCCTCCTCTCATTTTCGAGGATAGACTCGACATTTGCCGGTATATTGTTCTGCGGCTTCACAGTGTCCCAGGCCTTTTGGCTCTGTGACAGTGGTGGCCAGGAGGTTATGAATGAGCTGTATGCTCTGAATTTTTTTACCTGGCTGCATGGTTCCCGAGTCTGTCATCCACGAGAGGCGTTTTAAGTGTCAACATTTTTATTTTGTGCTATCTTGAATGAAATAGAACGCTCACATCTCCGTGACTAGCGTGATCTTCTCAGCTTCCCTTGGTGCTTGGATTAAATGCATAAAAAATCTTCCAGAGTTGTGTGGTAAGTCTGGGGAAAAAAAAGAACTAGTTATTAAATTAATAAGCAAAATATACGTCTTGAAATATTCTATGGCCATAAATGGCGATTGTATTTCTTGCCATGGAAATTAAAGCCAAACTTACCTGTATTTCACACCACCTTATTTAAAAGCAGAGTTCCTGTTGTATTACCGGAAAAGTAATTAATATATAGGGATGAAAGTTTAAACTCCATTTGCTCAGTCCCATCCCCTGCTTGCACTGCACTTCACGCCTGCCTGTGTCCCAGGGCTGCTCCACTTGCTCAGGAGATCAGCGACCGGTTGAACATCACTCACCGCAGATCAGAGAGGCAGAGTTGCAATCAGACCCTCATCTAAAAAAATAGCAGCTGTTTTAAGTAAGGAAGCAGCTCTGATCAATTTTAATGACCCGAGCTGCCTCCCCAAAGCCTGTTCCTTCCTCAGGATCCGGTCCTGAGGAGCAGTCTGTGATGCCTTTCTGGAAATCAAACTAAACGGTTATGTATGCACTGTCATTACCAGTGTTTTAAGGCCATCACTAAGGTTTTTCATACGGTTCATGCTCACTCAGGCTGTTATTGCACAAGAACTGTATTCCTTCTGCTTCTGGTGCTGTTTGCATGGGTTTTAACATCACAGCCCTGGAAGCTGGTGGTCCTGGCGTAATTTGCTGCACAGTTTTGAAGGCAGAAGACATGCACGTGTGATCTCTCATTTATGCACTGGGTGAGTAACACCTGGGTGCTTCAGGGTCTACATGACCAAAATCAAAAGAGGTTTTTGTGTTAACATCGATGAAGAGAGAAACCTGGCTCCAATAGTATTTGCACACACGCACTGGGATGCATGAACGCTCACACAGCGCTTGGGATCTGCCCGTGCCAGGACTGCAGAAATGCCATCTCCGTGTTTTATGTCTGCAAAACAGACAAATGCTCTGGGAGAGGCAGGGAAGGGGCGTTTTAACCGTTATGTTCCATAATGATTGGTGGCGTCACCTGAAATCCTTGCGCTTTTCTGCCACCTCGAAGTTAACCTCATTACCTGGAAACTGGGTGGGTTTTAAAGCGGCTTGGGTGCTGCTGGCTCAGCCGGGAGTTGCAACACTCGTTATGCTCCGGTGGCGAGCGCCGCCGCCGCGCTTCGCGGGAAAACAAAATGTGTTTGAGGAAGCGCAAGCGTTCCTCAGCCTGAGCGCGTTTGGAAAGCACCGTTTGCCTCCGCGTCCCCGCGGCTAGGCAGCAGCACAGCGCAGCGCTGGCGCCGGAGAAAGCCCTTAAGAGCCCTTCGGGGACGGAGCATGCTGCGAGGAGCTCATTCAAAGACCATCTGTCCCCTCAATAACCCACGGAGAGCTTCGGTGTCAGCTTCGGAGCCCCAGACTGGTGGCATCTTGCAATGAGATGCTGCAAAGGCAGGGGATAGCCCAGGCACAGCGGTGGACTGAGGGGGGGAAGGGGGAGAATGGGAAAAGCCGAAGGAATTGGAGCTTGCTGAGCTGTATCCGTTTCTAATGGCTTTGGAACCGAACGCTACCCGAGCAGCGCGCGGAGCCGCGGGAAAGCTTATTCCAGTTGGGAGAAGAGCTACTGGAGAGTGGTAAAGTGAAGGCTCCTCGGTGCGGAAAGATGAGCTGTCCCTGCGCCGGGGAAGATGCTGATGTCCACAAGGGGCAAGGGGAGGAGGTGGCCCACCAGCTAAGCTTCAGGATGGGAAGCGTTGCTGGCTGCAGAACAGCGTGTTTATTTTCTGTAAAGAAACGTGCAATTTTGAGTGGCTGGGCTTCTTTTTTCTTGTGTGACGTCTGCATGAAGGAGATTTCTATTTTCAGGGAGATTTGGCTTCTTCTCTGTTTCCATTCGCACTGCCCACTGGTGTTTCATTCATGGCTACAGAGAAAGGCCTTCCCGGCCAGGGGATGCCGTGATGCAGAGTGAGCTACCTTAGGCTTGTCCTGGCCTTTGGTGACAGCTGGCCGAGGACGGCAGTGCTGTTCACAGTTGGCTGACGTTAAAAAAGTTCCTCTTCAAATTGCAAACTAATTATCGTTATCCTCAGTGTTAATGTAGTGCGTCGTTTCTGGGGACGCCCATCTTTTAACAGAGCATTTCGCTTAGCGGCACGTGCTCGCGGGGACAGCTCGGGGTCGCCGAGGGTGAGCCGTCCTCCAAGTGCACCAGGTATGTGTGGGGAGAGGGAGCTCCTGAGGGGCCCTCTTCAACCTCCCCGACCCTCCAAATAAGCAACTTTCTGCATTTTAAACTCTGTCTGGCCCCAGCCCTCTCCCTCCAGCCTGCTTTCTCCTGCTGCTCTGCTGGTTTTGCCCGTTCTGCGCTCTGGCTGTGTTTGGCCGTCCTGCTGTGGCTTGCTCCTTTGCCCAGCCCAGCTCACCTCCGTCTGTCCTCAGTCTCACTTGTTATCAAGAGACGGGTATCTGCAGGTGGAGACTTGACAATCGTTCCGGAGTTCAGTGCCTTCCCCTTGGTGTGCCGTCAGCTCAGAACAGGCTTTTCTTTGACCATTCAGCTACTGGGCTGAGGCTTATGGGGGGCCCAGGGGTGCGAAGGTAATAGGGTGAACAGTGATGGGTGGCTGCTTTGCCTTTGATCTCAGGTGGTAATGACATCTATACTGAAATTAAATCTTTACTTAAAATGAGATACTGTTTTACAACAGTTGGAAATATTTTTGGAGTTCCTTCAAATAAAAAAAAATAGTGCAAGCACTGAATGCTTAGGAAACGGACTGCAACTTGTGAAGAACGTGAGTCGTTTTTTCTTCTTTCTTGCATAGCGCTGAGTGCAGGGCAGGCCTCGTACCTGGTTGGGAGTCTCAGGCACGCAGCTTTCTGATAATGAGTAATAACAGGGTCCTGACAAGGCCTCCTCCAATTGCACTGCAAACCTGTCACGCCGGTGTGCCAGGGTGATGCCCGTTCGCAGTCTCCCGTCAATGAACTCGTGTTCCCCTTCTGGGCTTGCTGGCTGCGAGCACCGTTTCAGCCTTGGCACCGGTTGCTTCCTGACTCCACTCCATCATTCCCGTCACAGTGTGGTGCTAGGGCACTGTGCCTTTGCTCGTTCGCTGATCCTGCCTTGGCCATTAGCTGGAAAGCAAAGTAGACATTAACTGCTCCTGATAATGCCTCCGACACATAACCGCTTATTTCACCCATCATTTCGGTCCTCGTTGTACTATGTGTCTCAGAGCTTCTCCAGTTAATCCTGGAAAGGTTGAAATACTGTCATAATCGCTGCCTTGCTGTTTCTTCAGTTCTTCCTTGCTTTCTGTGTGGATTGACTTGGAAGATACCTACAGACAGCAGAAAAACTCTTTTGACGTTTCCAGACTAATTCCTCTTGCTGCAACAAAGAAATGGCAACAGTTTTCACTCAGTGGAAAATTGTCTAATGGCTGCCTCATTTTCATGTCTGTGAATAGCTGCAGACTGTCATGGTGGTAGGCTTTTGTGTATCTGAATTTTGTTGCAATCATGTTTTAAAAGCAGGCATTTGGCGAAGTAATTAAAAGCTTTGACGATTTTATGATTGTCGTTGCAGGTATTTTATGATGCTATTTGACAATTCCTTTCAGTCACTGCAAGAAACACCTAAATTTGTAAGCATTTCCCAAAATAATTGATGTTACCGTTATTGTCATATTTTGAAATCAATCGTTATGGACATTCTGTTGCACTAATTCAGTGAAAACTTGCGGGTTTGTTTTGTCAGAAACGATGTCTTCAGCACATTCCTGTGCTCAGGATGTTGATAATGATGAACAACACCAGGAAACATAAGCCAGACCGACGCAGATGTTTAAAAGGACATCGTTGTCACATGCTTTGCCCTAGTTCAAGCCCTACATCTTATCTGAGAACTTTCTCCTCTGACCATTTCTTTCTACTCTACTTTCTCCTTGAAATCCTTTCTCCTATTTCATAGGCAGAGAAAGTCCAGATTACCACAACACTACCGAAATCATAGAATTGTCCATCTTTATTGCCCCGGGCCTGAGAAAACCAGTGTCTGAGCTATCAACAGGTACCCCTACTGGCTTCCACAAGAAAGCAGGAGGAAGACTGAAAAGCTTTGTGCCTTCCAAGGCACATCATCAGCACTAGAACGTGTACTCGTCTAGTTGAAATCTCAGGCAGGAAACGTGGCCATCTCCAGTTCTGTGGCCAAGTGAGGCAATGTCATATGCTGGATAGCATTAGAGATGGATAAGAACGGTCAATACCTGCTTGCTGCAGACACAGGGGGTCCTTTTTGGGACCTGTTCTAGGAATAAGTTGAATTGTGTCCCCCAGAACATCTTACTGTTAAAATGAATGAGCTGAAGTCTTTGCAAGGGTCTGTTCTTCACCATTGCAGGACAAGGCTATGTAAAATATAGTTGTACTGTTTTAAATAAATATAAAGTAAATGGATGCAAATGTTACAAATTAAAGTCAAAAGATCGCAGTGATCCTATTTCTGAAAATAAACATAGGCTCTGCTAAAAGATGGGTGCAACTGCAAAGCAAATAGTAGAGGGCAAGATAAATCATGCAGTCTTACGAGCAAATATGAAGCACTCTGCAATACAGAAAACCTGTTTGATCTGATAGCCTCAGATAATTTAATCACTTAATATACAAGTGCATATTTTCAGTCATTTCCAAAAATTCCTGAAGATCTTAGTTACTTGACAAAATAATTGACTTCATAATGTGACAGTAACCTATATAGTCCATGTATTTGTTGACATACAATCTCTCTGGCTATGAAACTTAAATCCTTTTTGAGACTAAAGCACAGGAACTGATGTGCAGAATAAGCATTGGTTCTTACTTTTCCACTTGATGCAGAAGAAGATTTGCCCACTTTCTCATGGGCAAAAGGTAGAAGAGACAGAGTATTCCAGGCAGCACGCTGGAGGGAGGTAGCATGCTGCCGTCACCATTTCTTTTGAAAATGTTCCAATCCGAGCACTTAACTGGTCTACGTACAGTAGAAGAGGAAAGGGGAGCAACTGATGTGACATAAAGGTAGCACGCGACATTTCAGGGCTTTTAACCAGCATCCAGAATTCTGTCCAGAAGCTCCTCATGTCCTTGTCCTTCTGACTCTGGCTACACGTCAACTGGCACGGGTTGCTTCTTCTTTATTGGTTTATATTTTGCTCTGTCACTCTCTGTGACAAATATGTACGGCAATTTGTTTGTGGAAAGGCAGAGGAGAAAAAGTGGTTATAAAAAGCTATGGCTTGTCCAACAGTACGTGAAGGTCTTTTAACTGGTTACTTGGCATTCAGGTCGTTTACTTGCTGAGCTGTCACACAAAATGTTTCATAGTGAAACTAATGAATTTCTGTCTAGCTTTCCAATATTTTCTTACTCTTCGACGTGGGATATGGTACTCCTGGGGAGACAGGCATTTTCTCCTCTGCATCAGAAAACTGTTTTCATGGAGCTTTATGGTGACGTTTTGTCTTCCAGTGGAACGGAGCTCTTCCAGAGTATTTCAGTATTGCCTTCAGGACAATAAGGCAAAAAAAGTGAATTTCTGGGCTCAGCTATGTCTCCTAATGCTACTACGGTGATTCTGAAGCATGACTAGAAGTACTGCAGTTCTCCTTGAAGTTGCTTTGGCAGTGGGCAACAGTGCTAAGCGTTTTTTTTTTTTTTTTTTGGAGTGCCTGACCTGATGAAAAAAATAATCCCAGGAGGTGGCTAGGCAGCGTCGCCAGCATTCCTGCATCATAATAACAACTTGAAGCTGTATTTGGTTTTAAAATGAGTCTTTTGAGAAGGCTGGCTGTCTCCAGGCGCCGGTTGGTGGGTATCGATTCCTTCCCTCCAGGTGGCTAATGCAGCTCTCCAGCCCCTGCCAGCGGTGGCTCTTTGATGCCCGGTCTGGGAGAGGTTTCCTCACCTGCGGGGGAGAGGGCCGTGTCACAAGGCACCATCTCGCTAAGTGCTAATTTGACAGCCCTATTGGCGGCCCTTGCTGAGAGGTCGAGGAGGTGTCTGAGCACAAATGTCTGAATTACCGTGCCAGCCCCTGGCCGGCGTCCCGGCAGCGAGCCGTTGGGAAGGTCCCGCGCTGCTGCCGTAGCTGCTGTGACTGCTCTGCAGCCCGGTACCAAGCATAGCAGCCTTATGCAGAATTAGCGCTAAAAGCAGACAAAAACAGTGAAAAGAGGATCTGATTGTCTTTTCATTTTTTAACTTTGCTGAGAGACTGGTTGTTAGAGGGGCATGTGAACTCATGTGTCCAACATCACTGGACATAAGCTCAAATAACATGACATCTCTACATATGAAAGGATTAAGTATTTCTAACATTTTCACCTGAAACGCTGCTTAGTTAAAACCTCAATCAAATCAGGCAAGAGCTGAAACGGTAAAAATTCAAATCAGCTTGCTCTCCCACACGCT
Organism: Rhea americana; assembly: GCF_003343005.1. Lineage (NCBI taxonomy): Eukaryota > Metazoa > Chordata > Aves > Rheiformes > Rheidae > Rhea > Rhea americana. The sequence continues at coordinate 2,140,296 of NW_028185539.1, forward strand.
TAAAATAGACGTGGTTTTGCCAGGACTCGACTGCATGGAATTTGCTAGATTTTTAGGTTTGTTTATGCAGTTTCAGAGGACCCAACTGTGTCTTCAGCAGCGTGTCCTGTTAACCGAACTGAACGATCTCCGCACAGGCCTGGTTGCAACCTAGGAAAAATACAGGTCCGCTAACAACAGGGCTGTGTTCTTCAAAGACATCAGATGATTTTCTGATGTATCTGATGTATTCTGATGTACACATATTTTAGCAATAGGAATCAGCATTAGGAATGGAAGACTCAATTATATTTTATTGTTATATCTAACAAGAAAAGCATAATATAAATTAGTAAGAATGTGCATAAACTCAATTTAATAACTGTGAGAAGATACTTGCATCCTCCAGTATGTGGAATTTATAGCCTGGTGCAATGTAATCATGTTTATATGAGTGTGAGCATAATAAACTGTAGAAATTCACACTGCAATGAATGATAACAGTAGACATAATTCTAATGATATTCAGTACCACATCAGAAACATTGAACATAACCTTGTAATTTGTGTAACAGAGACAATAGAAGAAGATTGTTTTGTTTTGTGGGGTTTTTGGAAGTGAAAGACGCCAACCAAAGACTGAAAAAAAGCAAAAAAAACAGGCTAACACCGTCAAACTCTACTATTTTTTGCACACCTTATCTTCCGTTTTCCATGCGTGTTAAGAGCACGATCCCAATAATTCCTTTAACGTCCCTACGGAGACCTTCTGACCCTCGTACAACAGCAAAAATGGGCGAGAGGAGCGCTCCTGAATGCTGCCGTACAGCTCCGGGCTGTGTGCCTTTCTTCCGTACACAGCTTTTTAAGCTGCCTACGGGGTGCGAAGCGCTCTGAGTTAAGCACATAATGGATTCTTTGCTGACCTTAGCTGGTCGAGCACCCTGCCTTGAAGGCAGACCCTCGCGGAAAGCCTGGTAACTTGGGTTTTAAATCCAGCAGGGATTTCAGCCTCTCCTTTTGGCCGTAAGATTTGGTTCTTTCAGAGAAGGCGACTGTGTGCTACTGATACCCCAGGAGCCACGAGTGCAAAATGGAATTTGAGCGTATATTGCTAAGCTTGACATTTCTCTGTGTTTCCTGCACTGCTTCCCAGCCTGTGACCTAAATTGCAAGTAGAAGATATTAAGCCTGGATTTTAACCTAAGAGCTCACTACACCCGCAGGACAAATTAAAGCACAATGTTGTTTTTTGATTGAAGGTAAGCAAGCAGGAAAATTATACTGGCTTCTTTGTTTAAAACTGCCATCAGACACGTGAAGAGCTTTTGAGCAATATCCCAGTCTTCTTTCTTGCTCTTTCTGCTCTGAAACCTGTCTCATAACCCTACTGAATTTAGACAGAGCAGCATTCCGCTTTTGCTTGTTGGCTTGCTACGTTGCAATGAAATGCCATCTAACATTAATTCCTCGCTCTTTCTTGCTTATTGTTGAATATGTTTCCATCAGAACTAGTGCTTGCCTGCTTCTACAGTGTCTGCAATACTTGGATATCCTTTATCATAAAGCCTATGCGGTTTTGTGTGTAATGCTGTGAATACTGGATTGTGGCACCAGAGAAAATCTTGGGAGAGGAATGTGGCAGAGGTCTATCTTTGCACAAATCTTGTTTTACTCATTTTTATGAGAAAGTACAAACAGAGGCAGTACCTGATTCTTTATCTCCAGCTGGTTTGTGGCTCTTGTAAGCCTTGCATGTATTCTTTCTTAAAAACAAACCAAAAAAGTTTTTCCAGATTTGCAAATGATGAATCTAAATAAACAATCTCTGTCCTAGAATAACCCCATCTCCTTTGATTATATATCATCTCTCTCTCCTGCTGAAAATATACTACTGGGCTTAAACATTATGTCTTCTGCCAAAGAGTGAGATTCTTTAGCAGTAACCCACCTTTACATTCACAGGGAAGATCTGGTTGACGTTGGATGGTGAAGCATTTGGTATTGGGTTTAGCTGTGTAGAAGTTCAGCTGCTACCACAAAAGAGTTAATTGATTTTTGCAGGTAGGTTGCACTCGAAGTTTATCCAATGTCAGGATTTTCTCCTGACACTGCTCATAGACGAGGTGATAATCTTGTATCTGAAGGCAAACATATAGAATATATTTTAGTGATCCCATGGAGCGGTTTCCCAGGCAACTGTAACATCTTCATACATAGCAGGGCGCAGGGGTTGCCTTGCCCAGGTTCTGTTTGTGCTGGCGGAGACTGTAATCAGCGAATATATCCTGCCATTTTTGTTGAGGTTAAAGAAGCGAATATGGTTTGGACTAGCTTTGGAATTTTCTTCTTGACGTTTGAGTGATTCATGGGGCTGGTGTTGGCCAGAATAAGGAATACTTGACTGCTCGGGTTAGAAAGATACATGGCCCTGTTACAACCTGCCACCTACGATTAAATGGATGATAGCTTTTGCGAACACAGTGCAACACAGTGCTCAGTGCCCGCTGATGGACAGATGAACCAAAAAAATACTCCTGACTATTACCGTGTAAGAAAACAAACCGTACAGCTAAAATGAGGAAGGGAAAATCTAAAGATTACTCCACACTGGGGGAAAACATAGTAAACACATTTTGTTCTTGTCCTGCATGCATTTTTGCAGGAAATGGGGCTGACATCAGAAGGATGGTGGGGAGCACGAAGTCTGCATGGATACTGCGTTCTCCTCGTCAAAATCTTTCCCCAGCCCCTGCTTGTGTTATGCCGCCCCACAAGAGTCTAGCTGGGCTGTGGGAGAGGTTGTAGGTTAGGAAATGGCCCTGGGGAATTCAGAGTTATCAAGTTCTGCGTTTCATATCTCTGACACTTGAAACAGAAATAGCCAGCTTACAGCTTGTGATCTACGGGGACTGTAAAGCAATTTGATGTGGCTGAAGTACATAGTGTGTAATTTGGCATTGAAAATTCACATGTTAACTCTGAGAAGTGCATCATGTAACCATAGTAGCACTGAATTGTGAAACGTTGCTGGGATATGGGAAATCTTTGGGTTGTGTCTCTTGGCTGCATCTTTGATGTACAGTTACCAGTATCTGAGCTAGCTTGATATGCCCACAAACTACCATTGTACCTTTGACTGCTGTGGAGACATACCCTAAAGCCACAAGCTTCAACACTTTCCAGGAGCGTGTTACCCTCATATGAGAAGCTTGCAATGAGTTGAATCAGCGTATTTTTAGCTCTTGTCTTGTTGGCTTAGATGACACTGATATTATGAAATTTGGCAAGGCGTAGAATTGTAGGTTTATTTGAGTTTCGAGGGACCTCTTACATGTAACGTAGTCTTGCTGTGGTAGAGAGCCCGGGAGCTCTGAGAGCTTTGCTTTCGCTGTCTCTCATTCATAATTTGTTGTACAAGTCTGCAGCATCTCAGATCTCATGAAATAATGACGGAGGGCAGATCCATGCCAGGTGCTGGAGCACAGCGCAGAGCTTCCTGAGCTAGCTGAGACTGTGCTCGCTTGCTGCAGTGCCTGGGGAAGCATAACCTCGTCTGCGGGATGGGGTCCCTAAGCTAAGAAACTCTGCTGCGAAGGCAGCTCAGCTGTCCCGCCGAGCTCACGCGGTTAGACAGCTTTCAGGACCACGTGAGCGGTGCACGTGGTGCCTCCACGAAGGAGAACTTCAGAGTAGCACAACTTCAGGCTCACGGATCTGCTTTTCACCGGTGGTGATGCTCAGAAAGCTTAACTACTGAAGCGTTCACTGAAAGCAAGCCAGAAGTGCACAGATGCACTGATGTGTTGGTGTTTGGTTTTGAGTTAGGCTTTCACTGTGCGCTCCGTTCTGAAAAATGCCTTATTGCCTTGCAGGAAGTACGGTTCATCTCCATAAAGGAAATGCACTCCGAGACCCTCCGCCTGATTGCAGTGGCTGAGACTCTCTTAGTCTTTATTGGGAAGTGTAATATTGAAGTCTATCGTGTAATTTCCTCAGTGTATGTTTGTGATGGGAATTGAGTTTAAAAGCATGAACTTTTACTGCTTGAATAAAAGAACTAGCTGTCAGAAGGCAGGCTCTTTGGAAGGAAAAAAGAGTCACAGGGGCTTTTTGCAGACTACATGTTTGTTTCTGACAGTCAATACAGTGTCAAACTGAACTGAAAGACGGTCGTTTTCACGTAGTGTGTCTTCAAAGGCTTTTCCTGCGAGACCGGTGCAATGAAACCCCGTGGTAAGCAGCTGGAGAATATCCAGTGGCCTGTCCACAGCTGCTGTTTAGCTGAGAAGTGCAGCTCAGAAAAGAAGCTGAAGATGCTGACGTTAAAAGGGGAATTCAGAGCATAAAGACAGCAAAACAGATTAGATTAGTAAATCAAGTACTAGTGCAAGTGATATAAAACAACAAGGGATGCAGATACAACTTGTCGTGGAGTTACAGCGTGTGCTAAAGCAGTGCTAGGTATGGAGAAAGGCAAGAAAAGTTAAGTCTGCTGAGACAGGTTTTCAGAGAGAAAACTGCAAGTTCTTCTGTCCTTTGGCATGTGATATTTTTGGTTAAAGCCCCTTGTAAGAGAAGGAGACCCCGTAGTTTATGTTCAGACAAAAAGCACATCAGTTTGGGCACTGAGTTGTGTGACAGCAACATGAGCTCTATTCTACACGAGGACCTTTACACGGCGGCGATAGGCATCAAATAACGATCCGGGGCTGGCACTCTGCAAGGCAGCAAAGCTCCTGGCTGCCAGACGTGGAGCTGGGAAAGGGGACCGACCGTCGGCGGAGCGGCGCCGACCCGCCGGCCCTCTCCCTTCTCCTCTCAGGCTCGGGGCAAGGCAGAGCAATAGTTTGATTTCAACTTTGTTCCAGCAAAATTTTAAAGCACAGGTATATTCGCAGTGTGGGAGCTGTTCTAGGGTTCAGTGCCTGTTTGTTTTCCGTTCAGGAGGTCATTACAGAGGAAATCGTTTCTATCAAGAGGGTTTTTGCTTCTTTGCTGAGAAGGATGGTTCCTTTAAAGAGGATGCAATCTCCTTGTTTGTTTAAGGGGCAGAGACAAGTGGAAAGAAAATAGCAGTGAGTTAAAAGGATGTAGTGGGTAGGACAGGGGGAAAATGCTCTGAGTTTTGGAGAAAAGAGCTGTTCTCTCACCTGCTACAAATGTTGACTGCTGTTGCAGATGCAGCCACTTGTTTCCTAAAGGTACTTTAGATTTTGCATCACAAATTTAAACTGGCTTCTTACCATTCTCCACAAATGCCAAGAGCTAATCTGCAGAACAGCTGAGGCTTCTCCTTCTCAAATGTTGCCTGTTTGGAAGGGAATGAGCCACCCCTGACTTGCGATCTGAGTATTTTCTCATCGTTCTGCACCAAAGCATGGGTAACTTTGCTGTCTTCGTTGCTTCTGTCGAAGCCGATAGAACAGGACTGTCTGTGGAGGTAACGATACAGCTGACAGATGTCCTGCCTTCAGCTGACCTTGTTTTTCATCTTCAAGGTCACTCTGGGTCATATAAAAGCCTGCCAAGGTGCAGGCCATGCACCCTTTCCATCCGCGCTCTGAGCGCGTGGCCTCCTCGCTGTCCCTCACCGACCTCGCGTTGGTGCCGGGCTGCAGGTTTCTAGCGCGCTTTTTGTCACCCAGCCACAGTCGTTCCGTTGGGATAGCCGTGCTACAACGACGAGCTTTCGCCCTACAGCGCTCTGTTTTTTTTCCATTCCCAAGTGAAAATGCTCGGGTGCACGGCAGCATCTCGGGGGCTTGCAGAGCCTTTGTGCTAACTGGGATTGTGGAGAAAAAAATACACAAATTTGCTTGAGCCTCAAAGTTCTGTTTGCACCTGAGTTTAACAAAACACACCTGATACGTTTCCTTGTCTGTCTTAGCCTGTCTACCTGCCTGAGAGTGCTCCTTAATTACGGTAATTAAAAGAGATGTTCGTTCTCCCCGTAGCAGTCTGAGCTCGGCTCCGAGCTGGGGCCGTGTGGCGTACCTGGATCTCCTCCTCGCTGAGCATCGCTGCCGTCTCTGGTACACCGACACTTCTCCTCCCTCGAGTCCCTAGCCGGCAGAGCAGGGATTTTAGCTTTTCTTAAATCCTTTAATCTCTTCCTCTTAAGTCACTTCCATATTTCCTACATTTTCTTTTCTTCTCACTGCTGCCTTGTAACATTGGTTTCCTGGTTTTTCCAGGCTCTCTTCTCATTCTTACTTCTACTGCTTTCTCAGGTCATTGAGATCCTTGTTCCGTATGAACAGAAATTAGGTTTCAGCTTTGACAGGTGTCTTTTTAGCTCAGTACTGACATCTTTTCTTGGGCGGCAATTTCCTGAAAGATCTATTTGAGAGATTTCAGAGTGCATAAATTACATTGGCGTGCACAAATAAGCATAGCAAAAATGTTAATTACCACCACATCTCAGTTGCTGAGTCTGTTCTTAATGGGTTGAGCAAGTTTTGTCTGCTGTGGGTTTTTTTTTCTTTCCCGGATAAATTATCAAATGACTTTAACATTTGGTGGTTGTGCATACAAAATAATGAAAGTTTTTCTTTTTTTTTTCTTGTCCTTCTTTTCTGAAGATGTGCTAAGGAATCAGAAAAAATGCAATATCATTTATAAATCTAAAATATTTTCTGCCATGGTTAAATAACTTTTTTTGCCAAAAGCATTATTCTTGTCATTTCCAGTAGAATACAACATGAAGCTGGTGTCAGCAGAGGTCCAGTGGACATTTATGCAATTCACAGGGGGCCTGCAAGGTACCCTGCACCAAAGTCCACAGATGACTCAGGTTTAAAATGACTGCAAAATTGGACATAATTAGCAGCTCTGCCCGGTGCTGTGGCAGGGCTGGCATGATGGGGAGTGTCAGACCAGTCTACGGAAACTCATCCTCTATCTGCCCTCATAATCTCCATGTACTTTAACTGGGAAAAGGAATATAAGTACAGATTATGATTTAGACTTCAAAATGCCAAGGATGTCAATGATGACACACTGGCGATTGCTTTCGAATCAGTCTGAGGGCAGGATCCAGAAAACAGGACTTCAAAGGTGATTTCGGCTTCTGGCATGGTAGATCAGCCTGCAGCTTTAAGCCCTTTTACCGTGACAGGGTGACGTGCACCTGCACTGGCAGGAGGACACAGAAGCTCTTGGAAAGAGGATGGGAACCGGGCACTGAAGTGGTCCTTGCATGACTTGCCGCACCAGGGCTGCCCTTCTCCTCAGACGGGTCTCAGCACGGCTGACCGCAGCATCCCGGAGGAGCTGTGCGATGCCCTGGTGTGAAAAACATCATCTGTATGTCCATAAATTTCACTCCCTGGTCCTTATATATTCCAGGACTGCTTGCTTTTTCTGCACCTCTTCTCATTTGCAAATATCTGTCCGCTCAAAAGCAGCAGACCAGAACGCCATTAAGAGGGGGGAGGCAGGAGTGGCAACGTTCCTTTGCCTTTTAATGCCTGTTTGATTTCCCTTTTCTGCTCATAGATCAAAGCTGCGTGTCAGAAGGTGCCTGGCTGGAGTCTTCCCTATTGATAACGAGAATTGCATTGAAAATTGGGCTTTAGAAAGGAGCTGCTTGTCTTTAAAGTGATGGCTGGAGTGTCACAGCTTAGTGTAGGAGCGGTCCTATTTGGAAACGGTTCTCCCGATGGGGCCGGCGGCAAGCACGACGAAATGCAGTAAAGGTGACACCGCTTCCAGGGAACTTCAGAAGTGGAAAGAAAGAAGCAGAACTGTTTACCCACGGCAGCAAACGCGGTCCGCAGTGAGCTCGGAAAATATGCACCTGACCTTTGATGAGACTATTGAAGCTTCTGCAGAGAGCCTTTCTGGGTAAACACCTTTGTGGCACAGGATCAAGGTAAACAACAGCGATGACAGGCTGCCTCCTGCTCTCGGAGACTGTTGTGGCCGCCGGGGCCCATATCCGAGCAGAACAGGCCAAGCTGGGTGTTTTCCAGAAATGCAAGATTTGTGCTTCATCCCAGCTGCCCGGGTGGATCCAGGGCTGTAACACCCCATACGTTACATACGCTTTATCATATCCACTCATTGCTACTCTTGGTAAATCTTGTGCACAACATTTCAGATTAACACCGAGGTTCTTCACCCCGTTCCTCCTCCCTGGCGAGGACTCAGCTCCCTTTCTGTCCCCTGGCTGGCGACGGACGCCTACACCCTCCCCGTGAGTTGTCAGGTTGTGGCATGACCTTGCTCTTTCTAACCAAAATCAGAGGGATTAGAAAAAGTTCACAGTAGCAGACTGTGTAGAAATGGTAGCATGTGCATCTAGGGCAACTTTTTAGCTCCGTGGTGCCTCGCTGGACGAGATCTACTTGGTCGCACAAGTGAGAGATTCTGTTTCCCTCTCTTGCTCACAGTGAGAAAACAGCAATAATAACCTAACGAATAAACCCGCTTGCTGCATTCTGTTTTTTCCAGCGACTCCGTACCTTGCTGGGATTTTCTATTATCACCGAGTCAGTAACAGATTTATAGCCTGGGAGTATGATTAATTTCCATTTTGCACCTTGCTATGATCTCAAAGCAAACCATCCTGCCTGGGATTCTTGATTACCATGCTCTTGAAAGCAAGCAAGGAAAACTTTGAGCTAGGAACAAAATTTCCAGGTGGTTTTCTGTGAGGGAAACATGATGCCATTTCACAGGGAACATCCTGGGAGGAAAAAATAAGATTTAGCACCTTGCCCTTACGCAGACCCCCAGCCTGCTGTGGTCTTCCGACGGTCGGGGTTATATTAACGGGCCATACGGGCAGCCTTTGGTATATGCCTTCCATTGCTTTGCTCCTTCAGCAAAGGCATACAATGCTAGTTTAAACACTTTAGGCTTGCTACTGTGATGGAGGAGGGAAATACCAGCTTCTAAAGCTTATAGGGCTATTAGCCTTATTAAGTTGCAAGGCTTGATAGGCTTATACGCAAGCTTTGCAGTGTGTTTGATATGTTTTTTCCAACCAGACACAGAGCAGCAAAGAGATGCAATGCAGTAATACTCCCTTAATATTTCAAGCAGGAGGGAAGACATGCTTGTCGCTGGGCTTTTCAGGGAAGTGGAAGCTGTTGTTGCTAATTTAGACTCACAAAATACAAATTTTGTGGATGCTGGCAATGTTTATTATGGTTATTAATGATTCGTGTTACTCGTGACACCTGCCAGCGAACCTTGCCTGAGATCAGGGCCTCACGTTGGGTGCTCTCCAGGCAGAATAAAGGACAGAAATGTCAATTGCCACTTGTACCGTTAAACCTGTTTCATCTAAACCTGAAGTGGGAATATCTGGAATGTATCTAAATCTCAGTATACACTTTACGCATACCAATCACGGTTGTGTATGTTAAATTGCATCTAGAATACTGAGGGGAAAAAAATATCTATTCAAACATGGAAGCAAGAGCTAGTGTTTCGAGTCCTCCTCCTGTTGCGATAATAAGTACCTAATGGTTTCTGTGTTTCTCAGAAGTGTGCAGATCTGCACTGGTAATGTCTCAATAACTGATATCAGCATCACTGAAATCTGAATCTGCCTCACGTAAGAGCAGTTTGTGGTCAAAACTTTTCAGAATGTGGAATTTTCCCTGAGATTTTGCAGGGAGGGGAAAAAAAAAAACCACACATTACTTGCCTTTCCCCCTGCGAGTAAGATCCTAAGGACAGCAGTTTGTCATAGGTGACATTCGTGGCTTTTAGGCAGAATCAGAAACTGTAAGCAAGTTGAGGAATTTTGCTATAGATGAAGTCATCATAAGAAGCCAAATGATAAAAATAATTTTCATAGACTATTTCATCGAACAGGAAGGACAGGTCAGTCATGCATCTATTTGTCCATGAATAAAAAGCTCATGAAACCTGCACAATTTAAACGAGTCCTTCACAGGAAAAAAAAAATTATGATAGCTGTTAAAAGATGAGAGAGAGACAGACACTACGTAACCGAGTCAGTCTCAAGAATAATTCCAAATGCTGAAGAAGTGTTAAAAATATGTCGTATTGCGATCATTTATAACACGAGCATGAATGCAATACAGATAAACCCTCTGATTAACTATAGATTTCTTGCTCTTATTCAGACCTGATGCTATTGATTTTGCAAAGTGGGTGGGAGACTCGCTGGCACGCGGGTGTCTCCCTTTCCCACCCACCGTACGAAGCAGCCCAACAAGCACATTTGCTCTGAGGGTGACCAAAGTCGATGGGGAGCAGAGCTCGCTCGGCGTAGCCAGCGCTGGAGGTGGGGACGACCAGCTGAGCTGCGGGCCAGAGACGCAGCTGCGGACAGAGGTGTAAGTGTGCCCCAACACCTTGATGTCTCCAGTGAGCTGCTCTCCTGTGCTGCTTGCTTGGCCGCCCCAGCCTGCAAAAACACTTCTCATAGCAGGGCGATAAAGGTGGGAGTAGGGGGTGCTGACCAGGCACGAAGGAAAGTCACCAGGAACTTACGCAATTTGCAATTTAATAAAAAAACAGGTGAAGAATGTACCAAAGATTACCCGGAGGGTGGGTGGTACAGCCCTGCATTGAACCTGCACGTCCTGAACCTCAATCACGAGCCTATTCTCGTCCCTCGTCTTTCACAAAGACTGTTCTGTGAAGGTTAATTTTGTATTAAAATGGAGTTAACTAAAGGCGGATACAATGGAAACCGATGCTCAACGTTGCTCGAGCAGAATCCAACCCAAAGTGCTTTCCATTGTACCAGAAACATCGAGCTAATCCGCTTATCTGCTGGAGTTGGAGGTTGTGTGCGTGTCGGGACGGGATGTTCAATTCCAATGAAAGGATTTTCTCTCTGAATAGGAGGACACATACTGAATATGTAAATAGTGAAATGTTCTCTTGACAGTTTTTAGAAATGGATTGCTTACTACGGTGTTCAAATCAGACTAATTTCTATAGCTCTGTTGGTCCTGAAGGATCCTAAAGAACTTCAGCAGCAACTGCAAACACGTACTTTTTAAAAGTAATTTAAGAATCCCTGGATTATATCAAGCACTGACATGACCAGTACCACCTTGTACAGCGATGAAGAGGGAAAATGTTCAACCACAATCTCAGATCAAATTATGACTTTTTCTCTAAAAGTGTTAAAGATTCTTAAATGCCACTGAAATTCTTCAGGCCTTATCTGAAGACCTTGTTGCTTTGAACTTCCTGGAGTTAATTGCATCTACATCAGGAGACTGAATGTTCCAGTCAAAGTTGCCCTAATTTATAGCAGCTCCTGTCTCCTCCAAGACTTGCACAGCGTTTCCTTCTGGAGCACCGGTATGTTGATTTTTCAGTGTAGACACTGGAGGAAATAAAACGTTGGAGGCTGCTGAGTCACAGGTGTGCGTGTGTCTAGCACTGGGTGAATCTTTAGGGGAAAAAAACCCAAAACCCTGAGCATTTGCACTGTAAGGGAAAAATGGAGTTTAATTCCCCTCACTGCCCAGCAGCTGTGTGTTGCACTATGCATCATAGCTGCTCTGATCATGATAATATACCCGGTTCTCTGAGGAACTTTCTACTTTAGCTGCACTTTGCCTGTTTCTCCCACGCAGCCAGGCTTCGTAGGGTGTTAATACGATACTGTATCGTTATTACCGTACTGTAAGCAGTAACATTCTTGAAATGTGTTTTTGCAGTCTTTAGACCTTTGATCACATTTGCCCAGGTGATACAGTAAATCCACTTGAAAGACATTTTAATGGGACGCTTTAAATGAAATCAAGTGGTGGTTTCATAATGGCAGCTGAATGCGCCTTCTTGCCATTTTCCCATTTAACAAGAATAAAAGGCCAAACAAGGACCAATTAGTCATAATGAAATCAGCTTTGATGACATTTTCACTCGTGAACTCTGGTATAAAACGGTCATCCAAGGAAGAACGGAAAGGACATGTGAGGAGTTTGGTGGGATAACTGCTCACGCGTTCCTCCGCTCCTGAGCAAAAAATGACCAGGTAAAGACGCTGCGAGGCGCTTTGCGTACCGAGAAAAGATGCCATCTGTGTGCTTAGGTACGAACGTACAGCTTTTTTGCTTGATTTTGTTTTAAATGTAGACTGATTTCCCTTTTCCTTTGAAGTCTGTGCAGGTTAAACCTTGTTTTCATTCTTTGGATCTCAACAACAGTCATGTGCTTGGGTTACCCAGTTGTCCCTTCCATGGTAAGTCCAACTCCCTACTTAATCGAAGATCAGATATTTCATTTCTCTTACCCAGCTACTTTATTTACATTAATATTTTTCATTAATCATAAGAAACTTCTTGTATTAAGCTATGGGATAAGTATTATTATCTAATTTTCCTGTAATATAGCTCCTGTTTTGCTTTAATTACTAATAACATATGCAAGCTTCTAAAATAATCATGTGAGAATTCTACTGAATATTTCATTTAGAGTATGGGGAGTTTTTGCAGAAGCTGAAGTATTCCACGGAAAGGAGAAGAACACCAGTCTCCTCTCCATTTCATCTCTATTCCTTGTCTATGTTAAATAGGTACAATAATCCAGGTATATTTCTTTTATTAATTTGTTGCTAGCTAGTGTGTATGCTGCAATTGCTAAATGTATTAACTATTTTTATTATGTGTGAAGGAGAAGCAGCCTAGAAGTGCTGTTGTTTTCTTGCATAAGGTTGTGAAAAATTGTTCCCCAGGATCAGTGATGCAAATTTAACTGAACTGTGAAAGCTGAACAGTCTGTAAAACAGCCTCCCTGCACAGGTTGCGAGACAGAAAGTATTTCTTTGTGTCAGGGAGAAACTTCGGTCCGGAGGAAAAAGCCCTGGAAGTGGGAAAATCAGGCTGCGTGGTTAGTGACCTGTGCGAGCCTTTATTAAAGGTATTAATAAAAGCAGTAGCACGCTGAATTGCAGCTAATCTCAGTGAAGCCTGGGGTACACGTCTCTTAAACACATAACCAGCAAGCTCGTAAATCGTGATGGGATGAAAGATGCTCCTAACAGCTACAGACATGGCAGGAAATGGTTTAGTTTAAATTCAATGTTAATTTAAATGCGATGTGCAAGTCTTTATTTGTAGTTTATACCTTTCTGCAATGTAAAGTGCAGGTAAAAGGAGCTTAAATATAACACTATATGGATTTAACTCCAGACTTCTTACAATCCCATTACTATTTTGTCATTATTAAATTTAGTCATAATTACTACAATACCTCATCTTATCTACTAGAAATCCTTCTCCCCCAAATTTCTGCTTTACAGATACTTCCATTTTCCGCTATCTGTCCTTTAAACTAAATGATTTCACATGAATGCGAAAAAGGTGCCGCTACATCGTTAACTGAAAAATCTCGTTTTACGGCAATAAAGGTGCATGATACTGTAGGAGATCTATGTTGCATGCCACAACAGGTCAACGTCATGGAAAACAGTTTGCAAACATAACAGTAACGGTAGCTGTATTTTATTATCACAAATGCAGCAGTCAGTTACATTTTCTGTGAAGCTATGAAAAAAAAAAGTGATTCTGAATACAATAAATTCTTAGCAAATAATAGGTCATCCTTGTCATTCTAGGCATAAATCGTTTTTGTGTTTCTGCTTTGTGTTTTATACTGAACAAGCCCCGGCAAACACATGAAATCATAATTTTAGCTTTTCTGATCTTTTTTTTTTTTTTTTTTTTAATCTTCAGGGCAGTAATCCTTTTCATTTGAATGGCCAGCTGTCCGGGAACACTGATTACTGCCTCATCCTGCTGAATAGCTGCTTAGCCGTGATGGACAGGAGTGAGGACCGGGCTTTTTTGAAGCCTTACCTGGAGCTGCCTTTCAGTAAAAGGTCCTTTCGCAACGGTGTCGGATCGGGAATTAAAAAAACTTCCTTTCGAAGAGCAAAGTCATAAATAAGTGTTCAGAGCCATACTCTCAATTTTAGCACCTGACCTGTGTAACTTTGCGCTTAAAACCATCGCCAGTGCTTTTTCTATGGTAAAACCGGCAGAGAGCAACGTGTCAGTGTCTTCATCCCACCCTGGGGCTGCCGGCGTTAGCCGCCTCCGCCGGAGAGGCACGCTTGCGCTGCCCCCAGTCCCGTTCGCACGCGGACGAATACGCCGCTCCGGCAATATTAATGTGGCTTTAAAGTACCTGTGATTTTAGATTTCCAAAAAGACACGAGCGGCCCTTGGCGAAAAGCCGATTTGGGCCCTGCTTGCAAGTTCTAGCTTCTTTTTAATATAGTCATTTAAGATGGCTTTGCCAGGAAGTAATCTCTTGGGATGTCCCATCCCATTTTCAGGAGGGCCCTGGGAAATCATTCCAAGGCAGTGTACCGGTGCGGTTCCCTACGCCCCGGTTAATCAACGCGCATCTGAGGAAACGTGCCAAACGCCGTTTCTGCCTGTCTGCGGCAGTCATGGCGGTGCAGCAACGAACAGTGCTCTTTTTCTTATTTTTTACGGAAGAAAAAAAAATTTAAAGGAGTCATTTGGTCTGAAAATATGTAAATCTTTTCTGTAGGAAAGGTCATCTGCTGAGTTACATTCGTGCGATTTTCGCCTTGTGGCTGTTTCCTCCCAACGCGGTGTAACAAGCTGTAAACGTTGGTACGAAAATGTTGCAAAGTGTCAGTGCGACGCATTTTGAATTCAAAGCTGAAGCAACAATAAACCAGTATATGGAGCCTTTCTAACATTTCCCTACGCGATATCGGGGCGCAGGAGATCTTGTTCCCGAGCCTCGGCCGGGGAGCGCAGGGCTGTGCCGGGGACGGCGCCCGCTTGCTTTGCTGGTGCTCCACGGCAGCAGCCACGCTCCTGCCTTCACCGCACCCACGGAGGAAAGTGCCTTGGGCGCCGAGCTGGGTTCCTGGGCTGCGCTGGCTCCTGGCTGGCTCATACCGGGAGATCAGACGCACTCCTGTCTGCGTATGTCCAAGCTGACGTGTCTGAAGTATCACATTTTTAAGAAGTGCTTAGACACACTCCTTTTGGGTGCTCTCGGCGTCTAGGTCACTTAGCTCTTGCAGCTCTTATTCAAGTGACACCTAGAGACCTTTAAAAATCGAGACCTTTAAAAATCTATAAGGAAAATGTTGGATAATTGTTATTCTTATGCAGCTTAACCAGTGTAATTTCCAGACGAGAGGAAGCCCTGGTTGGGAAACGCGGTGCAAAACTATGCCTGCAGTTTTAAAGGTTGCCCTCGTTCTTTCATTTATTGTGCAGGTATATGACCAAATCTTACAGTGTTTTGTCAAGCCCCTTTCAGCAGAGTACGTTTAGGAAGGCTGGTGAGCCTGTATCCCTCTTGCACAAACTTCAGCCCCGTTAAAAAAATGTGGGCTACAAGAAAAAGCCCATTATTTACGATTTAGTCATTCCCTGGGAAGCCACCTCACTTTAAGGGGTCTGCTTATGCAAAGAAAGATTGTACTCGGAGGCAACCGAGAGCCGTAAATCTTGCACTCACCCAAATCGCACAGAGCAAGCCGGTAAAATGTCGGTTATCCACAGATCACCTTGGTGATCGCTGTCAGAAAACAAGGATCTGAGGGCTCCGTTGCTGAGCACATTAATTTTTATGCTGATAGAAATGGGAAACATGACATAGGACTTCTTTTTTGGCGCAAAAAGGGAAATATGAAAGGCTTATAGCATAATTAACAGGCCACAATAAATTCCTTTTGGAGAGTGGACTCTGTGAAAAGACATTTTGTTGACTTTCTTTTCTATTTAAACTATCTAAACTAAGAGAAAGAGAAAGGATGAACAAGTTTAGAGGGCAGGAAGAGAAATTTTTGTCTAGGGATCCCTTTGCCTAGGGACTGAGAAACTAGCCTGGAAGCCGGGGATGCGCAGATTGAGCTCGGCTATTGACAGTAATTCAGTCCGGGACCTTAGGTGAGTTGCTTCATTCCTACTCAATTTCTCCAGGTGAATAACATGAAACTGTGTTTATCAAGCCATCTCTCATAAGCAATGTCACAACTGATTGATTTGGGAATTTTTTGGAAGCTAAAAATTAGCACGTAGGTATTGAGCAGGAGGAGGGCGGTCTCCTCCAAAGTTAATGCAGTGTAATGGGATTGGGAAAAAACGTGAGCTCTGCTCCCGGTTCTGCATAATTTCAGGTGTCACCATCAGCACCTCGCACTGGATTCGGCACCTGCCACATTCAAAGTGGCAGCGCTACAGTCGATTCATTGCCCTTGAGAGGGTGACGCGATTCTTCTCTTCTTTTTTGATCGGGTACCTTTTGATAAAACCCCTTAATACACGTTTGTGAGGACATGCAGGACTGCTGAATTAAGAGGGATTTTTTTACTCTAAACTGTATCTATGTTTGGATGCTTTGGACATACGGTGTCCACTTGCAAATAGGTCCCTGGGTTTGGGCTGCGAGAGCCGTATCTTTGAGCGTAGCAGTCACACAAGTATTTTCAGCAGACACTTCAGTAGCCAGGTTTTGGTTTTCTCGTACCTGGTCCCCAGCAGCATCTCCAGGTTTCACAAGCTGCAACTAGTTACTCCTCCTCAGAGGTTAAATAGCAAGCGAAGGGAGTGAGCGTAGCCTTTTTGTGCCTCTCCAGTGGATGCCCTCGGGGTACGGAGGAGCGAAGTAGGGGCACCCCGGTAGCTCCAGGTGCGCACACGGGCTGTCAGGCTGCAGCCGAGGGGTACCAGAACTTGCCCGTGGATCCTTGCATCAGGCTGTGGCATCAAAGCTGGGCACAAAACCGCGTCCCTCCGCCACCCTCCCGGTCCCCGGTGGTGGCCCCAGCACCCTGCAGAGACCTGGGGACGTTATTGCACTTTGGTGCTGCGGCCGTGCTCCTTGGGAGCGAGCCGTGCCTTCCAACAAGGCGGCTCGGGCTCGGCGCTGGAAAGCACACATCCAACAGGACGTGATCAAGTGGAATCTGCCTGAAGACGGTTGGGGGAGTTAATATCTGTTTTCTTCCTTCTTCACAGATTACTAGCAGGAAAGGCAATTAGATAACCTGATGTAATAGCATCTAATTTACCTGCGAGATTGAAAATTAGTTGTTGTAATGAAATACCAACACCTGGTTTTCTGATTACCAGACGTATATTAAAGAAATTCTTCCTTTCCTATTTAGCTTTCCTAATTTGCTATTATATGCATGTAGATGGTAATGTATTCCCTTAAACTACTGAAAGAAAGATAGGAAGAAGTTTCCTGCCACTTTTAGCTCTGGATGTAATTTTGACCTTAAGAAAGAACAAGGCAGATATGAAAGAGTATATTAGATGTTATTATTGCTGTAATAAAATACAGATAAAAATCATAGTGCAGAAAGACTCTAAGACAACTATTAAGCATTTGTCATATAAAGAAAATCAAAATTTAACTTATCAGATGTTCTGGCACTTAAAAGATTCATCATGAAAAAAATACTTCTAATAGCAAAGATTTTATGCAATATGTCATTGATGAGCTGACTGCTTAAACGTTTAAAGAGTTTGGAGAAAGATGAAAGAAGTGTCAGAGGTATACTTTTTATTAGTCTGACAGAATGTTTCACTGTGTTTAAATTTATATTTAATAGCGAACCATTATGACATTACATTTATTTTTTTAACAAACTAAGGTGATCTCACTGCCCTATCCTAGCACGCCATAGTGAGCATAACCAAACCAACAACGTAGTCTGTTGACAGTGAAAAAGTAAAATGTACATCAGGCTATTCGCTTTGGTGTTCAGTGCTGCATGATTCGTAGAGAGGGGCGGATCTTTCTGCCTTTGTGGTGCCGGAAAGACTTTTTCTTCTAATTCCCTCCTGGATTTGAAGTCATTGGGTCGATTGTGCTTAAAATTAAGCATATCTCAAAAACTTGATAGGCTGAGACCTACCTTCTGAAAGTCTTCGGCACGAACCTTTTAGGGGACATGAAAGGGCTTGATGTGAAAAGAAATGAGCTATCAAGTGCCGCTCTCGAGGCGTCATCCGCAACTCATTGAAGTCAACAGAAAGGGACTGAGAGCCTTCAATGGGCTTTGGATCAGACATCCAGCGTATTAGCTCGGAGAGTATTTTGTATTCGCTTCTTACGGTCGGTCAAATGAATCCACTAAATCACTATGGCAACCCTTGAACACCTCAGACAAGCGATGTTCGCTAATGGATTTTTCTTTCCAGAAAGCATTCTCATTGATTTTTCGTAGCTTGTGCCTATTGTGCCTTTTAGCCCACCATGTCTTAATTTGAGGCCCATAACATTGGGTTTTTTTTTTTCCAAGAAGGAAGCCAAAT
This sequence comes from Rhea americana, assembly GCF_003343005.1. NCBI lineage: Eukaryota > Metazoa > Chordata > Aves > Rheiformes > Rheidae > Rhea > Rhea americana. The sequence goes on from NW_028185539.1 coordinate 2,158,538, forward strand.
CCTGAGTCTCTATGAGCCCCGCAATCGCAGCGTGGTCACCACGTTTGCCTCTGCAAGGCTCTACGGTTGGCTTCTTGTCTTCGTTAGTAGCCATTAAATTATAATGTGACACTCAGACAAATTCGAGGGCTATGAGGATGCCTGTGAAACTTTAATACTAAGCACAGCGATGTACGTACAAGGGAGAACGTCACTTTAAAGGGATTTCACCCCCCCTTCTTTTTTTTAGAAAAATTATACTAGCTAGTAGATGCCTGTTGTGCACATTGTGCTGTTTCATCTACCTTGTTTTTAAGTAAAAGCACAAAATAAATAAAAAGAAAAATGGATCTTGAGTTGATTCAAAATGCAAGGGGAAAGGGAAAATATGTAAAAGTAATACTGAGCGTTGGTGGAAAAATCACTGTCGTTTAGTAGTATTTGTTCTGAGCTGAATATTTCATTTATAAGCCTCTACAGTGCTGTTTTGGAATATTTTTAGAGTAAACAAAAACCTGAAGTAATGAATTATTTCAGTAAGAGCCTGCTGTATTGGAAGTGCTTTTCTGTGACAGGCCTGGGCACTTTTGCCTTGCTTGATGGCCCGTTCTCAGCGTAATCTGCAATTCACAGTAATGGGGTATCTTGGAAGGGTGTTATTGCTGCACTGGCTTGTAAATGCACTGATGCTTTGACTGTACCAAACAGATCTCTGCTGACTGTGGTAGGATGTTAGATATACAATTCACATATAGACATTGACTTTTGAACCGAATCCCATAGATTTTGGTAAAGATAGTCCTGAACGGCTTGAGGAAAAGCCTACTGGCAGTTGTGGTAACCTTCCCAACTGTATGGAAATGTGTCAAAAATATCAAGCGTTCTCAGTTGGAAGGCGTAAGACCTTTTGCTACGTATTTTGGATGAAAGAACTCATACTGAAATAGCCATGCTGTCTGCTCTGCAGAAGCCTTCTTGGTCGGGTGTGTCTTTCAGTTTCCCCAGGGCATGACATAAGACATATTTTACTGTGCTTTTTGGTTTCAACCAGGTCTGCAAATTATTCCTTTCTGCTGGCAATGTGAATCTTGTTAGCTTCCTGGATGATAGGAGCAGCACAGTCACGAGCAGATTTTCTACTGCTCAGTGATGCCTGGCAAAGTATATCCTGTGAAATGCCACTTCATTTCATGTTTCACAGTTTAAATTCATTCTCACATCCAAAATATGGCAAAATTACTGTTGCACAAGACACCATGGCTTGTCGGGAAGGATGCTAAGTCATTCGCATAATGAGACAGCAATTGGTGCTGGCTGGGATGCTCCACGATGCAAAGAACCAGCATGTAAGTCAAGGGGATAAGCTATCTGACTGCTCGTTTTTGACTCAGTTTCGTGTTTTGGCATTAGAAGTCACGCCAAGTGTGGACCGTCACGGCGTGCTGCAACCACAGCCTGCAGAACAGAGTTGGACTCTGCTGCCCTGTCGTCTTCCTTTGAGATGCACGAGAGTTACACGTGCCGTATTTTTATATCTTTTAATAAAAGCAAGCCAAAGAACATAGACTGTACTTAATGCTCTATTCATACTCGTGCTTATCTTTGGTTGCCTGTGGTTCTGTGATCTAATCATGTCCATTTTTAATAAGGCTCCTTATAGCCACTTAAGGTAATGTAGAACAATTGACTTCAGGAGCTTATGCAGCAATTTAAGGCCACATCCTGAGTGCTGAACATAGCAAAGTATGCTAACTGATGCATGGAGCTGCTGTTGATTACTTTAAACCGCCTTAAATGGAAGAAGACAAATGACCCGTGTGGATAGAACAGTGTAATTGGTCTGTGAAAAGATACTTATAAACCAAAAAGATTTTTCTTTTCCCATTTGCATTTTTTTTTACTTTTTTGCCTGTAAAAAGGGCAAAATATATATTTTGCTGTAGAATATGTATGTTGCTGTAATGGACTTGCTCATGGATGCTCCTTGCTGTCAGCGGCCAGGCAAGTCGCTGTTGTTTCAGAGCACATTCTCCATTTCAAGTTTGTGTAACTTGAGCACCAGGCCACTAAAATGCTCCGAAAATCCCGATTCTAATCTTGTGTTAAGCTGTTGTTTTTCCAAACATCTGCCACAAAACTCTTGCTCTGGCATGCGGGTGCTTGGCTGCCCGCTCCTGCCTGTGCACAGTGCGATTTTCCAGCCTTGGGAGAGGGGATGTGTGAGAATGAGAGGTTCAGGCTGCCTCTGTGGTAGTTAGTTTGGGGCAATATCTTGTTTATCTGCAAGCAAAGCGTGGCGTCAATCCGAGTATATGGGTATCTGAATATACTGTGAATTTGCAAATCACTCTTTATGATCAATAATTAAGGTGTCATTTGCAACTTGTGTTAGGAAATTAGTTGCATTTATCTTCACTAGGCTCTCAGAACTAAACCAAGTGGCACAGCACAAGGTATCACTGTCCTTCTCTCGCCGCTTGCTCCCCCTCACCCCGGATGAAAGTTTGTGTCTTTTAGCTTGTAGCACTGCTCAATCAAGGATACCATGAGGGCTACATCCCTTAAAATGAAAATGGAGTTTTTGATCACTAGTCTAATGTGGATATTTTGCTAAAACCTACTAATTTTTCCCCCACTTTTTTATTCACGTAAAATACCTTGTAGAGAATTTTAGATAGATACAGTGATCCAACAGCTAGCAATTTTAAGGGCCACATGGCTATTACATCTGACACAGGTAAACATCAATTGGAAAATGTTTATTTCCGTGTTTCTGCGTTTGTTTCTGGGTACGTGAGAGGTGGTTACTCACTGCAAACATGCTAGCTTGACCGCCAAAGCACAGGTAACAGGTTATGGGCAAAGTTTTGGCCTCTGAAGCCTTTCGTCTGGGGTGGGGCATGGCAGGAGTTCACCCCGCAAGTCTGACCTCGCAAATGCATATGCTTTTCCACATGACACGCTATCCCTCTTTACCCTGGGATACCCAGGAAGGTGTCAGAATCCGGCCTTTCCGCTGACGGCAGGAGCTTTTCACCGTACTTGTTGGCTATATTCTGTTACAACAAAAGTAGAGATTTTATTTTGAACAGACTTTTAACCAAATGTGGTTTTTAGTGAACAGTAGGAACAGGTAGGTAAGTGCTCGATCACGACTACCCGCAGCAGAACTGGCAAGAATAAAGAAACCCAACTGCTCTCTGGGGACTCAGTCTCCGAGTGCGTGAAAACCTGTTTTTTTCTGAGCGTTCCTTTTAAAATTCTTGACCTTCTGGAAACGGTTGAATTTACCATAAATAAACAATGACTTACACATGTCAGCAGTGGAGAGTGAAGAGGTTGTTCTCCTTCTGTTAGTATTTTTTTACCGTAGAGTTGCAGAGACATAAAACTGGGGCCGCGGAGCGTAGACAGGAACGCGGTCTTGCAGGGCAAGTAGCTGGAGCCATTTCTCCGTCTCCTGGAGCCAGCTGTGGAAGGGAGACCATCCAAGGCGAAAGCCACACGGTGCAGAGAAGACACTAAATTCCGAACAGATCTGGTGCCGAACACAGTGTATGAATTTGGGCTACTTCTACTGGCATGTCTTCTGCGTGGCCAAGGTGACTGCCTGGCGGCAGGGCACCTGGCCAGAGGCGGACCTGCTGCGTCTAGCCTGTGCAAACGGGACAGTAATTAACTAGTGAATTAGTGTGTGTCAGCACTAGAGTAGCGCCAACAGTAACGACCTGTGGGAAGGAAGGGGTGTCTCGCACGTGGTGGCGTGGAGGAGGAGATTGGCACAAGCTAAACCGGGATCTCTGAGACATGTGCGTGTTTCGTAATCCTTCTCTGTACTGCACATTTGCACAAGAAAGAGTTACCAGAGAGCTAAAAACCTATGATGGATGGATATTTTATTCTTTCTTCATTTTCATGATCACAAGCTTGTTTTTTCAAATTTGGTGGGGCTGGAGATGAGAGACATGGTACTTTTTTTCTGTGTGCGCTTGAAGTCACCGCAGGTTACCATTCCCTAATTATTTTTGTCATAAAGATGAATGCCATCCTAAAAACGTTGGAAGCTAACAGCACCTTGGCTTTGATATATGAATATTACCACTTTGAATGTTGGAATGGCATTATAGATGGTTTATGGTTTTATGACTATGAGACATTTCTTAGTCTCCGATTCAGAAATACATTTTCTACGTGTTTTAAAGCAACTTTCAGTCTTTAACATCTTTCTTTTTGGCTTGTCCTTGATTTCAAAATATTTGGTGAAGTGGATTTAAGAGATCGTAGGAGTTCAGAAATATTCATCATGAAACTTAGGTGCAGAGTAGTCACCTTTAGCCACCTCTGTTTTAATACCCTGCAATGTCAAGAAAGGGCTGCATTGCATTACTTCACTCCAGTTCCTGCTGGGAAATCACAGAGCCTTCATATTTAGCTACTGCAATGTGAAATAGTTAAAATGTGTTACATTTTCTAAATCGTATACCCTTCCAGCTATACAAAGATCATGCAAATGTGATATTTGAAAGAATATGTTTGCAGAATTGTAGTAGTTTTTTAAACAAAAATAGCATCATTTTATTTCAAATGCATTTCTCCCCTCACCCCTAGCCTGCCAAAGTGCTTGCGGCTCTGTACATCGTAATAAGTGCTATTTAAAATACGTCTGAGGAAGCAGTAAAATGGAAGAGTGCCCTCTAACGTCAACAAAGCCGATCAAAGGGGGCAGAAGAGGCACGGAAAGGCTGTGGAGGATGACGAAGATCAGCCACAACTTAGCCAGCCGAACAGCATTTTCAGTATAAAATCGTACGAGGCTACATCTGGGAACGGTGCGTTTCAAAAGCAGCAGAGGTCCAGGCCCCAGTAAAAGCCAAATAAATCTGAGCCTCAAATGCTGTTTGTTTTAAAATCCTGCACCAGATAAGGGTTCGACCTTTTCCTAAATCTCTTCAAATACGGACTGGGATGTGCAGTTAGCAGCGAGTGAGTCTGAACAGGACTTGTGCAGGAGGATTTGCACGTAAGCAGGTCTTCAGGGTGTATGTTAGCAGCAAAGGTTAGCAGATAGCTGACGGCTGGAGCATTAGGCGACGGTGCCAGCTTGGGCACAGAGGCAGTCCCTCACGGGAACGCCGCCCGGGAGCACGGCGGTGGCCTTGTCCCGGGGCAAAACACCTCGCATGGACTAAGGGGAGTCCAGCAAGGACTTCTCAGATGTCTTCTGCTGTTTGTCATTGAGCTACGCTAATGACAGCTGTAGGAGCACCATCAGCATCTGCACTAATGCGTGCTGGTGAGTAAGGAGCAAAGATTAATGAACGCGAGGCACGACTCTCGGTGCGAGCTCCCTCTCCGTCTGCACACGCACCACCACCTAACGCCTCTTTGTGCTTCGTACCCTGCCATTTTTCTAGAGTTTGTTTTAAGTTGTTGACTGATGGCAGATTTCTGCAGATTTCAAGCTGGGTTGTTTATGGTGCGACTACCAGTTCCCATGCTGGCTTCTGTCTCACCCTGGAATCACGGTTACTTAACCGTGCAGAAGTATTTGGGGAATAAACATAAAATGTGTTTCCACAAATATTCCTGCCTGCAATGTTTAATTTTATGATCATTCAACAAGCTCATAGGAATATTCACAAGAAAAGAACACCAAGGTGGATGCAAATTCAAAGGTAATTGAAACATCAATCACATATTCACTGAAAAATATTTACAGTATTTTCCAACTTCAGAAAGGAATAATATAATGAAATGTACATCCTAGGGGGGTTGTATGGGCAAATTTTATTCCAAGAATTTGCAGTCAATGCAGAAACTGTACACTCATCAAGAATTGAAAAAGGCCAGAAATGAAACAAAGACCCAAAGGGATTAAATAGGGCTAGCCAGAAATCTTCTGACAACATTTTTGCATTGGAAAATGCCAGTTCATAAAAAATGGAGTGATCTGAGGAAATCAATCAATCTTGACAAAGTCACAGTGAGGAGGATTTCCTGCCAGCTTGCCTGCTGAGCTGCCAGGAAGCTCCCTAGTCACGTCTCCTCTGGGTTTTGGATCGTTGTCGCTCCACTGTCCGGGCACCGAGTTCCTGGGGCTGGTCAGTGGCCAAGGTATCTGAGCTGTCAACGCACGCCAGCAGAGCCTCTGGGTGCTGGCACCTTGTGTCCTCACAATATCAGATACCATCTTTTGAAGAGATTTTTTTTTTCATTTCTTAATATATTTTTTTAATTTCAGAACTTCTTGTTTGGGGGTTTCTGGTCTGAAACAAAGAAGAAGCAAACCCAGCCTAAATACTGCTGACCACAACCTTTAGAAAAGAAGTCTTGATTTGGCAAAGCATCCAAGTGTCCATCTGTCTAAAACATGAGCACATTTAATGGAGTTCATTCTTGGTATTTATTGGTTTATTATTGGTTTATTATTCTTCATTTGTATTTCAGTGCTTCTCAGATAATCCAAAGCAAGATGAGCGTTCACGGTGTTTAGAAGAGAGGAGTTTCCAGCCTTGGAGAGCTTTCTCCTAAATCAGGCACGCCTGAACTGTGGTGCAGGTGTGCAGGTGGGGCATGAGTCTTGCCAGAATCACACTATATCCTATGTGGAGCCTGTGGTAAGGTGCTAGCAACGGGGTGTTGAGGGACATGTGAGCTCAGGGCATCAGGACTGGGAGGAGGGCCCACCGCAAGTACTTCTGCTGATGGCAACAGAGGGAGCAAAGGGGGAAATCTTGACCTAAATTTCAACAGATGTGGGAAGAAACACAGAGGTAGCTCGTTTCAGCCTAGATTAGAAAGCACATTAGAGACAGAGGTGTTCCTGGTGAGATCACATGCTGTCATCCCTTCCTCACCTCCCTTTTTCTATCCATCCATCTATTTATCTCTCTTTCCATCCATCTTCCATTTATCCACCCACCTCTCYCTCCACCTACCCATCCACCTATTTTTCTATCCGTCTATCTATCTATCTGCAGTTAATCCCCACCTATGCCACTGAACACAAGGTAAAGGCATCGTAACGAGCACTTCTCTCTTCCTCCTTAGCTGTGCATGGCGTGGTTCCCAGGTGGAGCAGAGATGCTGCGACGCGGATCGGCGTTGGGGCTGCGTACGTGCGCGTGGGCTTCGGGCGCCCGTTTCCAGGCGGAGCTGGTGCAGATGGCACGGCTATCACATACGGGGAGGAGTGCTTGATTCCTCCGAGTGGCGGTGTGATTCATTCTCCAGCAGAGAGGTCAGAAAAGCTTTCACTTATCACTCAGTATTCTGGGTACCTGTTATTTTGGGATGGAAAAATCTGTAAATATTGCGTGTCAAGGCTCATGTTGTAGGAAGCTGCAGCAGGGATGGGCATTTGGGTGGTATTTCCAGATAAGGCTATCTGGATTTTGGAAGTTATTTCTGATAAATGCTGATGAACTGTTATTTCTCTTTAATGAATGCCACAAGTTCAGATGAAGCTCTCCTCCACACAGCCATGATATAGTTGAAATTAAGATTCAGGAGCGTGATGGGAACGCTCCACCATTAAATGCACGGGGAGAGCAAGGAAATAGTGCAGTGTTCTCGTTTTCAAGAAACAATTTCTAACATTTTTCTCTCAAAACACAAAGCACAGTGGGTAGAAAACAATATTAAATCTGTCATGCTTTTATCTCGTTCTTAACATCTCTGTTCAAAATCTATCTAACTAGTACAGAAAAGCAAGGATTCCTCTAACAAAGCAGTTGTTCTGGCAGCATAAACAACAGCCAAGCTTGAAAGGGAAAAACTGTATCTGTGCTCTCCAGACATTATATAACTTATTAATAGCAGAGGATTCCTCTGCAGTGACTGAGCGTTTTTATTTCTCGTATGGATTTTCTTAGAATTTTAATGGGCGCAACCAAGTAACAACTGAGATTCCTCCACTTTAATAGCTGATAGAGTGGATTGTATGGAAAATGAGGGCAATAACTTTTATCTTTTCCTAATGAAAACACTGCCACCAGCTGGTTAATAAACGATTTTGCCTAGGGTTTTACACAGAAAGAATTACAATTTCTCTCTCTCTCTTTTTTTTTTTAAACCCACGACTAAGCTGGAAGTGATGCTTCTTTTTAGGTCAGTATGTTTTCAGAATAGAGAGCACTGAATATTTGTAATTTTCCTACTTTTTTAAAATGAAGGCAATGCTAATAATGCAGTTAACTTTTTTTTTTCTGTATGTTAATGTTAAACACACTTCCAGCTGAAGCTTGGAGTGCAGAAGGAAGGCAAAGGAGCCTGCAAAATGACACCCTTCCATGACTTTCCACCTTCCTCCCATGGTGTGACCATCTAAGATGCAATTCAGACAACCTCAGGTTTGTAAGTGATTAACCTTAAATTAATAGGAAAAAAAATACAAAAAGTGGAGGCATCTGAAATATACTGAAATTAACTTGCTATGCTTTCTCAGATTCACAAGTTTTTACTGACGGCCAGTGTTTTGTTGACTCATTTCTCGCAGGGGTTAGAATTAAACCTGACAGCGAGGTGCTAGGACGGCTGCAAACGCTCCCGTTACGGGGTTTGGTGGCATACACTCCAGGCCTGTTGGATGGTGGCATCAGCTCCTTACTCGCTATTTTGCTAAAACGTCAGTAGTGGCTAAGACGTTTTGGCAGCGTTGACGTTTGAGTCGCCACGTTGGTTGTTACTCCCGTGCTCGAGACAATTTGAGCGCTCGCAGCGATCGTTTCAGGTTCTCTGCAGGCTCAAGAAAAATGCAGTTTGGTTTTTTAAAGTTGCCATAACAATCAGGGGGAACAGAAATCTTTTAAACAGCGGCTGAGGTTCAGAGGCATAATTCTGCGCTCAGGAGGGTCTCGCCATTGATCTTGTGTCTGAGAGGGAGCAGATGTATTGCAGCCTCAGAAGCCGCCAGCCCAGGAGTAGGTGTCTCATACTGCAGCACAACATTTCCCCTGTGACCGGCAGCCTCGCTCAGCCCCAGACTCAGCCAGCGGCCTTTATTCTTTTCCTTTTTTCCCCTCTGATCTTTCAGCAAGTTGAAACCAGCAGGGATTGCTGCGTTTCAAACTCTAGGAGGCTTGAAGTGACGTATAAAACCTACCCAGGTAGCCCTTTTTGCTTTGCAGTAGAAACCGCGTTGAATGCTGTGTGGGTTACATGGGATCTGAGCGGGTTGCAAAATACTGTGGCCGTCAGTGCCCCTTCCCCCAGGCACTGTAGCTGAGACGTGGGAAATCGCAGCTGGGGTGGCATCCCTGGGTCCTGGGTGCAAACTGTCTGCTCCGAGCTCTCCTCACCACCTCGGCAAGCTTCAGGGCCTTCCGAAGTGTGACGAGATGATGGTCAGAGCCCCATCAGTGCTGGTGTACTGTGCTTGCATCGCTCCTGTGCAAGGGCTGACTTTCTTTACTGCAAGGCAGTTTGCCCAGGTTACTTTGCTAGGTTAAATTAAATTAACCCTTTAATTCCCCACTCTTTTTTTGAGCGCTGTAGCACTCCATAAAGTTCTCTGCACTTAATTAAGGCCATATTAAGTTTCCTGCTAAAAGCAGCCTGAAGTCTCTCTGTCTCACAATTTCAGCAATGACTTCAGCTTCCGACTGAAGCAAACGGGGCTGCTCTCTGCTTTAGCACAGCCCGGAGCTGCAGGGAATACACCTTGCATTGGAAGTACACAAGCTGTCCTTACCGCTCAGCGCGTGGGAAGGCAGAGCGCCACGCGCATCAGCAGACCAAGAGAGCAGTGTGCACCGTGCACGCCGTGGGGAGGCTCTTTCGAGATGCTGTGTTATCTTCGTGAACAAAACAAAAATTCAAGTACTGAAAATAGCAGCATCCCGTTCTTTTGTACGGCCAGCAGTGAAAATGTCTTTTATTGATTTTGTCTGAATGTCAGTATCACAGCAGAAATGTTGCAATGGAAACAAGCTTTTCTGCCCCCCCTCCCACATGTATACAGAGAAAAGGTAAGAAAACTCTCAAAACTCGTATCTTGAAATGTAATTTTCAGCAGCATGTAGCCACTACAGAAAGGTGATCCAAAGGTGACAGAAACAGGTGGACACACTCTTGTAGCTAAAGCAAAACTTCCCACCCGCAAGCGAGAGCTCACCTGCGGATGCAATCTGTCCAACCTTCGAAGCAAAGAGCTAAAAATCCAGAACACATGGGGTCCAGGTATGTTTACACCACTTTAACCTAATACCTTAAATTCTCTCAGAGTCAATTAATCTATCATTAAAATGTGATTAATTGCTATCCCAGAAGGCTAGGCTTAGTGAGGAGCAGATCTCTGACTGTGATGTCTAGAGGCAGGCTGGCTGCAGGCACATTGGGTTATACTGGAGTTCAGGCTTGTTCTTAATATCTGAGMTGGGTAAAAGTGTCTTGAGAGCTCATTAAGCCTAATTTAACGGCACTTGTTGTCAGCAGAAAGCTGAATCTGCCAAACCTTGGCCCAGCACTTTGCCCTGTATGGTAACTTCACTAAAGTCACTGGAAATACCCTGGAGTAAGATGCGTGCACCCAGAGAAGGATTTCATCCTGCTTCAAGTACCCTCAGAAAGAAGTTTAGAGTGAGTCAGCTTTGCATCTCCCAAAGAATTAATTCCATCGTATGTTTTCTAACTTAAAAGTTTGCATTGGAAATATTTACTGCTAGTACTCATAGACTGGGATCTTTCTATTCTACTTTGGGGTTTAGTTAAATCTGGGGCTGATCTTCCCTTAGAAAAGGTTAGAAAACAGTTTAAAAAAAAACAATTTTAAACGCAGTATTTCTTTAAATGAATTAAATACCCGAGCCATTACTGGCCAAAAATATTAACCTACTGCATTTTATTCTGCATAGAGTACAGGTTTCTACCTAGCTTTCCCTCTTACCTTAAAATTACCAAGGCTTGAAATAATTCATGTTATTGGTTTTAACAAGAGATAGTGATAAATTATTGAATGACCCCAAGTATTCTGCAAGCATTAGAGTTTCAAAACAGCAGCCCACAAGGCCAGCTTTGGGCTTCTTGTGATGTATTATTCCACCCAAATAAGTGTGTGCTGCAACCTTCCGTGACGTGAGACTAAATTAATTGTTCCTGTTGCTCCTTGGAAACTAACATTTCTCTAATGATCCAAATTTCTCATTAGGCAACACAAAAATACTGCTTTTGCTAAAGAGCAGTTTGCCCAGAGAGGACCTCCTTGGCATCTGATTTGTCGTGAGCTGACAGCAGGCGTAGTACCTTAAAACAGGAGAAAATTAGAACTATTTTTTTCTGTGTGCTTTCCACATGCTAAGTGTGTACTATTCTTCATATCTATTAAAATGCCTAAGGAGAACATTGCTGTTCAGCAAGAACAGCAAAATAAATGCATCCAAGTTCATTGGTAGAAGTTGGCTGCAGGGATGCTCCTTTTGGATGATGTTTAGGGCATACCAGACTTCACAGGCTGGAATTTTAACTTTTTTTAGGTCTGGATTATGCCACATTTCTCAAATGATGCTGTTAATTCCAGCCGAACTCCTTGATAAACAAGGCAGCGCTCCGTGCAAGGAGCAGGGAACCGGTCCCTCGCCAGCCGCGCTGGGCTGGGGTGGCATTAAACTCTCGCACGGATGCTCTCGTCCAGGAGCAGCAAGTCCACAGTTCACTGGGCTGTAATCCTGCCTTCGAGAGGAGGATTAGAGGGGGGTTAAGCTGCAATGAAGCAAGGTCCCCCTCTTCCCGAATGACAGGTTTCTGGGGGGGTGATCGTTCCGATTTCTGCTGTCACTGGAGAAACGTGGGACGGCTGCAGGACGGGTCGCATCTTTGCTGGCTACCACAATGCAGAAGTGATTTCATGCGGAGGGGCATGGTTGTGGAGGAATGGTAGGTTTATTGAAACCCAAAATATAAAGATTTCATCTATCTTTCCTTTTTTTTTYCTAAAATTTTATTTATACTTCCTATTTTGGAATGGGATCCACAAGTACACATCCTGCCTGCAGTCTATAAGCACCCAGTTCTGATTCTCAAATGAAAACTTGCTCCRTGTTTAAACAAGAATTTCAAGTATTCTGAATGTGACAGTCCTTGCAAGGAGATATTTAGATATCTGCCTCTTTCYGGCACCCACAGAGGTCACTCTAGATTCTGAATTTATCATTCAAYTAGAGATTTTCTTATGAATAAAAAGTAATTGGATATGTGAATTCAGTTAATCAGTAGAAGTCTAACAGAGGATATGAAAAATCTGAATTGAAGACACGCACGTATGTGAGTAGCTCATACTTTTGTGCAGCTACGTGCATATATTTTGCTGTTGGAAGCCTTTTCTCCTTTGCTGGTGACTGGCGGCTGGATTGCTCCGAGTTACCTGGTGAAGTGCCTCAGAGCAACTATGCTTTTAAATGTACGTGTATGCACRTCTTTGGCTGTCTGGGTCTGTATATAGATATATAKAGAGAKATATRTATATATACATATATCTTCTAAACRACAAATTAACTAGCACATCTGAGAATTCTATGTTATACGATAGTTTATTACGAGCTACCTCGTAATACTAATTGCACTTATAATTATCATAAAGCCTGAAGGAAGAAGTAGAGCATTTACGGGATGGATTGCAGTGGCTGAGCCRACAGGGGTGGCCCCAAGAGTGTCCYRCYGTGCAGCATCACCTGTCTCCCCCCGTCCCTCCCTCTTCCCAGAGACCTGCCGGCCCCCAAAACATGCTTTTCCTCCCCAGCCAGGCTCACACCACAGGCTGGGCGCCCACCGGCTTGGGTTATGCAATCTGCGTGGGTTATGAGTTATGCAGTAATTCCTGCTTAATATTCAGGTTTCTGTGCAGACCTCATTAACTGTCCTTGCATTAGCTCCCCGATGTGCAGCGCAATTGGGCTCTTTTCATTTTGCAAAGAGAATATGTTGACCTTCAGTCAAATTCAAACAGATACTTCAGGGTACGATTTAGAAAGCTCGTCCTAGAAAATGAAAATTGTAGTGTGTCAGGCATTACAAATGTCTTTGTTTTCTCTCTGTCTGTTTCTGTGGCTTCACTTCTGATTCAGCACATTAGCACCTGCAAGAAAAGCTGTTTTTCCAGTGTTCTTGGCAGATCTCTACCTGGGATTATTTTAGATTGCAATGTTTTRCTTGATGGCAAAATGTAAATAAACCCATGGGCTCCTATTCCCCTTTGATAAATGAACTAATAGAATAAAAGACAAACAGTCTATCTTAAAAAATGTTTGCATACATTACTCAGTTGTGAAGCTTTCTGCAAGTTACTCGTGCAAAAAATGAAACAAAAGCAATGTTCACTGAAGTTTTGTATTGTATTTCAGCAGGTTACCATCCAGCTACTAAGCTGATTTATTTTCCCAAGTCTTCCTTCTGCATACCTAGTCAATTTTAAAATAGGAGCTGGGAAATACCTCCGCATCTAGAAAAAATGCCGCGCTACTAGCAAATCAGGTCAGGCAGCGGCAATGGTGGCAGTGTGTAGCAAAGCCTTCTGCAAATAAAGTTGTTACTTCTGCAGTAGATTCCTGACTTTCCAGGACAAATATTCTGACAGCAAATTGRCTTCTAACTGAACTGGGTGAGCCAAATACCAATCAATGCAAGAATTTGTTAATGCAAAGAGTAATCAGTTAACCCTTACGTATTTAACGTGGATGAAAAGCCTGCCGTAGATTAGGCTGGGCTTTGGATTGGCACCTTGAAGGTATTCCTTAAGAGCTAAAATGTTCTCACATGAGAAATTATTCAAGATCTCCGAGGCTAACGCCTGCTGGCTTCTCCCATGGCAACGTGAGCYTTTCAGAAAAGAGGGAAAGAACTGCTCTGAGGGTAGGAAAAAATGACTAGAGGAATGGAAAATACCAGCTCGCGAAGCTGCTTGCTTCCCAACGATTAAACAGAGGCTTTCTTTGTTGCCTCTTTCCAACCCAGGCCACYGCTGGCAAAGGGACCGTTGCCGTCTTGCTTGTGTCGTGGTGCTCACGGTGCCTCGGAATAGGCTCCTCGTTCCCTGGGGTCTCTTCCCTYGCCCAGAGCTGCATAAATGAACGAATATGGGGTTTTTTTTGATGTTATGAGTCAAAAAGAAATCATTCCTCAAAAGTAAAGCTGGGAGGGTCTCCAGAGTTGGTCCAGTCCTGCACCTTGTGCAAGACTGCCTCCCCTACGCTTTTCTGAAAAAGTTGAAAGGTTTGGCCTTGTTCAGTGTGAGAAAGAAAAGTCATGTTTCCTGAAGTTCTGCAAAGCATTACTGCTGTCCTCCTGCCTCAACCATCTCCATCCAGCCTTCCTACATGGTGTCACGTCTTCTGCAATGGTCGCAATGCTGTCTCCTCCTCGGCACATCATCCGCTCGCTCCTACTGCCTGGGAGTACTGCTGGTTGGCGAGGAGCTCCTGCCCAAAATCCACCTTTCTTAAGGCATGCCATATCCTCAGTTTACTACGAAAACCTTGAGCTGCTTTTTTTTTTTTTTTTTCCTAATTTTGTGGCATTTTCTAAAAGCTACAAACCTTTCTCTGTTCCTGCATCCAAGTCATGAATGGAAATATTCAATAGAATTAGACCAAGAAAAGAGTCCACACTAAATTATCTCCAAGTGTAAAAGTAATTAATGAATTACTTTCTGAGGGTGGAAAATGCTGTTTTCCCAGCAAACATCCCAAAGAAGTGAAATTCTGCCATTGCTGCCCGAGCTCCCGTTACCGYGTAGTGCTGGAGCTGCTTGCTGTCCAGCCGAGGGCTTTATTTACGTGCGTGTTGTGGTTCCTCATCGCCTAATCGGCCGCAGCAGCGATCGCTCGAGTCGATCTGCCGCTCGGTCCGGAGAGGGGGCTGAGCCTGACACCCAGGCTAGTACAAATGTTGTACGTGAAGCGATTAATAAATTGCCACGAAGTAGTGCCTACAGGTTCCAGCGTACGCGCATTACTTTTTCATCATCTTGAAGGTAATAACACGAATCTTCTCTGGGTCCTTGGAAACTCTCTCGTTTGTGGTACGCTTTGCTGGTTTTGCGCAGTGCTAACAATTTAAAAATGTYAAAGGCTTTAAGTGCTCAGAATGAGGTTTCCTTTGCTGTCTTCCCCAAAAGGCATGAAAAAGAGGAAAATTCTGGAATAAAGTGTTCTTTTTATTCACCTGTTCATTCTAAGTGCAGATCAACAGTTAAACTGTGAGCCAAAATGGGTTTTTTTCAGTAGAAAYGTAATAGCTTTCTGGTTAAAAAAATGTTTTTGAAAAAGGCCCCAGATAGGTGGAAGTGTCAGTTAAACGGGTGCTGCGATGAAAAGAACGGTTATTGCCCTATGCGAGCGCTGCAGCTGCCAGGGAAGCTAAAATAAAATTACAACAATTAAAAAAATAACCCAAAGAATTTATTGGAGAGCTACAAACAAATCCCAGCRTGATCGGCTGCTGAAGGGTCCGTGTTGCTGGTGTAGTAATTAGGGTGGCAATTTGACACATTGTCTTGCAATGTCCTAATATTRGTAATATTTTGCCAAGTGTTATAAATAATGTAGAAACAGGCTGGAACGCTCCTTTAATGGCTGACTCAGCTGGTACTTCCTAGACAATTTTTCATCAGTACATGACTACCCAGTCATTTTTTAAAAAATTACTGTAACTGCCGATAATTTTGCAGAATTAACCCTTGCGACGCGGAGGACTTCCACTTGCAAAGCGCTCGCGCGCTGCCCTGGTGGGAGTCACTTCGCACGAGCAAGAACTACGGCACGAAGCGGCTCGTGCGGAGGAAAACCCCGACGSGCGGGAGTGCTCTGAGTCAGCGACGGTGGGCACTAGGGACTTGCAAAAAGCATGGTGAGCTTAGATTACTCACCACACCAGAACTTAATCAAATTATTTAATTATCCATCTAAAATCCTACCCAGAAATTTTGCTCCGTCTACATTTAAGCAACGCCTTGCTCATCCTCCACCCCGCCCCATCCCCAGCAAATTTTGCAGTTCTAGTTCTCTCTAATGGCTTGAGTAATAACATAGCACTACATTGTACAAAAATCTTTCGTTATCTTTTTCTGTTTCCAAATCGACTTATAAAAATGTTTTTTCCTAGTGTTTTCAATTACAAGAGAAAGCTTTACACCATGTGGATGCCTCGCATAATTCAACCGATAATCTCAGCAGTCAGTTAAATTTTAAACACTTTTCCATTAAATACTTTTTTTTWAAGACAGTAAATAATTTAACATGTTTCCATTTGAAAGTGTTTCAGATCACAAAGTTTTCAATCTTCTTTTTTTAATAAAGTGAGTCACATCACCCTATGTATTGAAAGTGAAATAAAAGGAATTTTCTTTAAGGAGTTTTTTTTTTTTTTAGCTAAGGTTTTTGCTGTTAAGAATTCTGTGCATATATTTCTATATACCATCTTAGTAGTTTGTTCGACCCTAGTAGAAAGGTCACCACCAAAAAGTTGTCCGAGTTCAACGGCAATCAACAAACATGTCTTAAAAGCTGTGCAGATGAGCTGGGAAATATTCGCTAGAGGAGGATGCGCTGCAATTCCATTTCGTGTATTTTTCTCATTAATTTCATAGCATAACATAGTTATGTTTTCTGAGCGTCGTTCGTGAGCCTAAACCGCTTATCCCATTATCATTCTCTTCTCGCCCCCTTTTTAGTTGCAGGCATCGATGGCCTTAAATTATCGAAAAGTCTTAGGAGCGGGGATGGGTGCACACATTTGGACAGCATCCAACGCGGCGGGGCCGTCTCTTGATTCGAGCGTTGTCACTGTGAAAACACGACTCCATAGTGATCGTGTGCAACGTACGGACAGTTCTGATAAGAATTCCTTTAAAGCCTTTTAATTAGACRTGCTTGGGAGTGTGCTGTTGTCCTGCAGAAAACAATGGTGAAGTCCCTGAGAACCTCAGCGAGCGCTGGACCAGCCCAAAGGAAATCTGCTTGTTTCTAGTCAGTTTGTACGAACTGAAAGCTTTCTATAAATTAGTCTTACACTAAAAAAAAAAAAACTTTATGTTAGCATTCGTATCTGCTGCCCTTAGGCATTCTCCTATGGAATAATTGCGGTTTAATAGGAATTAATGTTGGCCATACTCTGAAGAGCCTGACTTGTGTTTTGACTTCAAAGCGAAGCAGTGGGCCGTCTAGCTAAAGCCGAGGAGTCGCTCAGCCGGGCTGCGAGGCCGTTTGTGGGTGACATTGCTCTGGTTTAGCACACGCGCTGTTCTGCCTGCGCCTGGGTGGAAACCAGAGGTTGCACACCCGTAATAAGGGGCGTTGCGCAGCCGCGTCTCGCGGGAGCTGCTTGCACGCATCCTTCCCTTGTGCCTGCGGTACCACCCACCACTGCTGCCTCTTCAGGATGAGCGGCAGCAGCCCTGACTTTTTGGTTGAAGCTCCGAGGGTTGATCCTCATCTGGTTRCACATGCAATAGCATTTTGGGTCTGGAGCGGACACTGCTCATTTTTGGAGCACATGTATTGCCTCCCAGCATGGCTGGGCCATAGATGTATGTCTCATGAGTAAGAAAGACTTTCTGCAGGAGAAAATGCAAGCTGAGGAATGTAAAAAGGGTGAACAAGGTGACAGATGTTGCTTCTGTAAAGATTAAAAAAAAAATCAAGTTGCTCAGAAAGCAGAGCTGATGAGTAAACATGGCTAATGAGTAAAGTAAATAAGCATTTGACCGTATGGGAGTAAACAAGCTGTGGAGGATAATCTGAGGCAAGGTTTTTCATCATTCCTGGTATGCCAGAGGGCGGGCAGGCACCAGCACCCAGAGCAGCTCTGCTCCGTGCCGTGGTGGGTCCCCAGCTCCAGGTGCATCTCCGCTCCGCACCAGCGCCGGTCCACGTCGCCCCATGTGGCGTGCAGGTTGCACCCGCACCCCTCGCACCGCCTTCCTCCTCGTTTTAAGGCCAATGGCCCAGAAGTGTCCRTATTTCCGCGCTTATCCTGCTCAGGGATGAATCCCCCTGAGGACCGGGGAACGCAAGGTGCGGTACGTGGATGCGACGTGTCACTGCAGATTTCAGAGGGAGTCTGCCAACGTAGACTTCAGTTGGCCATTTTGCTTTCTCACCGGCGAGCCMGGGCCGTTTCGCAGGTCGGGGGAAGGAAGAGGCTCGGGGCGGTCGTGTTCTGCAACCTCCGGTCATGCATTTGCAGCGCGCTCTGCTGTTTTATGGACACTTGTGGTCACGKTCCGATTCCCAGCAAGTTAATCATTTGTATAGGAAGGAGAATTTGTGGAAGAAGGTCAAAGAAGATTAATAAGGCACAACATGTCTAATAACTACACAATATTAGACAAAACTCGGAGAATGATTACTCTAACGCTCACACTGTGCTGTTCGATCTTATTACACTCCATTAGTGGAATCCATAATTTACAACCTCAATAAACTCCTAACCTCTTTGTGCCAAAATATACATTGCTGTTGTTTTTATTAGCTGCATAATGGGAAGCCGCATTATGCAGCATAATCACCTTGCATAAGCAAACTTCTAATCACTGTTAAGAAATTCTTTATGAGCAAAAAAAAAAAAAMCAGGGACAAAACCGGACAATTTTGAGATTATGTGCTTTCACCTTCAGGTTTCCAGCATAATAGATGTTGTTATCAATAGAGGTCACTCTCGCTTGGAGAAGATGTCAAAGAAATGGCAGGCTGCAAGTACCAAAGCTCACATACTCTGCTGTGCAACTTATATTAACCACACATTTGTTTTAAAAGTCCTGAGGAATTCTGGATAAAAAGATGTAGTGCCGTTCCTAGCCACGAAGCCGAAGGCAGAGCCTGTGTGATAGTCCCAGCTCCGCCTGTAAATTCAGAGCATGATTTAAGTCCTGAYCGAATTTCACAGGGAATTAAACCCTCTGAAAACCACGTAGTGCCACGGGATAGCTGCAGAGAAACCCACCACAGACAGYGTCTTATTCTCCATCTCCCTGCTCTGATTTCCAGGCTAATTACGTGGACTCTAATTACAGATATAACTCCTATTAAACTCAGCAGAGCTTTTCCTCTAGAGTAACCCCCTCTCTTGGTTTGAGGCCTTTCTATTTTTTGAAGCAAATTCTGCTTTTTGCAATTTTCAGTTATTCCGAGGTTCAGATTTTGGGGTGAACACAACTAACCCGAGACAGACCACGCCAGGGCTGCGCTTGCGCTCCGCTATGCTGCACGGGCATCTCTGATGGGCTGCTTTTCCCCCCCATCAGCTGGACTGCTGCTAAGATTAATGCTCCTGTTTCAGCTAAAACAGCTTCTTTTCAGAACTAATATTAACRAATAAAGTAACAGGATGCTCCCGCACGTCGAGGAGGTTTTTGCAGGCTGAACCTAACTTTTTCAGTGCAATGCTAGCCTTCATTTCAGCCACTTAAAATGCTCCTGCAAAGATCATTTTCTTATTTTGTTATATGTCGTCTATGTCACACCACTGTGAATATGTGAACGGGGTTTCTCTTGTTTACGTTGCAAGCGCAAACAATATATCTTCATTTTAAGGCCTTTCTGGCCTAATCCATCCATCCACCTATCATCTCTTTTACAGTACTGAGCCATATCACCCGCACTCATTCAGAAAGCGGTGCTGACCTTGGTTGCTGATGTTTAATATATTTAAACACACTTTGTTCTCTGCTGTGAAGTCACCTTGTTCTCCTTTACATTCCCTCTTATGATTTTATCTTCTGAGATGTCAATAAATAACACAAATGATGATTTGTGGCCCTGTTTTTCCATGCCGACCGCTCTAATTTCATTTTTTCCCGGGCGCCTCTGTTTTCTTTGCCTGTTTTAGAAAACGTTACTCTGRGATGGTGTGCTTTGGGGGCTGGTGGGCACCCGTGTGTATGGTGAGAGCAGCGTATGGTGGGAGCTTTCTTCCCCATCCCGCTGCAGTGCAAGCTGGCATAATAATAATARTAGTAGTAGCAATAATGGCAATGATACTAATAGCCTTAGAGAACTCCTATTTCAATGCCAGCTAGGAGAGGATAAGGTGGGGGAATTCAGGAAATATGAAATGTCAGGTTGCATAATAKCTATGGTTCAACTGCCGTGCATTGTTTCACTTACCAAACCTAATTCACTTTTCCATCCACTAGTTAGTTTAATTTCCATGCATATGATGACTGGAATATAGCAATATTGTRCTGGGTGCCAGCAGAAAGACCAGGTAGAGGCCAGGCAAACGTCTGAAAAAAACGGAACAGATTTATAGTAAATAGATCGCTTTATTACAGGTTTTATGATCTCATTTGTTTAAGAAATAACTCCTGAAGTTATTGTTGATGATTTTCAATATTTTCACCCTGTTGGAGTGACAGTGTTGGTGTCCTCATAGAGGCAGACTRTGACCGCTGGGTGTCCTTGTAGGATCACAGTGGATTCTTGGTGACAGCCACAGTCATTAGACCTGCAATAAGCACCGTAGGCAAACTTCAAAGCAATTTCTTTCTAGAGTCACATTTCTATTTCTACTATTCTCTACTTACTTATAATCCTTTGGTTTTCTGATTTGCATTAGAAAATTACGAATTTTGTTTGTAAGCCAGCCTCACAAATAATAATTTGTGGGTTTTTTTTTTTTTTTTCATGATGTGTGCAACGCTTCAGGACATTCCCATGCAGCATCGTTCAATTCAGTAAATACAGGCAGAGATTAATTTTGCCCTCTGAAGTTTTCAGTGGTTAAAATATACTATGGCATTCTGAGAACAAAACTGTTTGTCAATTTTTTCATATTTACAATGAACACTGCACTTCTCCACGGCAAACATTTGCACTGTTTTATACTAACTTTTCTGAATCCCTACACTTCTTGACTTTTTATATTTGCAAATTAGTTACATGAGAACAGAATTAAAATATTTTTAAGGAGAAAAAATGTGAGTGAGTTGTAGGAAAGGCAGAGCGAGATATTATCAAGTGACCAATACGTCTTTTTATCTCTCACTTCTGTGAGGTAGGTTTCTGACACAGGCATGGGCTTTTAGGGGCTGGAAATGCTGCAGTACAAGAAGAAATAGAGCCGAGACATCACCTTGCCAATGAAGGCCAATGAAGTAATTAAATAGCCTGGGGGTGGCTTTAGTTCTTTTCTCAGAATCATAAAATCACAGAATCAGTAAGGTTGGAAGGGACCTCTGGAGATCATCTAGTCCAACCTCCCTGCTCAGCACGGTCACCTAAAGCGTGGTAGACAGGGCTGCATCCAGGCAGGCCTTGAAGATCTCCAGGGAAGGAGACTCCACAACCTCTCTGGGCAACCTGGTCCAGGGCTCCGTCACTCTCACAGTGAAGAAATTCCCCCTCACGCTCAGGCAGAACTTCCTGTGCTTCAATTTCTGCCCATTGCCTCTTGTCCTGTCACACGGGACAACTGAAAAGAGTTTGTCCCCGTCCCCTCGACACCCTCCCTTCAGGTACTTGTACACATTGATCAGATCCCCCCTCAGTCTTCTCTTCCCCAGGCTGAASAGGCCCAGCTCTCGCAGCCGTTCCTCA
>NW_028185539.1:2181103-2187562 GCF_003343005.1 Rhea americana
TAATATCACCGGTGCTTCCATCCAAGGTCTCCGAGTGACTTTACAGGCAATTAATCCCAGGAGGCTGTAAGTATTAATGCCACACAGCTGCGAAACGTTAGCAAAAAGAGCCTAATGGGCTGAATCGAGTCCCTCGGAGTAAACGGGAGGCAGGATTTGTGCCCTTAGGGCAGGCAAAGAGCATGAGCGGGGTGGACACCCTGGCGCACTGGGGCTGCCCCCTGTGCCAGCCCCGGCCGACCTTCCCATTGGAGAAGTAATTAGAGGTCCCCAGCGCTGCAGGAGGAATCACCTGYCCGGAGAGTCGCCGGGGGAAAAGTAGGTTGGTGCTCAGTGGGGGAAGAGCRAAGCGAACGGCCTTCGGGGAGCTTGAGCACAGGGCTTTTTGTAATGCCGGGACATACTGTGCCTCGCGTAAAAACATTTTTCTCAGAAGTAAYGTCCTTGACTCTTTTTTTCTGCAGAAAAATGCTTCAATGAGCAATTGATCTTGTTGTTTCCCACCAGTTAGTTACACAATGCACTCTAAGGTAGGATCTAAAATGAATAAATCTGATATGCTGGAAAGCATAGATATAATCTTTATTTTCGAAGCGAAATCTTTCAACTCATTGAACCACAAACATGACTTCCAGTTGATTTCGTATCACAAAGTTGATTCTTAGCAGGAATCACAAATTACAAAATGCATCAAAAAAACCCCGTGCTTTCCTCCTTTATTTTTCTTCTTTATTATTTTTGATTCATATTTCTGAACTGAAATACACAATGAGGAGCCTACGGAGGGAAGGTGGGAGAGAGAAATTTTTTTATGTTTTTTTGGCATTAGAAGCAGAGTCAAAGTTAGAAAATAATACTGTAATGAACAGTTAACACAATCTCAGTGGTGATCTTGGTGGTGACAAGGTGCTGAACCTACAGCACAGTTTACAATATTAATGTATGTGGAAGAAATCAACAGCATGGGAAACTCAAAAACTGGCTGTAAGCCTTCTATTTCCTAAGATCATTTTTTCTGGAAACACGATACACCTCTGCACCATAACTGCTTAGAGATTATGTTATATCACTTTTTCTATATTTATATTCAAATTCTACAGCTCAGCAGGCTGCACTTAGAAAGAGTCTTGGCATTGGTAAAGGGAAGATTTTTGTCATATTTCTAAASCCTTGATCTTGGTATCAGCTAATGGTGACCCCAGGCAAGGTCTAAACACCAAGCAAGTCAGATCACCTTCYGACTCGCTTGCATTAACCCACAGGTTGAGACTGTTCAGGAGCTGCCTAACTTTTAAAACCCAGTAGGACACATCTGAGTTTCAAGTAGCTGGCTATCTCTTGCCGTGCACTTAGGTTAGTCAAGAGGAGCTGTAGAGCCAACCTAGGAGGTACAAGCCAGAGGCGAGTGGTCACCAGCAGAAGGAGATGAACTTCTGAATATTGGCAAAACTGTGCCTCAGTGAAAAGAAGTTTGTAGTGGTTAGAAATCAAAGAGTTGAAAGACTAGCASTTAACATAAAAACACTGTTGAGGGCCTTTTTTTAAAAAAAAAAAAAAAAAAGCTCTCAGATAACCAAAGGAAAAAAAAAGGCTCATGAAATTCGACACTGTCTAGTGAACACGGGCTGGTTTTGGCTTGAAACTATTGCCAGCAGAAATCAGTTCAAATGTAGTGGCATGGTGCTAATGAAATGGACTTTGAAGTGGTATTAACAGCCAGCAGAAGATGAAGCTGTCTGTCCCACCCTCTGGATGGCTGCCCATCCATGGAGCAGTGGTGAGCAGTCTTCAGACCAARCAACAAAATGTGCAGACCTGGTGGTTAGAGGTCAGGAAGTTCACAAGAAAGATTGAGAGCTGACAGGGATCTTTTTGGTTTTGGGACATTTCCTCTGTGTTTTTGCTAATAAGGGCTTAGGTCGAGAGCTTCCACGCTTTTTGAAGTCAGAGCCAAAGGTTGCTCCTAGCTAGATATGGCTCCTTACTGGATGAGCGCAACCTCTGCTGTGAGCCACAACCTTGGTTTGCTTTCAGTGGGCCCCTTGCCAGAAGGATGGAGTTCTCCAGTTATTTTCTCTGTCCTGTCGTCCATCGGGTGATGGAAACTCCTGGGCAGATCCTTCCTGCAGGCTGTAAGCAGGTCTCTCAGAAAAAGAAGGATGCTTGAGCCTTGCTTAGGAGAGCTTTGGTTACACTGTCCATTTTTTCCCACCTATTCCATCAGCAGTGGCTGCAGGAATGAGGTTAGTGGAGCACATACACCACCTACTCCATCGACCAGAATTGTGCTCTGATTTCACTGAAATTTGGGCAGAAATCAGAAAAAAGGGGCAAGCTGGTGGCCCTGCTCTGCCATTCTGCTCCTGGCAGCTGCAGAGGGAGCGCGGGGCACAGCGTGTCAGCTTTGGGGGCAGATTTTGGGGACAGCTGGCCACGTGGCCGGCTGGCAGGTTCCCTCGTTCCTCCACGGTGTGGTCGATGGGCATCCTGACCAAGGAAATACGTGGCTCTGTTCACAGCCCAGCRTAGCAAGCCTCAGCACATCTGAAATTAAATCACGAACACTCACAGAGACTTCCAAAAACACATCAGGCCCTCGAGGAGACATCCTCTGCCTGTCTTGCCATTAAGCACAAGTTTTGCAGTAATTAATAGCCTCCTTAATAACACATTAGGGCAGCCCTGTGACACAGGTAAGTAACGGGGAAAGGAGGTGTTGGAAAGGGAGCAGCTTTCTTGGTCCTCGCTGTGGGCAGCTGCTTTACAAAATGACTTTAGCAATTCACAGCATTAAATATACGTGTAGGTTAAGCCTGGTGCCCTGCTGCCCTGCACCACGCACAGTGTTTCCCCTGGCCGAAGCCACCGCGCTGGGGCACAGCGACACCAGGAGAAGTGGCTGGGACATCTGTGACAGCCGCCTTTGCTTTACTCAGGTCGGGGAAGAAGGGCTTCGGCTTCTCCCGTCTTTCTCTTGCAAACGCACCAACGGTCATGATGCTGCAGCCATGCACGATCCTGCCCCGGAGATGAGGTCCGCATGGTCCTTTGGGTGAGCTGCTAACCTGTGAAAGATTTGAACTAAAGCTCACCATCGCGCGGGCCACCTACTCCTAAACAAACAGCTTCTTYACAGACAATTAATTAATTTACTTACAATTTATAAAATATTATTTCTTTGCATTTACTCTCGAAAACAGGTTACACCTCCAGAATTCAGCAGACCAAAGGCAGTTCCTGGCAATAGATATGAACACTAGCGAATCGAAGGGACTGTTTCATGTTAGTTCACTGATGAATTAAAATATGAAATAAAATGAAATAAAAATGCAATGTAAAAAACATAAGCTATTTATATGTTAGTTTTCATACAACCTGAATCTTTAGACCATGTTTTCTAACTCTAGCAGATCATGAAATGTGAGCATTGAAAAATGGAATACTGCTGTGCCAAATAAATTATTTTAGGTCATTGTAGATATTTCTAAAAGGCATTGATTACAATTTTGCTGGCAGCTTCACGTGCCGCTGTGGGGTCTTGCCGCTGGCTGGGCGCTGAGCTCAAACATCGGGTTTGGAGCTGCATCTGGGAAGCTTTGAAGCACTGAAACACCAGGGGTGCTGGAAGGTGCTTAACCTGCGTGGAGATGCCTGCTTGAGCCTTCTCACTTCAGGTTCCTTGGAGCGGTGTCAGTCGAGGGAAGAGAAAAGCTTAGATTTAATAGAGTCATAGAATCAGTAAGGTCGGAAGGGAYCTCTGGAGCTCATCTAGTCCAACCTCGATAGAGCCAGTAAGAATTACGGATGTTGCTAAAAGGGCGCGTTCCAAGCTTTAAAACTTTTAACTTAATAAAAATTACTATTACAAAGTTTTTGACACATGGGCAGGAAGAAAACTGACCGAATTGAGCGTATATRTGAAATAACGCGGGGAAACAGGCGAGTGCGCAGAGGGAGGCTGTTTTAACCAAGTCCAGGTACCACCAGATGGCATCAGAGCCACGCAGCTAGGGACACGAGGGGAGCCCGGTTTGCACCCCGCTAGCAGCCGCCTGGCATTTCACTATGAAGAACACGATGGGAATTAAAAAAAAACAGGTAGAAACAGTGCTGCGGAGCTGCCGGAGCATCTGAGGTGCTCCCAGCGGAGCACTGCCGTGTTTTGCACCGTGCGAATCCAGGCGAAATGCCAGCGKAAGGAGCGAGCACCAGCTGTAAAAAGATGCGAGCTCCACGCAAACAACTTGGATTATTTTCTTTATGGTTTAGGAATCAGAAAGCAGCGACGGGGTTATGTTTAGTTGTCTCCCAGAGTTTGCCAATCCGTAAGAGTTTTTCTGTGAAGCAAAACAGTGCCAGCATTAACAAATATATTATGTGTGAGTATTTTCACGTCCTTGGGTGTCAGCTTTACTGAGAAAGGGAGAATTTAACGAGCTCTCTGCAGACTTGTGAATTTGTACGCTTACAAAATACACGAACTGAAATCTCTGCTTAGATGGTAGATTTTTAAAACTTGTAAGAAAACACAGCCAGCCTGGACAAAACTTGCCACAAGGCACCAACACAGCACAAATACTACCAAGCTACCTGTCTCCTTACACCTAATGGATAAAAACACCTTAACATTCAGTGCAAGCCTTCTGCTATAAGAACTGTGGTTTTCCATTCCTTTTTTTTTTCTTTGCTTTTTCAGCACGCAGTGAAGACATGAAGACCTACAGAACCAACTTATGACAACGGACCTTGAGGACCACGAGCTTGTTTTTCTTAAAACATTTCTCTAAAGCTAAGGCAATGCCTCCAGATGGTCCAAAAGGTGATGATACCAACAGGTGATCATGGTGACAACATCACCAACAGGTGATGGGACTAGATCTTTTCTATCCACCTGGCATGAGGGCAAGTCCCACAGCTCGTGAAGCACGCCTTCCACCAGGGAGTGGAACAAAACACACACACATATATACAGATATGTTTGTTTTTACATACGTATACATATGCACATAGGTAATGGGTTATAAACACTCCTGCTCCAGGGCATAAGCTATCCACTAACTATCTTCCATTAGGAAGAAACCTAATCCCTAAGCATTTTCCCCATTTCAGAAGCATCTGGCACACTGTAAAACTCTTAAATGTATATATTTAGATGCTTTTCTTAGAAATATTTGGGGTGTAAGAATGATACTGAAAATGTAAGGAAGATCTAGGGAAATGTATTTCATTTCACACCTGTATTCACGGACCCAAAATACAAATGGACAGATTAAGAATTGGAAAATATTTTATTTATATGATGCCACCTGAAGTATTTTAATTCCTCACTGCAGATCAGCATCCCATTGTATATTTATCTCTGTATCGCTACAGCTGCTGATAAAGCCATGTCTTTTATCCACATTTCTCAGGAATTACTGGAAATTTCAAAAAGACAGACGTACTCTAGAGCAAGAAAAAAACACAGCAAAGCAATTGAAAATCCATTTTTCAACGAATTAYGTCTTCTATCAAAGATGAACAATGTATAGATGACTTTTTTCTCATATTTTAACATCAGTGGGAGAAAATACAGCCAAAAAAGTCTTGTTTTTAATGGGAGAACAAGAAATACAGAAGAAATATATTTCTAAAGTATTTACAGTATGCCGCAGGCATGTCAAAAAAAAAAAAAAAAAAAGTCAGGTTATGCATGTGCGTTTCTGGTTGTTATGTTTCACCAAAGCTGGCTAGTTACTGGTTTGCCATAGACAAAATGTGAATTTTACCTTCAATTTAATGCTAGCAGTTGCAAAATAGAGGAAAATGCTTTGCTTCTCCTGAAAACCCCGTGCCTGGGCACTGAGCAGAAAAGGGAGCCCACGAGCTGCTTGCTGCAGTGTGTTACAGCTCTAACGGGGGCTCGTGAGAACTTGCACRGGCTGATGAGCGCTCGGGGCTTTTTCTTAGGGTGGACAGAAAGGCGTTCGCTGGAGTTGGCAAGTTCAGTATTACGAGTTCATATGTGCATGTAAGACTAGGTATGCTTCTGGGCGGTTTGTAAATGGGAAATCTTCATTTCCAAATGAGAATAGCTTCTGGTTCGTATTTAAAGGAAAAGCAGGAGACTAGGTAGATGATTCCTTGAAATGTCATTTATTTGCTGGAAATCCAAGCTCCAGCCTCGCTGCTGAGGCTCTCGTGGGGGCCCACACCTTCGGACCAGCTCGACCCGCAGCGGCTGGTCGAGCGCAGGCACGGATCAGAGGTCCGAAGCGCGAAGCCCTGGGYGCTCCTGGTACATTCTCCGTTCCCYGGGGGACATTCCCGGCGAGRGGGTTCGGCAGCTTTCCCGAGTTTCCCGACTCGCTGATAGCATCCCGGCTACAGGGCTCTTGGGGCCGCGGGGGTTCTGCGCGCAGGCGACAGCGAAGCGGGTGGGCGCGGGGTGCCCGCCCGGCTCCCCCCCACCCGTCCCCT
>NW_028185539.1:2189306-2214369 GCF_003343005.1 Rhea americana
CGCCGCTGCCCTCGTCCGCGGGGAGCGGTGCCGGCTGCGGCCCGACTTCATCCTACGCGCTTGAGAGGCAGCGAGATGGGTTTGGCCACCTTCTCCCATACCTGTTCCCCGCTTCTGACTTCTGGGTGTTCTTYAAAGGCCTTTGAGTCTGAGGAAAACCAAATTATGAATTATGTAATGTTGCCTTTTGCTTCTGCTGCCCTGTCTTCTCCTCCCCCCTCTTCTTAGCTCACAGCAAAAGTATAGTTTTGTTAAATAAAGAGCTAAAAATGTGATTGCCATAGTTTACAAGAAAGCAAACCCAAAGCATAAAGCTTTTTTTTTTTTTTCCTTAGAAGACAACCATAAAGCAAGTCTGAGCAAAAGACAGACTAAAGCAAAACAAAACAAGTCATGAAAGAACCTAAAAGGTGGCAGATGCAAGATGCTGAGATGGAGGTAAAGAATAAGCTGTATAAGCAAAGATTTTCCTAGCTGCCTAGGTAACAATTTTGCAAAGTGCCCAGCCTACAAATATCCAACTTAGAGCAGACCTAGAGCGAAGGCAAAAGCAAACTACTTTTCAGCCCGTGTAAGTTTATATGGTCGAGTTTCTCCTCTATTAATCTGCTATTTGAAAAAAGCTTCATGCGAGAAAGCTCACTATTCCAAAACGGCCTTTAAAATAGTTCAGCCCTAATCTTTCTTTATATTTGTGTTGTTATTTTCTAAGGCTATCCAGCAAAAAGGCATTTAAATTGCAACTCCCATTTGTTTTTTAAAGTGGATAGAATAATGTGCAAGGTGTCAAGCCCTT
Organism: Rhea americana; assembly: GCF_003343005.1. Classification (NCBI taxonomy): domain Eukaryota; kingdom Metazoa; phylum Chordata; class Aves; order Rheiformes; family Rheidae; genus Rhea; species Rhea americana. The sequence goes on from NW_028185539.1 coordinate 2,190,103, forward strand.
GTTTCACTAGGGTAACCGTTAGCTACAATATTGAAGGGCGCCCAGAAAGTTGTTTTTGCAGTCAGTTGCGTTTTAAGTCCCTTTTTCCCAGGTGACTGAGGACTGTGGTGAGCAAGTCCTGTAGAGAGTGAAGAGCCCCCCAAAAAATCCCTTTGATAAATCTCATGTTGAAAACAGATAGGTGTTCCAGACAGGCATTCAAATTTTTTAAAAAGCTGCTTTTAGACTGTGAAATTCACTTGCCAAGGGAACCTGCTTTTAAATAGGATGGATGGAGAGGCAGACACGCAGTTTGCAATTAAGCACGGACAATAAAAGAGGCTCGGATGGCGAGGGGTTCGGGGACGGAGCCTCGCGCTGCTGGGGGCCCTCGCTCGCTGGTGCTGCTGGGCGAACAGATGTGCCGGAACCACAGCGAGAGACTCGAGCGAGAGTAACCGCGGGTAGCTCTCGTTGCCGGCGCTGCTCCTGCGACGCGGTGAGGACACCTGGACCTCCGAGCCGGGAAACAAATTCCATCGCTCAGCCCGCAGCTTCGGGGTGTAAAGGGCTGGACCCAGCCCTACGGACCGAGCTGGGTACTTGCACCTCAACGCTGCTCGCGCTGGGACGAGAAGAGCGGTTCCAGGATCCCCGAAAACGGTAGCAAAACACAAATAAGAGAACTCCAGTTTGCTGCGTGGTGCYGCCTTCGTCAGCTCCTCCGTTTGATCCTGCATTAGGGAAAGTCCTCGGGTTGCTTAACGAAGGGCTCAGATCACTTTGAGAGGACTTTTCTGCAGGGACTACTTAAGGTGACGATTCAGCGTGCGCATCCTTTGTATATCCTTGCRTTTATGTTGTATTTTTCTACATTTTTTGTATTTTAAAGTCAAAAGAGGATCTTTTGTAAATAAATCAGTCTCACCAGGGAAGGGAGGTAGTGATCTCTTCATGCAGATGCACYGGCTGAAGGAAGAGTTGTATGAGGGAACCAGACCTGGGTGCAGATGGTAATAGAGTAGCTGCCAACTTCAGTGAAAGAAGAGAGGAGAATGTTCTCCGGTGTTGGAGCGCAAAGGCCACTGCCTGGCTTTCTGTGCGCCTGAGCCGCCTGCCCCCCGGGGCTCGGACGAGGGGGTCTCGCTGGCCTGGGAAGCCCGTGCTGGCCCGCAGTTTGCTGTGGGAGCACTTGCCCGTCGTTTCTCAGGCCCGCACGTAGAAGATGGTGATTTTCGGTGGGTGGCGATGGGATGGTGCAGCGCTTGGCATGGCCTGACTGCCCTGCAGCGCAGAGATACCCTGTCTGCACGCACCTCGCTTCTGTTGCTCGGGTATTTCTGCTGGCGGCTGCGCTGTTGCAGCAGCGGGAGGCAGAGCCGGGTGCAGCGGGAGGTATTTTGGGGGGTATTCGCCYGGGCTCACTTCAGCGCTTCTGCCGAGCCCGTTTTCCCCAAGCTCCCGCTATAGCCGGGGAAGCGAGGTGGGCTCTGCCGGCAGGTGATCTGGGACAGAAACCCACCTGCTACCGCGGGCGGAGTGTGTGGCAGCACAGACGGGAGCTGCTCCCTGGGATGTCAGTCAGGCGCTGCTGATTTGAAAATCCATTAAATCAGGATATCTGTTCCCAYGTGGAGCGGGGTGCGTGTGGGGAATGGAAATATGGGATGTTGCAAGGAGCCGTGCCCTGGCAGATAGGTCCCCAGGTGGGAGATGGGTGGCCGCACACTGCTGTAATCCAGAAACCGTGTGATTTGCTGTTTTTTTTAGGGCTTTTGCATGAGCAAAAGCAGGAGATGCAATTTTCTGATTCGCCCGTCTTCTCAAGCACTAAGAATTCTTCTGGGTTTATGCGAGAAGATGAACAGAAATGCAGTGAGCTGGGATGGGGCAAGCAGAGATGGTGGCCACCTATGCTGCCTGCGGCTGATGCAGTGGACTGCGGTGGACTAGCTGCTCCTCCTAGTCTGCGGAGCAGGTTGTTGGTCATCTCCCTGAGCAGGCAGGACAATCTCCTGGCTGCTGACAAGTCTGTCTTTACCTTGAGCTCCTTCAGGGCCTATCTCCGATAGCTGAGAGTAGTCAGAGGGGTTCAAGAGGGCAGTAAGTGGGCTGCACACACCCTGGGTAGAGGAATAAGAATCAAGACTACTAGATGCAAATACAGAGCTATATGCTYTCACTGAACCTTTGCTGCAAATAAGAAGGTCAACGGGCCTTAGAGCCCAATACGTTTCCTAGCCCGTAGCCTCAGCGAGGTGGTGGGGAGGAAGGTGCTCAGAGTGGTGTCAGTGTTTGTCTATGGGTCACAAGGAGACCRCAGAGATATGAGAGTCTTGCAGTTGGGCACCATTTCTGRTATCTCCTGATCCTGGATCTGCTGGAAATATTGACCCTTTGCTGCAGTTTGGAGCAATGTGACGCCTAGTCTGTGTTGTCTTAATGCTTCGTGACCGCACAGGTGGCTATCGAGGAAAGAGCTGGCCACAGCTCACCTTTTCACCRTTGTCCCCACAAAAATCTGGGATTGGAGAGATTTCATTATATGAGGGAATGCTCAAGCAGAAAAGGAAATCAAGTTCATGGTTCCTTTAAGCCAGGACACACTAGAGAATTGGACTTAATATACTGTATAAAAGCTCAGGAAATAGTTAACGGTATCAAATACGTATTCGTGCTACTATTGCTACACTTTCTACCCTGTGCTCCTTACCGAGGATGCTGTAGGATTGACAGTAAATAACAACAGCCTGGGTTGATTTTTCAAAGATTGAACTATGAAAATAAAGAATTAGATGATTTCTGTATCAAGTAAGAATTGAACATGACAAAAAAAAGCCATTTCTTTACTCCAGAGCAACATGTTGGCCTATGTAGGAAAGCAGATGGGTTTTCTGATAATCAAAAATTATGTATTTAGGAACCTGCAGTGATATCCTGGCCGTGGAGCTAAACAACRGCCGATGGGCGAGCGTCGGACGCGCTAAACATTTAGTTCTTGAATTGTGGCTTGAACACGGCTTCAGGTCTGAAGCCAAGCGAGCCTGGAGGTCTCGCCTCTTCTCCTGGCGAACAATAGTGGTCTTCACAAAGAACATCCATGCAGAAGCTGCTCATCGCCGGGCAATGCCTGCTCACGAAAGGCTGGGCAGAGCTTGCAGCGTGCATAATGACCTCCCTCTCGCACGGGTGCGGCGGATTCTCGTTGCGTGCAAACAGTGCCCGCAGGGTGTCTGCCGAATTAACTGGGAGGAATGGAAACGTCTGAGCACGAGTTCCAGAAAACCCGTGCGGTCTTTCCGCAAATTCGTCTTGTTTAASCAGGGAAAAGGCAAAAAGTAACTGAAAAGGGAGGATAGTTTTCACGTCTGAAGAATATTCCTGAATCTTTATCTATGAATGATTTTACTGAGTTTGATCCCATATATTTTGATCGTTTTTAAATTATAATCTTACTTATATTTTAACCTAATTGCAAAGGCAATAATTCCCTCTTAGAGTGATTACYGCTTAACCGGAGAAGCCCATAATAAATGCAAACTGGAAGTGGCAAATCGAATTTGCTGCTAACTTTTTATTCCATTTTTCTATCATATCTCATACTTACATTAAAATCATCCTTACTAAGCATTACAGTTTCCCTCTGCTTTACTGTGTTATGAGACTGCTTCTGAAGGGTTTTAGGCAAAATACAACTGGCAGTGTGACCATCAAGTTTTATGCAGCTGTTTTATACAGGTAAAATCRATGCATACATTTGTAACTGTAGAGCTTAGTTTGCTACAAATCCGAGCATTGAGGCGACAGCTTTTGCAATCGTGCGTTAGCTGTGAACAKCAGCGGAACTTTTAAGCGCACCAGGAATCCAGGATTGTCCTCTGGGTTAAGTCATTTTACATTTCCTACAGCTAAAAGTATTTTCCTCACAAATACGCCTCTGCGTTTAATCCTGCTTTGCAGATACTAGTCGTTGCCTTGGGGGCAACAGGCCCAAGGCTGAAGGGAAAGCAAGGCGTATGCGTTTGTTGCTCTTTTCAGTTCTGTAAAATCAGTTCCCCGATGTATATATTCATGCTGTGAGAGGTGATGCTTCTCGTTCTGGGAGCGTTAGAAAAAAACACGTTGCCAAACCTATTTTGGAAGCAGGTTAGGTGTGAGCGGCTCGTCCTGCAAGCTGCAGCGCGTCTCAGCCCTCTGCCAGACCTGCCTTTGGCAGGGGCCGGGCTCCTCCGCGGCTTGGGAGCGCCCGAGGGGCAGGAACCCGCTCCGGGAGAGAGGCGCTGCTCGTGAGCGGGGCGGCTCCCAGCGAGGTGACGAGGCCCTAAGCGAAACGCTGCAGAAACCGGGGTGACGGAGCGGAAACGCCGCAGCGAAGTCGCGGGAGAACTGAATTGGAAGAACGCAGCCTTATGTTGGCTTTTGGGTTGCACAGCCGTAACAGGCTACAGACTCCAGTCCAGTCCGCGTAACATGCAGACAGGACAGCAGAATACAACCCTCCTGCGTCCCCCCGATCCCTACCTAGAACGCGTTAGGTATGCGCTCCGCTAGGTCAGCCTGACTTTTCTTTCTTTCAAAATGACAGCCCTTGACTTAGCTGTAATACTTTTTAAGGGAAGAGCTTCTTTATCATCCACATAACCAGCAAGGTGAAGGAAATGTTTCTGTTTTAAGATGATTACTATGATACTTGCCGACTGATTTCATATTATTATCTTTGTTAATAGCTTAATCCTTTTATAAATAACAGTTTTTGATAGAAATGATATRTTTTAGTTTACTTTCATTATAGGCTTATCTTGCAAGGTGTTGCTGTTCATGCTGATTCCAAAGACACTTCGAGCTTTTGAGTTTTCCGGTGTTTTCCCAAGGCAAAAAAGCCATTAATTTTTCTTCAGGCTGGGAAAAGCCAGTGCAAAAAAATGGTTCAGCTGTTGGAGAGTTAGTGAGTACCATCATTACTCGATCGCTTCTAGAAACGGGACCCTCATAGACTCTTAGCTGCACTGGCCATGAGTTTTTAAAATAAACTTTGTTTTTTACTGTTCATTTGTAGCTGATACTACCTTTCCAGTGTTTTATAAAAGCTTAATACATTTAATCAGAAATTTTATGAAATGCCCTGTCCTTCTACCTTAGACTTTTACATTCACRTGAAGACAATTTTGCCTAATGTCTGCCTATAATTAGGAGCTATTTAAAAGTTTTTTACCCTGCCCRTGCATGTAGGAGAGCGTTCTGCAGCGGGCACTTGGCCCACTGCTGCTTTGCAACGCTTCAAATGATAGGTGCAGAGTTCAGAATAACTGGCAGCTTAGCCAAATTCACTTATCCTCTATTTAGTGTCTGGAGAATAAAACATCATCGAGTCATTAAGCAAATAAAAAGTCACGTGCGAAGGATTTTTTGAAAAACAATTTTTTGTTTCCTATCCAGTGTCTCCTCTAGCAGTGTAATACAGCCCTGTATATACGTACAAACATACTGAGAGTCRCAGACTGACGGTGTTACTGATTACGAGACTTACTTTTGAGGMGGCTTCTCTATAAATTGATCATTCAGCATAGCCCATACTTATTTTTCCTTATAATCTATAGGTYTGGGCATGCATTCAGCTTTCATACAGAGCAATTTATCGCATCGTGCTCGAGTTTTCCCTGCTCTATGCTCTGCTGGTCGTCAGCTGCCTAAGGCACGCATTAACTCCAGCACCTGCGTCAAAGTAACTCTGGCTGCTTTGACTTAACCTTGGTTTGGTGGTTTGAAACCCTTTTGCTCGGATAAGCCTTGGGGCGGATTTGTTCGGATCGCAATGAAGATAGAGCCTTAAGAATGAAGAGTTTTAATACTTTAATTAAAGGTTTCAGATTCATACGTCCAGTTTTAAACTGCAGACTTTTTTTAAATTACACGGCCTGCTCTTCAGGCTCCCTTTGTAATCCCGACGGGACCCAAGGCCGTCCCTCAAGTTTCTTTTTCACACTTCTGTTTCTATAATGAGATAATTAAACATCTCMTGGTTTGTTAAAATGCAATATGTGAAAACAGGCTTTAAAGCTGTTGTTTCAGTAATGGAAGCCTAGTAATCACAGGCTCTTACTACCTGTTRTATAACCTTATGGGCCAGATTTTGCCCTTTCTTAGAGGAAGAAACCGTTCAGAAAATCATGCCTATTAAGAGCAGCGTTTGATTTAATTTCCACTGAAGTGGTTAGATTTCAATATTTAAAATCAAGGCGCTGCTTAAGAGTTTCCCTGAGTTTGAGCTTATCCTGTGAGTAGGTGCCTTGGACGAGTCACAAAGTCGGAACGCGGGGAAACCCTTGCGGAAGGACGCGCTGCAGGTCAGCTGGGTGCTGTGCAAGCACCGCTCACCTCCATCTCTGCGTGCTCGCGGACGTGCTCCGCTCTTGCACTGCGGTTATTCTGCAATGCAGCAGGATAACTTCTGTTACTGTAGGTAATAGCAGTTATTCAAAGAGCGTTTTTTTGTTTTTTTTTTTTTTAAAAAAAACTATCAATTACTGGCTATTGGCAAGATCATATTAGAGGGGAAAATTGCTAGATAATTCCCCTTCTTAAAGGGGGACATGTTCAGAAGCAAAGTGTTCTGAGTGTGGAAGGCAAATACAAGCAGTGTTGCACCAACCTGCTTGCCTAAGGCTCCTTGAACTATACCGTGGAACCCCCCCCCAACCCTTCTTCATATGTCAAAATTCATTAATCAAAAGTTGCATGCAAGACAGTAGGAATTCTTTTCTTTTAAGGTTAACAGCCTATACTCTTCTGGTGTCTTCTATTCACTCTGACAYCCTCATCATCCTCTCAGCTTTGTCTTCAGTCAAAGTTCACCTTGCCTGACCTGAACTGTTGGGGACCTCTCAGTTGAGGACTTCCAATGGCATCAGTACCACTGTGCCCCTTGGAGATGCAAACAGACCGAGAGACCTCATGCGGAGGCCATCATCCAGCCCACCCCAGTCTCGGCTCCCGCTCACACGTCCAGCTGGGGAGCCCTCGGTGCTGGCCGCCCAACTCTCACTAGGCGCCGAGGACTACCTTCCCACGTCACATCACGCATCTCGCCTCCGGCCACCCCAGTTTTAACTCCGTTTGGGCTCCCGTTGCTCGGTTTGCAGGTGTCAGCCTGTTACCTTCAGTGCCCCGTGCGAGCGGCTGTGCTTTGGGCAACTTTCATGCCACCGATACGAATCCATCAATCACTCCAGACTTAAGTGGGGCAAGAGCTGTCAGAGAGGAGGCAATATCGACATTTTGAGCTCTAAAATGGCAGAGCTGCTGATCAGGTAGCGTGCAGACGGCCTGATCGCGGCAGGCAGCCGGCGGGGGCAGGACCCTTTCGCTCAGTCCCCCAAGGGTCGCTCCGGCTGCACTCCCCACGCACGTGCACGGCTGCCTGAGGGCCCATTACCTATTGGTACACACAAAGTTTCAATATTCCTAGATGTGGGAAGATAAGCTCTGCTGCTGCTCCGCTTTTTATTTATGCCTCTACAGCTGTATTTTCGGTGACGGAGCTGAGCTGGTGGACAGCGCTGGGAGAAAAGGCTGGATCAACAGCGTGTGCCTCGGGCTCTCCCTGCCACTGCAGCGTGCTGCGGATGCTGGAACCGCGCGGCAGATTTTACAGTCTGCATAGGAATAGCCCAGAATATTTCTTATTGCTGTAAATGAAGACGAGAAAACAACAAWCAAACAAAAAAAAAACAAAGCAAACTTCTTGCTGTGGTCAAGCACCTTGCATTTTTGCAGAGAAAAATGTTACCTGGAGTCTATATTCACTTCTGCACTGGGCGCAGCTCGGAGCGGGGTAGCAGCACCACGCTGCGGCAACCCGTGCTGCGCTTAATGCTGTGTCGCGCGCTGGTAGCTCTAGCCCTCCTCCTTTCAGCAAGCRGCAACCTCTGAGCAGCGGACACACGCGTGCTTACCTTCCCTGTGCAAAGTGCTGGGCGCTTTTCGTATCAACAGAGCTCACAAATACGCACAGGACCTTAATTTTTGCTTGAGATACACAGATCTGTTTTCATAATATGCGCAATCCAGAATTATTCCACRCCTTTCAAAATTACATCACTCGTCTTTCCTATGCATCTAAAATGGAATGGAAAAGTTTAGCAGCAGTTCAGGAAACATCTGATGTTTATGTTYCTTTTGAGCGCTGAAAAAAGGCAACCTCAGAGACGCAAAGCGACGTGTGTTCACCTAGTGCTGAGGTAGGGCTCGTTAGCACCACGGATCAAGCTTCTCCTTGCACCGTGTGGTGGTACGTTGGGTAACAACACATTGGGGACAAAGCTTGATACTTCAGCACSTTACTCCTGACACCTGAGTCTAATGGCTCTCTGCAAGCCTAAGTTGTATCCGCCACCTAATTTYACCAGCTCTGCCCATAAAATGCCGCAGCGGGGTGATGATAGCAGGGAATCCTGGTGCCACCCCCCGGGAAGCCACGGGAGACAGCGGGCGTCTTTGGGGGCAGAAACAGCCGCTTCCTGCAGAGCCGGCACCGTGAGGGATGCGTTTGCAGTTCAACCCCTTCCTGCTTGTTTCCGTCAGGTTTTTCGGCTCGGTGCTGGTCTGCGGGACGCCGGCCCAGCCGGGGGATAATTCCCGTATCAGCTCGGGGCTCCTGCCAGATTCTGCCTGTCTAGCCAAAGCTGGGCTTTTGCACTGCGTTACTTAAATTAGTGATGTTTTGAGCAGAAACAGATCCACTTGGCTCTGCTTACGCTTGTTAATCTTAAGATAAATCCAGATAGGCCATGTTTAACCAAGAAGTAGGGGAACGAGGCCAAAACCAGATAACGGAGTAGATGTTAAACTGGCATGGTCTGTGCACAGGTTAAACCTTCAGCCCACAGATCTCTTCCCTCCGTGCCCTCCTGTGCATAAATTGCTGGCAAAATGCATTCCAGCTTATGAATCCGAGGCTCACGGGTATGTTAGGTATGGAGAAAAGGCGAACGGGCTGTCAATGGTGGCATATATTCCTATTTATTTTTAAACCAAATTTTCCTGTGCTCAGTATTGATTATTTGTTTTCTTATCGTTGCTTRATTTTTTCCTTTCAGGGGTTCGCTAATGCTTTCGTAGTCATGCGGTCCAGGCTACCCGGTGGATTTTGCAGCCTCTCTGATGTATTTTTCACCACCAAGAATTTTTTTCCTCCGGATAACTGCTAGCATTTTTTCCTTCTTTTTTTTTTTTTTTTTTTTTTTTTTTTTTTTTTTTTTAAGCCTAAGTCTTGTTTGAAATAACAGCGAGGCTGAAGAGTGGAAAAAGACATGGTAAATATAAGCAAAATAGAGACTGAACAGTAATAGATGGAAAGGTAAGGCTGAGTCTAGGTTTTTTTTTTTTGTTTTGTTTTGTTTTCAGTCCCTTTTCCCCTACTTCTGCCACCACACTCGGTATTAAATAAGTAATTTGTAATTAAATAAGTCCTTTGTCACGTCCTGCAACCAGGCAGAGACTTTCCACTCCTCTCCTTGTCCCATTACGTTATATATCTGGACACTGAGTGGTCACCTCCAGGGTTTCCTCCAAAATGCCCTGTGGTTTTGGCTTTGTACTTGAAAGGTCTGATTTCCCCAATTAAAGAGGCCAAATTTGTTTGATGGGAGAGAGAATGCTTTTTTTTTTTTTTTTTGAGTGAGGCTAGGAGCTTGCCAGGAAGACCCAGAAATCACTAACTTGACATACAATTGGGAGTAAGAGGGGGCTTTTTAAAAAAGAACAAATAMACCAAGTTTAATTAAGACACAGAAAAGGTAAAAGCGCGAGCTTTTACCACCATAAATTCATTAAGCGGCACCTTTAGAAGCCGTCCTTCCTCTCTTGCATCGCCCCGTTTCGAAGTTCAGCCCCCTTGACTGTTAGAAACATTCCTCTATTTCTGCTCTACGAGTAACCAGGGCCATGTCGCAGAACGCTGTCCTTACTGGAGGAATATACATTTTCCTTTCGCTCACACYGTCTCCCCTTGCAGCGCCTCCTCCCGCTCCCGCCTCCCCCTCCGGCACTTGTGCCCCTTTCGGCCAGTTCTCGAAACGCCTGGGAATGCTTTWAGTGGCTTCCCATTTTCTCAGGTCATTTGTCATCTTGCAGCAGATTATATTCGTTGATGAAGCGTGGCTAGATCTATTGCACTGTTCTGGTAGGAAATCAGTTACCTTATCAAAGAGAGATAAATTAGTCTGGTGTAATCTCCCAGTCTCCGTTTACCCTTATATCTTCACTGGAGGAACAGCTATGTTCTCATCCTCACTGGCCTCCCAATTCATCAGATTTTGCACGGTCGCTCTTCTGTCTTTAAAATAAGGTTTGTGTGATGCAGCTAATTTAGGAAAAGAAGCAGATAAAACACAGAGGACATATTGACTGTGTGTATAAAGTTAAATAGTGCCAGGGACGGTCCCGAGAGGCAGGAACTGGGCTGTCCGGATGGCTGCACTGGCCGGGCAGCTCTTCAGCCCACTGCATCACGCCGTCCTGCTCGGGAAAACAAAATGTGATCGCGCAGGTGGAGCTCAGACACAGGCACCTACGGCTTACGTGATTTCTGTTTTTACATGCAAGCTAACCTTTTGGGCTCATCACCGGGAAAGTAGTTGGTCATAACTGGAGTGCCAGAAATTGCAGCAAATCAAGTTATTTTGCAAGATAGGTCACTGAAATACTAGTCTGCTCCAARCAGTGTTATTCTAGCAATGGTAGGATCTCCCATGTTCCCGGAACAAGCAAACTGTACCCTCTGGAATTTGTCATCAAGCCAGTGTCATCTTCATCGCCAACGCATCACCTCGACAGGAGGGAAGTGCAGATTGCAGGTGCTCAGCGCCGACCTCCTGCCATCCCCRTGCAGAGCAGGGTCATTTCTTCAGACTTCCTGGAGAGCAGAGCAGGAGCCATGGCTTTTGCTTCTGTGAATCCCACCCRTCACCAATGAACCTGGAGCAGTAGCCTATTTACTTCAGCAGACTGGAGGGTGAGACACAAGTACATTTAACTCCCGAAAAATGCAGAATTTGGGGTAGAGTGGTCTACAGGCTTACTCACCAAGGACTGATTGGAGAAACAGGAGTTGCAATCACAGGCTGCTGCCTAAAGCACAACACAAACCAAGGACCTGTGAAGGGTTTCGTGATGGCCCAACTGAGAGGGGACAAACCGCCTCTAGTGGTAAAATGAAGGTTATTTTCATACTGGGATTCTTTTAGGGACATAAGGGCGGTCACAGGCCCTCTTCTCCCCTCAAAGGTGGGATGATGGTAAGGACGCAGCTGAAGGAACTGCAAGTCCTCCTTTATGCAGAAGATGAGATTCTCATGAGCACGTACTCCATACTTGAACTCCAAAAGAGTAATTTTGTAATTTGCAATTTTCCTTTCTTTCGAGCATTTAAAAAAYAATTTGCTTTTCCCAACTTTCCTGCTTGATATTTCGGAAAGCTGACAGCAGTTTTGCAGCAATGCCGCCACAGAGGCGGGCGAGAAGGCAGCAGTGCCTAAGCGTTGTCTCCTTGACCCAGCGGCATGTCTGTCCGGAYGCCCTGCTGGGTGTCTGCACTTCTCATCATTGCTGGATAGCCTTACAGACAGATACGCAGGGAGTCAGAGGTTACCTAAACGCGCCACACATCACTGAGGTCTGACACTTATAGCACTTCAGCTCTGGAAAAGGTTCATGGTGAAGAGTATGATGATGACTTTTTATAATTCAGAGTGACCCAAATCATTGCTATATCTTTTACCAGTAGTCATCAATTTTCAGAGTAAGTTGCAACAGTGTTCTCCTCCTGCTGGCTATAAAACAACCGAACAAAAGGGTTTGCTAAGCGGGGAGAGATATTTCATGCTTTTGAAATTTTCTCACACTCCTGAGATCCTGAAAATAATACGCACTCTCCTTATTTCCCACTGCAAATGACAGCAGAAACTCATTAATTCGTCTCATAAAGGAATACAGGTAAAAATTACACTCATTCCTCCTGCCTTCTTCCCAGCAAGATGATGCGGCATAGGAAATCGGAATGACACTTGAAATCCGAGATGCATTTCGTTGCATTTGTGTTTTTCTGACACAATGAGAGTTGCTTAAATGAGTATTTCTGGTAGTTATCAGCAAGACTGAGAAGCAGGAACCTAGAAGCAAAGAGCAAAATGGGCTTTCTGAAACTGAAAGGAGTGAAGGAAAATGAAGTACTGGGAGCAAAGATGAAGTAAAGGGAAAATATCCCTAAGGCACCTGTCTCTGAAAAAAATCAAGTCAGCCAAAGGTTGCTTAGTAGCTGAGGTCCTAAGGTGATCCCATCAGGCATGTGACATTGGTTTTGTCTTTTCACATTCTTGTAGAAGAAAAATTATACGTCAGCAAGGAGTCAATCCTTGATAGAGTAAGTATTTCGTTAAGTCCTCTTAATGAAATTAGACTGGAAAACAGAAGAGCAAAAAATGCTCTGAAGGGATACAAATGTGTAACGAGGAGCTGGCTCCTTCTGCCTTGTTAATGGAGGCAACAGGACGGTGCAGAGGGCTGGCAGCTTAACTAGGGGAGCGAGGGGTTTAACTCACACCTCCGGGGTTTCAGAAAGACACTCTCAAGACAATACACTGTTAAGTAACTTCCCCTTTCCCCCGAGGATCTTCAAACATCCAGTTGCTTTTTGGCCTACTGAATAGAGAACTGTGTTTAATTCTCTTCTCCAAGTTAAAATTCCCTTGCAGCTTGCCCATATGTGAGCTGTGGAGCTCTACTGATGCAAATATTACATATTTTGGTGAAAAACTGTTGATGTCTAGGCGAGAGCACCCACCAGGAGTGGTGTAAAATGTCATAGCCCCAGTGAAGCCGGTAAGTATTTTCACGAGCTGCAAACCCATCTCGGTGGAGTCACCGTAGCAGGTGAATGTTAAAGTGCCGATCTCCTCGGGCACCGCATGGCATGTTTCATGCTGGGTACAAACATAGCGGGAAACTGCTCCTGCAGCAGCTTTCGCTGTGCTGCAGTCGTTCAGACAAACATCGTAGCACAACCCATTTACGGCCCTCTTAGCGTTCCCTTTTTCACTTTCTCAGCCATAGTACGGTGGCGCTTTTTACCTGGTGTGAAAGGCGTGTTGGGCCACCAGACCCTTGAGAACACAGCTTTGCGAGAGGAGCGCCCAAGGTTGTCCCTAGTGGTTATGTCAATTCATAGTTTCATTCTTCCTTTTCTGGTGGAAATTGCTTTAAAAAAAAAAAAAAAAAAAGCCACAAAAATTGACTTATTTAGCCTGGCTGTTTGGGAAACACTCCTGCTCTATCAGCGTTTTGAGTAGAGTTCTTCTCAACAGATGAATTACGCTTATTGTTTAGTCTGAGGCAAGATGCCCAGGATTACTTTTGCCCTCTAAATGTCTTGTTCTTGCAGTTTAATATATCTTTATGATGGGCAGCATCGGGGAGGCTGAAATCTCAGACTTTCCTGGTGTAAAGCTGAAGATGACAAAAKGCCAACAGGAAAACTGCCGTTTGGAGGACAACCAGTCTTTCACCTTATTTTAGGAGATCACTAGCCAGCTCTTGCCTTTCGGGATCATTATTTTCTATCAAGACTGGAGCTTCTCATTTTAAACAAATACTGTCCTTGAAAGCATCATCCCATTGCCGTTGGTAAAACGATGCTTCATTGAGTTAACTCCTTAAGCACATGTCAACAGTTGCTGTGGATAAATTGCATACATCAAAGAACTCTAATGACCATGCTTGCAGTCAAATTAGCTTCCTGCATTTGCATTATTAATTAAGCTCAGTACTGCCCTTTGGCATATGTCATCTTCCCTAATAGCCTACGATATCTGCAAAGTATAAATTATTGCCAGTCTGATCAGGGTSAGTTTTGGTGTGCTGGGTATACCAAAATGATATCGTTTGCATTAACTCATTCAGGATGGGATGTCTCTTGAGTAAACGCTGACATATCAGGAGATTAAACCTCAGTGCAGTGTGTTGTATCTCTGCACTGGAAAGCAGTTGTCACCTGCACGCGATTTCGGTGTTTCTATTGACTGTTACATACCGGGATGTGCTTGTTTTTCCATTCTCAACCTTGCTTTTATGCYGTCTTGAAGTTTGCTGACAATTCAATGCATTACTGCACGTGGTAAAGCCAACTCCGTTCACAAACCTGCCACCAAACTTGTAGAGCCAGAATGAAGCCAATTGGCTTTTCCAAAATTGGTTGAAAAAAATGAAATAAGGAAATTAAAAAGTGAGTGGAAATTGGCAGGCCTCGGCAATAAGCCAAATGCTGAGCAAATGAAAGCAGACTGGTACAAAGTAATTATAGAAACAAGAGCGATGCTTAATTCTTTTAAAGCAGGGGCACAAAGCATTATGCAACATTTGTCCAGGCAAAGAAGAGAACGTCAAGAAACTGAACTCCAAAGTCAGATATATTTAAACTATATTCACATATTTATGACATACAAACACATACTGCAAGTTTAAAGAGGCTCTGCCCTATCTCTATTTGAAATATAGATGGATATTAAAATCTCCTCAGAGGTGGACTAGGCCATTTCATGTTCGTTTCTGAAGCATTTATTTTAGATGTAGGTGTCTGGCAGATTTCTGAACTAGATGTTCAAAATTCAAAGTTCCTAAAAAGTGCTTGGCTGAGGTCACCATTCAGCTGAGAAAGTCCTTTAAAAATCTCCTAGCACCCATCCCTGCATGCATCCGTGCATCCATTGCAAACAGGGCACAAAGCTTGTGCTTCACRTTTCTTTAGCTGGAGTGGTCAACACCTGAGTCTTGTTGATTTTGTTTTTTTTTTTAATTACCAGGTAGAGCCCATGGGAGTACGCATAACATATGATTACATATAACAGCATGCCCTAATCATAGAGCCTGTTACTATTCATTCAGATTTGTTTTCCTGTGTAACCTGTGCTCATCGGCCAGCAGTTATATGAGCCCATTACTGGCTGCTAATTCCCTGGTCTTCCCCCAAATTTGAATTCCTCAATCAAGCAATAAGAGGCAGCTTGTGCTTCCTGCTGCTTAATGAAGGACTCTGCAAAGCAGGTTAGTGATGAGGTGGCTCATTCTCYGGTGCAGCGTTACAGGCTCTCGCTGCAAGAGCCAGGGCTGGAAGCCTTCGGCAAGGGAAAGCTAAACGTGCCTGGTTTGTGCTTGCATCTTCCTTCTTTTTCTTATTTGAAATAATTTTTACTGGACAGTAACAAGAAAAACAACAGCTGAGTGAATGAGTGTGCTTTTTCTGAGCATCCAGTGTATGATTCTTGGTAGAGAATACGTATGATGTTATCCTTACTCTAACCTTCCAACCAGGATCAAGTATGCTCAGTAGTGTCAGAAATAGACTTGCTAGCTTTTTGTTTTATTGTGAATTATTTTATTTCTGTCAAAGCCTCAACTTTGGTCATCACGTGGTTGCATAAAAGCCTGCCTGATTAACGTGCATCCCTCAGAAATGCTAGGAATATCAATGAAAACTGCTAAAAGAATAAGAAAACCACATTGCTAACTTAAATTTCCTGTTCTCTATAAATTAATCTTATGATTTATGAAGCTTTTCAGATTAGAAACACCAGAGATACTCATTTAGAAATCTCCTGCTTTGTTTTGCAATCCTGTATCTCCCCCTCTGTTCTTGTGGTCGCTGCTCCTGAGGTGAAAACCCACCACAGGTGACCGACTTCTTCAGTGCCCATCTCTTTGTAAGAGGATCTTAAATGGTATTATTTCTGCAAGCACAGAACTTGACTTACTGCAGAAACAGTAGTGTTTGGAGAAGTTATGTACTCTTCTTATTTTTAAGGCATATTTTTGAAGGCTTCTGTTATCTTTGATAGGTAAGTGTTGTCTTAGCTGCAGCTGTAGGGGCTTTTTTTTTTTTCCTCGTTTTTTTTTTTTTTTTTTCCTCCAAGATTTGCTTCTTAAGCAGTTTGAAGAAAAAGAAGAGTGTCATCCATCTGAAGGAATACTGAGGAAGATATTCCTCTTGCACACTACTTTCTCTAAATCCTTGGAGATCTGAATGAAATGAGATAACGTGTACRCAGCAAGCCAGCCCTCCAGAGCGAAGGGCGGTGGTGGGAAGGGAGCGGGTAAGGCTTCGTATTTGATACATGACTACGATGCTCCCGGTGGGTTCTGCCTTCAGCCCAGTGCCCTGCTGAGTGCTCCCATCCTCCGAGAGGAGCAAACTGCTGTTGTCTGGGAATTTTTTCTTCATACAGAAGTAGGTACCTGTGTGGTGCAGCCTCTCCCTGCAAGGCCACGTAGGCCAGATGATGATTACGTGCCTGAGGACAAGTGCAGAGGCATCTTCTTAAGGCCTGAACCCATTTTTGGCAGGGAACAGTGATAAAATGTCAAATATATGTTCCTTCGATTCCCTGTGCCTCTAGTTGTATGTTTTATTTCATAAGCAGCATTAGAACCATATCTCAAATGTTATTGTAGCTCGGGGCCCTAAAAAATTAATTTACTATGTTTTATTTATTATCATAAAAAACTCTTTCCAGTCTTCTGTAGCTGTCTCCAGAAGAAAGCAGAAATATGTTCTTTTCCACTTGTTAGCTCAGGAGTTCACAGCTGGAAAACCCTGRCGGTACATTCTGGGAAGCTGCCTGCCTTCTCCCAGCAATTTGCTTATGCCCCAAGGATGGGATTTCAAACTCTGAATTTAGTTCACTGTATAGGGAAAGCTTTTTTTTTTTTCTTTTTTCTTTTTTTCTTCTCCTCCATTTAATGAATTCTAATAATCAACATACCTGTGGCTAATACTTTAAGATAGTTTTTCTGCTATGCTAGGAAAAAATCAGAATCATGTTCTTTCCCTGGCAAAGTGCTTCTGGGAGTGAGGATGTGAGTATTGCGGGTATAGAAGAGTCAAATAATACATGATGCAACATCCATTGGCTAATTGAAGACTGGCTATAAAATGTGGAACTGTTTTAATTTCCACTGACTGCAAGGTTGAGAAATGTATCATTCGGCATGTTGTGGGACTTGGCTGTTTTGCAAAACTTGCTCTTTTGTTTTGAAAGGTAGTGTTAAAACAGGTATTTAAGGGAGCTTAAAATTTTCTAATTCTCAAGTCTCTACGTATCGCTCCGTCAAACTTCTTTCTTTTGCCATGCGAGTCATATCTGATCAGTACCACGCTCCCAAACAAAGCAGCTGAATGATATTGCTTCCATGCTTTTATTGGGTGGAAGAGCTGAAACCTTAAGAAAAGGTAGAAAATGTTCTGACGTTTGTACACAACAGTAATTATTTTGATTATTTTAAAAGCAGGCTCCCACAAGATCTAGGTTTCAATTTCTAAGCAAATACTGTCATGCACAAAACAATACAGACCTCAGTTTGGATAGTGTCCCTCTGGTCTAGTTTAAGCCTCTCTGTCAGAGCTTCACYGCTGGTCCTAGAAATTCTGCCTTCGTCCTAATGCTCCATTTCTATGGGCCAGAAACTTTGAGGTGTAAAAAGACAAAACAATGGCCCTGTAACTACATCTCTTAAGCAGTTACTTGTAAGCTAAAGCCTGTATCCCTCAGCCTAGCAGGTTGGGATGTGACTCTTTACAGTGCCGTAGATGTCCTGTACACCGCTGTTCCCTGGGCACAGCACTGCACTGTGCTACTCTAAAGATGAACCTAAACCCTCAGCCTTAATGTGGACCAAAACTGAGGCTCAACCATTAATAATGGGAATGCACAGAAACAAAATACAGTGCTTGGGTGAGCATTTCATTTTAGGTCTTGAGCTTTTGTCGGTATGAGGAAGAGTCCCAGCGTGGAGGCCACCGAGGAGACCTACTCTTTGGCATGTGCAAGTATAGCACGCATGTGAGGAACAGAAACTCCCAAATTAACATCTTAAAGGTGTGGAACTCACTGAAATTGCTTTTTATTTATTTATTTTTAKTGCTTTGGCCATGCCGATCCCCACTGTACAGGAACTTGTGCAAGCCAAGGCTCTGGAAACTGAGTGAAAACACAAAGGAACAGGCTGTTGTGAGAGTTGGAGATAAAAGGTATTGAGCTGGGACTCATTGGTGACATCCTAYGCAGCTCCCTGGTACCTCTACTCTAAAATGCAACAGGACCATTTATAATTTTCTTCCAATGGGTGCATCATCTGCAGAGAAAAAAGGAGGGAAAAAAAAATCCTGTCTCCAATGGTTTATCTGGTTCTCAAACTCTTCTTTAAACTTCAGCAAGTCTCTGGAAAAACTGTTCAGTGAGATTGTCAATAACATCTAATATTTTATACTTTAAAGGAAGGCATTTCTGAGTCATCTTGGACTATGTCTATGACTCAGTTATTTAGACAGCAAACTCTGCGCAAATGTCACAAATGCTGGGGTATGTGTTGTCACAAACTGTATGAAGTAGAAGAAAAGCTCGTTAAGGCAGAGTGCAGCAGTTATTGCAGAGCCTCTAGCAAAGTCCTAGTTCTTTTAAAAATATCGTATAGCCAGAAAATTTCAGGTAAAATCTTGACAGCTTGTCTCTCTGTAAGGTTCTCCAGAATAATTTAAAACTTAATCTGTCCTTCCTGATATATACTATTATTTGATTTACAGTGCCCCACAGCATTATTTTGTGACTTCTATTGATGGACTGTAAACACTTTTTTTTCCCCCCCTTCCCCCTTGTCAAAATAAGATGCCATGCTTAAATTATATTTATGCCAACGTGATCAGAATATTGATGCTTGTTCTTAATAGCTTAAAACAAAAAAGGCTAATAAAGGCCCCTTAAGCTAGTCCATATCATCAAGGAAAGCGCCCTGAAAGCCAAATTTGGCCTGACAAATGCGATTCAAGCACTGTTACTTTTGTTTCGCTCTGCAAGTRCGTGAGTGTGCACTGCTATGCCCGTCTGATGTGCCTTATCCARAGGGCACGCTGTGTCTTCAGTGGTAGCACTCTCCTCCTGCCACCCCCCTGGCACTTCACAGGAGAGTATGTCTATGTTCCTCAYACTCTGAGCAGAACAGGAATCATCATAAAAAGTGCACCTGAAAAATGCAGCTGCTTGAGTGAGATTTTGTGGACTTCACAGGGAGATACATATTATTTTTTAATAACATGGCATGAACTGGAACAAAACCCCCAAGTGAGATCTTCCAAGCATGTGAGTCAAATGGGTGACTGCGTTGTGACAGCTTTCAGGGGCTTGGGAACCATCCAGGCTTTCTGCAGGTCTACGTGTCCAAGGCGCGCTCTGCTCCAGGGCACGGGGCAGTGCCGTACCCGTGGGACGGGCTAACTTCCAATGCCGCCTTTCCAAGTTTCGTACCATCGGTGTCTCGCTCCCTCTCCCGTCAGTGCTGCTTCCATTGATTTACACCTCTTGTCCTTTAACTTCTGGGCTCTGTAAATCGATTTGGAGCTTGACTAACTAAAGTTAGCTTTGCRATGCCTTTGCAGAGAGATGTTGGAGCACCGCAGCCAGATACCATCCCGCCCAAGGTAGCGGGAGGAGGGTAAAGCGCATCTGTTGGAAAGTCACCTTTTCCCACAACACTGCAGCAAGCACTGGGTTGATCTGGGAGGAGAGACTTGAACTAMTGTTACCTCTAGACCTATTAACTCTTACTGTATTGCTTTTCTCTTGCCTATTCCAAGAGACTTTTGATAGCCCCGGTGTCTGTTGCCACTAGCTGGTGCGAGGAGATAGAGCTGTTCCCTATACTGCGCTCTTGCCATCCCCGAGCAAGCGTGCACTTTGCCATGTGCACGTACTTTGAAGGTGTTTATCATAGGAAGATAACTTACTGTAAACACCTAGACACGGAATTCTGGTTTCAGTGTTTTTCTCACAGTTGTAAAAGCCATCGATTCACCTTTCTTCCCTCTGCATATAGCAGCTGAAACAGCTTCAGATTGTGTTTGCTGTCAATATAATTCAAAGTAATAATATTGCRCTCCCTTTTTAATGCTGGCCAAGGCATCAGACTGCTGAAACACTACCAAATGATAAAGCAGTTCAGTGCTGTTCCCTGCACCAAAATGTTTGTTCRTTTCCTGCTTCTGTAATCTTGATTTCTGATGGAAATGGTGCTAAGACAAGAAATCTAGCAAAGAAGCTGTTCTTTAGGTATTGAAATCCCTGTGCAGTTCATGTCAGGGAAGGGGCTCAAGAAATGGGTCTCTGCTTCTGCCTGCCCTCACAGTTGGAGGGTGCGAGCTGGGCACAGATCTTGCCAGGAAACTCTTGGGAAAACCTTCTTCTACCTTATTCTCCAAACTGGCTCATCCCTGGTGCAACTGGAAAAGCTTTAGTTTTCAGGCACAGCATAACTGGTCTACATCTTGTATCTTGGGCAGTAYAAAAATGAGATCCCTGAGTAGTGCCTGGAACACTTCAATACCTTCTCAGTCGGGGTTTTCTTGGCCTGAATGAAGTCTACCCATTGCCACTTGCTGCCTGTGGCTGTGCTGTTATTATGAGTTGGAATACACAAAAGTAAAGACTAAGAAGGCTGCTGACATGCTACAGGGACAAGGCACAGAAGAAGGAAGAGAAACTGTTGGAAGATGTGGCTTCCCTAGAGGGAGCATCCTTACATCCCTTCAGTGCTGGATGCTTGGAGGGCTTTCCTCTTCCCACGCCTAGATCCATGTCCTGTTGGGTTCAGAGGCCAGGTTGGTCGTACACTGGCAATCCTTCGCTGCAAGGACATGGATGCTGATCCAAACTTGCTTTTTTAGTCTCAGTCCACCTGAGCGAACATGGGCAGCTTGACTGCTGCTGGGAAGGCCTCTGCCTGTGCCTTCTCTTGCTTCTACCCAGGCATTTGCATGTGATATTAAGTGCAACTCCTTGCCTTATTTCTTTTCTAGGATAGGAGTCACTTGATGCTTCAGACTGTTGA
Organism: Rhea americana; assembly: GCF_003343005.1. Taxonomy (NCBI): domain Eukaryota; kingdom Metazoa; phylum Chordata; class Aves; order Rheiformes; family Rheidae; genus Rhea; species Rhea americana. The sequence goes on from NW_028185539.1 coordinate 2,211,004, forward strand.
GAATATGGGTAGATCCAAGGTGGAAGAGCTGGAGAKTGGAGATAAATGACTGTCATAAAAGAGCTATTAAATTTAGCCAGAGACTTCTCCTACCTTCTGGCTTTCCAGTTTCTGTAGAAACTAGGAGTCTTGGGAATTTTGGAACTGATTTAAAAAAAAAAGAGTACAGTGTTTCTGTGAATGTCTGTCTACTTGAATGTAACACATCAATATTGAGTTCAGGACCTTGATTCATTCCATCAAAAACACATTAGCATTCAAAAATCATTTGCTTGATCTTTTAATTCAATGGTTAAAGTGAGTTTTGGAAATGGTCAAGATAACTTCTAAATTGGTGAAGAAGGAAATCTGTTTTCATCGTAACTTTCCTCRTGCTTTTATTAYCATCTTTGAACTCCTCTGAGCAAGTTAAGCTTTTAGATGAATTTCAAAAAGTTACATGGAATGTATGACAAAAAGGAGACTGTTAATATTTCCAGTATGTGCTTTTGGTGTATGGAGGGCCAGAACTGTCCATCTTCCATGCACACAGCACGGTGTGGCATTTGCATTTCTGTGTCACATCACGCGACCTCTCTCTGCTGCAACAGACGTGCAGGTCAGAGCAACGCAAGCCCTGTGATGCTCTGGTGGCACAAGCTACGTAGTGTGTGCAATAAATGCAATAACTTTTATATGAGAAAATGCACCATTACACAGCTGAATGTTTCCCAGTTGGCAAGACTTGGCTGATTTGTGCCAGCTACCACTTAGGTCCACCTGGGAAAGGTGCAGGAGATGCTGCAGGAATGATGTGTGCTATGCTGGTGGGACAACTTGACAGCAGTATGACTGCAGCTGGCCTTCAGCCCATACACATCTATCTATGTAACCATTACAATGATGTTGGAACAACCGATGACTTCCCAAGCTGCCTCCCCATGTAGGAYCTGGTGTGCAGAATTGGGTCGAGCCTCAGGAGAGTGCCTGACTTCAAGGGAAAAAAGACCAAAGCCCATCCAATTCAAGATTAGCTATTCAAAAGTAGTCTGGCAGGAGGGAGGGAGCAGCGACCACCATCCCGCTGCAGTGCCCTGCATGCAACTCCACGCCGAGGCTGCAGCGGGTGCCTTCCTGGAAAGCTCTTTGTGGTCAACCTGTTCTTTTGGCTTCGTAATGTGCTTTCTGTCAYGCAATGCTTGAAACATTCCTGGCTCTGTATCTCAGCGTATCACGGTTTTGGAGACTTTTAGAATTTTTATTATGAAATACRCTCTCTGAAGAGAATATTGGCTGAAATTTGTACCAGTTTTCCCAAGAAGTATTTATTTGTTGTTGCCTTTGGGGGCGGGGGGGAGGAGCTGGTCTGGAGGGAGCGTCTCTGCCCTGCCCCTTCCTGCACACTCTTCCAATTATCTGTCACTTAACGATGAGAAGAGCTGCCTTTTAGATCTGAAGCCGCATAATCATCACAAAAATCTGCAGGGAGAAACCAAATACCTTGGGAATGGCTACTGTCGGCCTCCTGTATGGTTTAAAGTGCTCAGAAGTGCCTGGGAGAGGTGTCATCATGAAGATTAAGAGGAAATTTCCTGAGGCAAAATACTTGTGGGTCTTAAAATGTTTTCTTTTCTTTCAGAAAATACATTTGTCCAAGTGTTTCCCACATGGGCTGAAATACTGGTTTCTGTACAGGCAACATAATTTTATACTTGGCACTAGAGGGTAAAATCATTTATAGAAACATGGGAAGACGCAACGCAGCTAACCTTAGATCTCGGTGCTCTATAAATCCTTACGTTTTAGCCTCAAAGTTCTTCTTAAAATAGTGCTCACTAGAGCATGAAGCAAGAACCTTTACTTGTTTGCTTTTTTTCCTTGTTTTTTGGAAGTACCATTATATCTATTTCTGCCTGCAATCTTATTTCTTTGTCACTATGGCAACATGATGTGCCAGTCTCARAAAAGGAGAGGGGAGATTATCAGTTAAACTATGACTGTAATTTTTATTTTTAACTGTCACTTGTGGATCATCCACAGAGAGGGCACAACCCCCATCCACCAGGCCAAAGAGACTTCTCGTGTCTACGACGATGCTACGGATATTGTTGCTGTTCTCTTTAAGCAAACAGTGTCTATATCACTGCTCCCCGTTGGACACTGGGGACCTGAAATCCTTCCTTGCAGGCAAGATCTGGAGATCGTATTTGTGGAGTATGACCAGAAGAATACCTTCTGCTGTTAATTTCTTGTTTCATGAGCTGTGGTAGCCCCTCATTTGCACATTTCTTTGAGGTCTGGACCTCTCCCCTGCTGCACAGAGAAAGGACTTGACTTTCCCTCTGACTTCAGCTCAGACAAGTCTTGCAGGTGCCTGCCAAGGAGCAGCCTCCTCCAGGTTTGTAATCACGGTTGCAATCTTATAAATAAAAGCTCATTGGTGCCTGGTTTCACAGTTTAATACTAAGCAAGCTGTATGGCAAATGAACCAAAACCGTGAAGAGAAGGGTAGCGGTGTATATATTTTTTTTCCCCAGTCATTTTCCTGGCTTTGCTATGTCATCCTTTGCCAGACTAACTTTACACTTCTTTTTGYTTTGTTAATGGTATTAGCAGCCCCGTAATTCGTACTGCGCTGAGGTCACTGGRGGTCAGAGCAGCAGCCTTAGCTCTCCAGAAATCGCTCGTTTTTAGCACTATCCCAGCAGGCGCTGAGCTTGTGCGTGCTCTGTAATGTCTTGCTTTTTCACAACTGCTCCTTATTTGCCTTCGGTTCCGAACATTAGTAGCAACGCTGGAAAAACAGAGGGAAAGAATTACTCTTTTCTGTAAGACTCAGGTGCTAGTTGGGACTCTTTAGTTGGGAGGGAGAACTGCACGTGGATTTGTCTCCTCGAACGGCCAGATTATGGTTCAGAGTRGGCAAAAAGAGGCTGGTTAAATCTGCAAGGCAGGAAACGGGGAAGAATGGGAAAAACACGTATTTATAATTAATGCAGCGAACTGCGTTTGCTTCAGACTGTTTCTTCCGGGCTCRTCGACCCGTTGTCTCGATAAACTGATCTTCTCTTTACAGAGAAATAAGATGTTCCTGCTCGTGGGCCGCCGAGCAACGCGAGCTTAGGCGGCACCTTGGCACGCTGGTGTCACCACTACGGCGGGGACAAGGTCACTCCGTTTTTAGGCGTCCACACATCATCTGTGCAGTTTTCTGATGTTTCAGACAACAGTCACTGCGTAGCTCCGAGTCCTTGACAGAAGTGCTTTGGGAGGGCTCCTGAAGCACTTTGCTTCGTTTTTTGTTTGTTTGTTTGTTTTTTTTAAGAAAAAAAATCAAATATTTGCAATCATATTTTAAATCACTGCCATTGGAGAGTTATTTAGCAC
>NW_028185539.1:2214418-2218366 GCF_003343005.1 Rhea americana
AAACTCGGCTGCATTCCAGTTATGACAACTCTGATGTTAAACTTCCCATGGCTGAAATTCAGTGATGGCTTTGGGAATTTTTTCATTCCTATTCTTTACTGAACAAATGGCAAACTTTAATCAGTGGTCCTGGGTACCCTTTGTCAGGACAAAARCATTAGGGAAGGCCATACTGCATTGCCCAAAGGAAGGTGGGACACCGAAAAATATAAAATTGCCTTTAAACAACGTTATTGAGCACCTGCAGCTGGTGAGGCTGCCTCCCCACGGACAAGTGCCGCAAGCGTCATTCCTGCCCACGGGAAATCAGAGCAACCGAGAGCAGCAAATGGCTCCTGCAAGGTCCTGTACGTCCTAATCACCTTTTCCTTGCAGAAACACATATATGCACACCCTTTTCTTTTCCTTTTTTTTCCCCTTTGAAGTTCCCCTACTAGCTGCAGAAAAGAGCAAAATAAGAACATAAAATTTCTGCATCAGATTTTATTTACTGACTGCAGGCGCCTTGCACGACTTACTATGTAGATCTCTTCAGGTTCRTTCCTGTTAGCGTAGTCATTTGAATTTGTTTCATGGGGAGAGTGCTTGYGAACTAAGTAGCTCTCTGAAGCAATATATAGTTTTCACAAGCCATTGTAGTTAATGAAGTTTGTGTTTGCAGAGATTATTGCCAAGTCCAAAAAAGARTATTAAGCACAAAAAAATCAAATCGGGATGGGTGCAGTAAATTCTTAACTGCAAAAACAAAACCAAGGCCTGAGACTGAATAATGAGTGAGAACTTAGGCAAACTACCTTTGAATATTCAGACAGTTGTAAATACACGTGAGCCGGCCAAAGGTATGATGCATGTTGCTATTTCTGGGTTCAGAGTTGTGGATGTAAAGAAACCATCAGCGTGCCCGAGCTGTGCAGCCGGCACCGGGGCCGCACTTCCGATGCGGCTCCAGCTCAGGACCCGGGAGCTTGGTCTGCTCGTTTCTACCACGACAGAGCCCATGGCAGGGCGCCGAAGTAGCCGGCGTTGATTTACTGTGGAGAAATTAATGAAAAGCCCCAGTCAAACTCAAACCTGCCAAGCCTGACCGCTTTGGGGAAGCACTTCAACAATCTCGCTGGCTGAATAATTGCATCTCAAGGAATAACGCCCTGCAAGCCTTGAATTCTCCCTGAGAGCAAGCAATCACCGAGTCCCTAGAGTGAAAAGCTCCTAGAGAAGAAGACTGACTCTCTGGTAAAACGACTTATTTCATAATTTGATATGATTTTTCTCTTTCCGATGCAAAGCAGCTTGAAGCACAGTGGAAAGTTATGAAAATGGAGGTCAGATCCTGGTGCAGGGGCAAAAGTAAATTGTTTTTCTACGTATAAGCGCTGTGCAACTAGCACCCACTGACCGCAAAAGTCAAGTGTACTCTGTTGCTCGTGGGAGCCGCTGTCCCTGGGCRGCCTGCAGCAGYRCGWGCAGCTTCCCTACCTTGAAGGAACKAAGGCAGCAGCAGGGCTGCAGCAGCCCGCACAAATGCAGCATCRATTTAATTGCAGAGACCCTTCAGTTTCCAGCCAGACCATGATTTCATTGTAGACTTCTTTGCTTCGAGTTAAGGCTGGAGAGTTTTGATGGTGTAGCAAGGAAGACTTCCGAAACCAAAGAAAACATAGGCTGTAGGTTAAGAAAACTTAAATCTTGCCTGTGGCTGCATGTAGTTAAAACACTTAATTCATCGTCGCAAGCAGTGCTCTACTGGGCAGTGTTAATTGCAACGATCCTCAAGCCTCGACCTTATGACATTCCTCCATGCTTCTTCTCTCTCTTATAATTTCCTGTGCTCTTTCACCCCTTCCCTAGACCCCAGTGACCTTTACAATTTTTCTTTTTCCTCCACATTCCGTGTATTGCTTTCRTCAGAGATCTGCTATACTACTAGGAGGCTGCGAAAGAAAAGCTTTAAACCCTTTTGTTTTACAGCTCTTAAGCACCTACCWGACTTATATGCCCATTGGTAAATTCTTTGTTGCACATTTTTAAAAACACTGAAGACTGACTTTATAAAAAATAGCCACAGACTTTCTGAAAATGTCTTCAACATGCAGTGGGTGATGTTTTCAGTGAGTGAGTTTTTTTTCAAAGAGTGCCAATTTCTAGCAGTTCCTAAATAGCTTTAAACTGTGGTGTTTGACATGATCTGTTTGAGTTTTCTTCCTCATTTCAGTTACTAGCTGATAAATTGTATGGTTTTTTTATTGTTATTATTTGTAATGCATATCCACACGCTGAAGAAGAAAAATTGAGTCTTTCCCAATGAAGTTGAGSGAGATTTGATAGCCTACGCTGAAAATCTCCTAATGAGACATCTAGGATGGGGAAATCCACTGGAGTTCATGGTGCTGCTACTTGTTTCTCCATGCTTGTACAAAGGAAGCATAAAAGCAGCATCAAACATAATGACTAGACTGTAAAGCCAAACGTTCAACTTCTAAGATTCACTTGCGAAACCCAAGTGCACTTTGGTTCACAGAAATGTCATATAAAAGGTTGCTAGGACCTGGCTTGCAGCTCTGTGCCTAGCTTCAAGGCACCAATCCCGTGGACAGACCACAGAGGCCTCAATCAACCACTGAGGTCTCCATGAGGTCCAGCTGGGCGGTTGCGTGCTCAGGATGAGTTTGGAGATGTGCTGAAACCTGGAGCAGGGGATGGACACTAGCCAAGGGCTATGGCTCAGCAGCAGGATTGCAGCCAGGAGGCCGGTGTCACTGCTCATCCTCCGTGAGATCCATGCACCAAACTACCACGAGATGGCTCAGCCTTCCAGTAAGAGCYGAGAACTAGCCTTTCACCCAAGAGGTGGCAGCTCCCCAGTGAGTTTAACTGCTTGCTCTCCCTGAAGGACTCCCAAATCTGCTCTCTCCCTGTGAGAGCTATTTAACGGAGAGGAACCATGCAGTCCTGGGCTCAGAAGTTCCCTCCCGCCTTGAACGCGCGTGACGGCAGGACAGCAGAGTCGAAACTCTCTCATCTCRCCTTCCTCTCTGGCTCAGAAAAATCTTCAGTTCTTTTCTGCAGCCCCTGGGTAATAAGAGGCTTCCCAGCACAATCTTTTCTGGACTGGGTGCCTACAGTCTTTTTCTTATTGTTTTTCTGCAGTATCTGCGAATATTTCCTTAGTTTGGCTTGGCTAACACTTTCCTCTTCCATTTTTTTTAAGCACATTGCCACTTGAGAAAGTCCAGGTGTTGCGTTTGCAGAGGAGCAAACGTGGGAAGTAAAAGAATGAAGCACTGTGTTCGGCAAAATAAAAATGTTGTAAGGAATATAAACCTTAACCTTTAGAGAACAAGCTAAAGTCTTAAAAAGCTGGAACTAAGGCAAAAAAACGTGGTTTAGGGGGAGCTGTACACCACTTATTAGATCACAAAGCTGTTGGGAATATGTCTTAACAGTGCCTACAATAATCACCTATTTATGATAGTTTGCCATAACCTTGCCTGGAAATACAWTTTTTTTTTTTTTGAAAACTGATCTTGTTTCAATTGAGAAACTCTTTCCATCTGATCACATCTCAGTGCTCATCCCCATTAGGCACCGGGAGGCTTTTACTGCTCTGAAAGACCACTGCCCTATCCTGACACTGACAAATTGAGGCCTTTTATTCTTGGAGACTTTCAAACTAAGACTTGCCTGCCATTTCTATGAAGGAATGTAGCAGCTTCAATGTCTTCCTCTAAAAAGGATTTGGAGGAAGCAGCACCCCTTCAGGCAAATTCCCCATCATGGATCAGAGAAGCACCTGATGTTAGGGGGAGGAGGTCCTGCCACAGCTGCCCCTGGACAAAAGCCCCCCTTATAGCACCAGACTGCATCGTCTAAGTAAGTTTAAATATTTCATAGATATGTTCCACGTATTTATTCATTGACAGAAAATTCTGGTTTTTTTCATATTCTTTT
>NW_028185539.1:2218431-2238389 GCF_003343005.1 Rhea americana
GTCAAAGGGAAGCGATATCGATACCGCAGAGCACGGAGCCAAGACTGGGCCCTTGTACTTGCGCGTGTGCAATTAAGGGGTCTTGRCTTTGTGTCAGAGTGTAGTGAAAACTAAAGGAGAAACTCATAACTTCTCTGAAAGCTTTTTTTTCTTCTCTGAGTAATTAATTAAATCAATTCTATCACATCATCAGACCAGAGCAACCTGAGGAAGTAAAACCGTCCTGGGMCCTCAAACCGTCCCATGGATGAGGAGGAGAGTGCTGGTAGCTTCAATTAATGCTAACCAATAGCTACAGCTGCACGAGAGGATTCACGTGAGAGGAAAATCTCACAGACTATATTCTTTATCTGAAAGTCAAAACGCATCTTGGAGAACATATTTAGTCTTGAAATTCATCTCRGACCGCAGCCCGTGAATGCAAAGTGTGTTTTATCGGTACCAAAGATGACTCCGGTGCTTTTCAGAAGCAGCAGATGTGCACGTGCAAAGGCAGGTTTCGGYACCCTTGCGAGTGCATGGTTGGCATTTGCCAGCTGTTTGGAGAAAACGTTGCTCTTTATTTTAGAGGCATGTAACAAATCAGGACACAAGATGAAACAAAACTACTTTTTTTTTTCTCTCTTTCTCCCTCTTGTAATTCCCTGCCAGAGAACATTTCTTGCAGTAAGTGATAGCATCCTTTTACCTCTAAAGAAAGATGAAAAGTAACATCTATAGAAAAGGTCAGTGCCCTGTTCCCTGACTTGCTGTAAGAGAACATTTTGACTAAAGAGAGATTTTCCCCCATTCAGCTCCCCTTTTCATACCCTATTTTCTTTAGCCTGCTGCACCCATCTCTGATGAAGGAGTTTGCTGTTCTCTTACATCACTTGGTTTTCTATCAGCCYTACCTGCGTTTGCTCTGCTGTTAGGGAGTTTGTAGCTTGAAAGTATTGTTAACCTGTGTTTCGCCAAATACGGACCTAAGTGTTTGAATATCCACTTCAGAATTAACCAGAAGCTACAGATGCTTTACAGTAACCTTTTTCTTTAGTTTCAATAAGGGAAACTGTTTCCAGATTATTCCAGCAAAATAACTTGAATATATACTTGCTTCCAGAACACTTTGGCTTCTGTGAGTTTATTCATTCATTAACTCATATTAAACACAGAAGTGCTGTTAAAATCCAATATACTGTGCAATAGTTTTGATCTGCAAGGGAACATTGCAGTATTTGCCACAGAGGAGACTGATAATAGCATTTATAGGTAGCATTTAAAACTCGACTAATGCRTCCATTTAAATATCGTTCTGAATGATAACGCTTTGCTGTATTATTTCTATCTTTTCCTCTCTGTGCATAACCTTGTTTCCAGCCAACTGCATCTTAAACCAATCTTCTTCTGAAATCTAGGACCTCTGGTCACTTCAGCAYGGCTGAATTCCTAATGCCAGGATTGAAGGACGTGGAGAAAAGGAAGCGATGGCGATGAGTAACTAGCGAGATGGTATCAGTTAGTAAAGGCCAGCGTGGTGGTGAAACGGGGGCCCTGCTTATCTTCCCGCATCCGTGGAAGACGGATGAAGATGGATGAATATGGGTTGTCAGTTTTCTCCTCATCAGGCTCTTCAGCTCTGYTGCAGGTAACGTATCTTGCCAGGAAAATTGCAATTCATGGGCTGAGAAACGTTCCGTATAAATCAGAAGCTGTTAATTGAGAGGTGGGTTTGCCAAGCGGCTATTACTTTATAGACCTCCGCAGAATGCGTGTATCGACAACGGCAGATTTATTCATGGGAGAAAGAAGAAAGGTGTTATAGGAACGAGATCCCTTGTTTAATYTATGCCTGGAAGGTACGTGGACACMCGCTATGAGGGAAGGGTGAGGAGGGAATCTGCATGGAGCAGGAAACAAACGGGAGCCACTTGCCACGGAGTTCAAAGTCTCTGGAACTTTTTACATTTATTTATAGGATTCTTCTCGTTCTCCAAAGAAATTGCCTGTAAAACGAACATCTGAACTATTCCTTAAAAAAAAAAATGAAGAAGAAAAGAAAAAGAAAAAGAAAAAGAAAGAGAAATCCTTCAGCCCTAAATGAAAGTGTTGATTTGGAATCAAGGTGATGCTTAGGCTTTGGAAACCCCATCTGGAAAAAAGGAGAAAAAAAAAAAACAAATAAAGGAGGAAAGCTAAACAATCTTCAATGAGGAAAAAAAAATCTGCAAACAAAAAGCAAAACAATCTGCATCAGCTAAGACCTGATTTTCACCATGAGGTTAATAAACGTATTTAAAAAAAATGAAAACAAGAAAAAACTTTATTTCCTTTCCCTTTGAAGCTACTGTCAAAAATGAGGCAGTTCCATGCAAATCAGGACTGCAGTCTTTCAGTGCTGTGCCCAGATGATGTCCTTGTGTTTCGGCACCGCTTGGCAGAACAGAGAACATCGCTGGTTCCTGCCGTCCCCAGACTCTGCCCAGACCCTGAGCCACAACCAGCCTCTGTAAGGCCCATGTTTGCTAGACRCTCACAGTTCCTGGGGTGATGCAGAAGCTTGGAGCCCGTGTGCAGGGAACGCTTGGAAGACRAGAAGATAAGCAGGCTTCAAGCTTTCTCACTGAACACTGAAAAATGCTTTATTTTAAAACTGTCGGGGTTATCTTGCAATACTTTAGTAGTTCTGCTGCAATATGTTGTCCTTTCTCTGCTATGCTTACAAATATGTTTCAGCAACATCAAAAAAGATAGAAGCTATATCTCCAAGAGGGAGAGGAAAAATGACTATGATAAGAACACTTAGCTTACGTATTAGTTTCATCGCTCTACATAAAAAGTGTGGTCATGATTGAGCTGTAGAAAAGTGGCCAATTTGGGAAATTTAGGAGTAGAGGGCACTTTAAGTTTGGTTTTTCTCATTAAAAAAAATAGCAACTGGATAGAGAAGACTCCCTGACAGTAACTATGTCGAGAGAATTRGTAAGAAGACTTGCCTGTGTTGGAAAAGATCTATTTTAATTGACCAAAACTCTACAAGCAGAATATTCCTTGCTTGATGTCGCTAAGTCCCCTTAGGAGGGTGCTCAGCTCAAGGTGCGTGCGGTGGTGACGCTGGGTCTGTGCTGCGGTCGTCCCACGGAGGAGGGGGAATTCAGGAGCCGGCGCCAGGGTTTGAGGGACTGTCCAGCTTGGGACAAGAAGCTGGTTGTTATGCAAATATTAGCAACGATCTTGACCACGCTTAATTTGACCTGGGCTTGTGGGCTTTCTGGGGATGGTATGACCATGGCTGACCTTATTACAGTTTTCTCATTCACTAGTGTATCAGTATTGCAGTAATGATTTGATGTGATGTGTGTGCAAAGGTGTCTGATCCTTAATACTGTGAGACTATTTCAATGTAGGCTTTCTTTGATTTTTTTTTTTTCTTTCTCTTTTGGTTTTGCTTGGTTTTATTTATTTATTTTTTATTTTGGGGGGGTTTTCCTGAAGAGATGCAAAAGTGTTCTGGAGAATTTGATGGCTGAAGCAAAAATTCCTCTTGGGCTGCTCTAATCCATGTTATCTTCTCTTTAGATTTAGGCAGGGAAAGGAGGAAGAGATTAGCTGAGGATATTTTGATCCCTATCCATTTGTGTTTACAAGGTAAACACGAAGAGCTCCACATCATTGTCGTGTTAATTTGTTCACAACCTGATCGGAAGCCCTCGAAAGTCGATGAAAGTTCCCACTCTTTCCTATTTTCCGTTGCTTTGCATCAAGTCAGCAAAGGAGGTTCTCCCACCGCAGAAGGCTATAGAAATTAAAACTGGGGGAAGACGCCTGGTTTCAGTCGTTGTGCTTCTACACCCTCTGCGTTGGTCCCAGCGCTCGTGCCCGACGCCCAAAGCTGCAGCATCACAAATTCACGCGGCATCTTCCGAGTGCCTATTGCTCGGCTACGAACTGCCACCAAAGCTGCCGCGGAGCCGCCGGCTTCGGCAAAGGTGCCGAGGCGCCGAGAGCGTTTCCCACCCGCTCTGAAGGACCCTTTCCTTCRTGCTTCTGGATACGCAGAGGCGGCAGGCCTTGCCCGCATGGGGGTAGGCTTCTGGATTTTAGATGTTTCAGAGCAATTTCTGACGGAGTATTGGCAAAGTGGTTATGCGAGAGGTTTAAAATTTCTCTCCCCAATTGTGTCTCTGTCTTTGACAACTCAGTCTCTCCACTTAGTCCCCTGTGGCACACTCTAACTTATTTTTGGAGGTGTATGAAATTGCTGAAAGAGTTATTGTCTTGGTAACAGATTTTACGCTATCTTTCTATTGTGTTTAGTCCGTGTGTTGACAGAAAGGAATTTTCTTCTTGATTTGCTCTAGCACAGGATTTTGAAGTCTGATTCTTGACCAGCTTAATGGTGTGCACACAACAACAGCATATGCTGCCCACCTCTTGCATTGACTCTGAATAGGATTAGCTTAGTTTTTTTAAAGCGAAGAATATAAATATACACGTTAACGTCTGCACGCAAGCCTCTAACCGCATTGTTAGCGGTAGGTATGTRTGTGATAGGATGTTCTTACATTGCACTTGGAAAGTCTTTCTGTGCAGTTTCCTGCCTAGCAGCAATAATTAATAACTTATAAAATAACTTATATATGCCTATGTRTGTRTRTRTRTRTRTATATWTATATATGCATACRTACATATATTAATAGAAAGAGAACATTTCTATTGTAGTGTTTGGCAGTGGCACGATGAAGGAATTCACCAGATTTGCTGATTTTCTTTGGGTGACTGAATATGAACCCGTGGTTTCCTGGCACATTATATCAAGGCATTTTATTATTTTATTTTTCCTTCTCATGAAATCTTATGTATAAAACCTTAGGGTTCAGTATGAAGACCAGAAAGAGCCTGTACAGAGAACACGTACAGAGGKATGTGCTTCGTGCGTGAACAGATGAAGGCAATGTCTACGTAGAACCCTGAAGTCCTTACTAAATTAAGCTGCAGTTTTATTAAAAGCAGTTGGTGATTTTCTTTGAAGTCCCTATAATTAGGATATCATCTGTCTTTCGGTGGCRTTATTAGCACTGGCAGCTACCTTGGGGCCGTAGACAGACCACGCGCCGGTGCTGCCCGTTAATGTGTTGCCCTGTTCCCCAAAGGGCTGTAAGCGTTCCCCATCGCTTCGGTTTCCCCATGTGGAACGACACTTTTTTATTTTTCCCAGATAGCCCTTCAGGCAGATAATATTACTCCGGCGACCAACGGAAGATGAATCTGACCCCCTAACACCTAAAAACATGCACAGAAACAAATGGTCCAAGGTCTGCTTTAGGCTTCATCAGGTCACCACTGCAGCATGCCCAGCACTGCCAGAGGTCCCTCAGAAGGAGCTGCGGTGGTTTAAACCACAGCCTTTAAATATGATCAAAGGAGTCCTGAATAACATGTTCTGGGGTAAACTGTTTATTTAAATGATACTATGCAAAGAAGTATGCCATGAGAGAAGTATATGCATGCAGCATCCTTAAATCATTAAGAAAATCAATTAGAAACATCCTAGAGTGGGTCAGAAATATCACTCTGTACCAGATAAAAATGAGACAGTCTGCTTTTTTTCATRGAAAATATTTTGATTTAATTTGATTTTTCCACATATGGTGGAGGGAAAAAGAGCGAGGGGAGGGAGAAGGGCCGGCAGAGTTTCCAGTGAAGAAGCTGTTGTTTTGGGGTGGCTCCTTTGATCTAAGTAAGGTTACTCCCAGTGAGGTCCACACTCATGGATGCTCCTGAACCACACCAGTAATGTTGGCTGTACAGCTTGACCTGGGCAGCCCTAAGCTTGCCATGCGTCACGCTGGCTCYGTCGGACCCAAGCAAGGCGCCGGGTCCCTTCGTCCCCTGCAACAGCAGGCTGGACACCCTGACCCACCGGGTCTGCAGACACAGCGTTGCCAGCTGATGCCCACCTTGCGCTCCCTGCAGCTATGTCCTTGTCTTGCATGTGGCTCTGTTCTTCCTCCTGGTCCTCCCCGGCCTTCRTCACTCCCTCATCTTCCTCCTGGGGGCTGGTGTGCTGGGAAGAAGAGCAGTTACCCAGTCTACATGGTACCTATGACCATATAGTATTGCTGCTGCATGCGCAGCTAGGAAAGTGCGCTCGCTCTCACTCCTCAACCAAGGAAAGGGGAGGAGGGGGGAAGAAAAAAGAAAAAARGAGAGAAGGGATATTCAAGCCTGGGAAGGAGGATGCTGCCCTCTTATGGTTTCCTAGGTAAACAGCCAGGAGGAAGGGATAAGAAGCAGCGGAGAGCATCCGCTCCGCTTTCCAGCAAAGRTCTGGCGCAGGGCACAGGAGACACGGCGAGCTGCTCGCTCGCACAGGCTGAGCAGGAAAACGGCTGCAAGTGCCTCGAAGTGTTCCAAACCGTGCTGGTCTGGAGGGCTTTATTTTCCTCCTTTTCAGTCCCGTTTCTTGTAAGAGAGTTTGTTTTGGCTCTTTACCTGAATTGCAATATTTAAATGTATGAGCGCTCTGATGGTTAACTCTATTATTTCTGACAGATCCAACAATTAGAATATTTTGAAAAAAAAGATTAATATATATGCCTGTGTTCTGATGAGATGTCAAAGACCTACTCAGGATTTTATGCCACCAGATCTCTAGAAGACTGTGTTTGTTAGCCGAGATGCACTTTGCAAGACTTTACTTCTCCAGGTAAGCTTAATGGACAGGTATCATGGCTGAGAACCGCAGCAGATGCTGTGCTTTGGGCTGCAAGGAGTTGTGCTGAGGAAGACAGATTTTACAAGCAGATTTTTTTCCTTTAAACTAAGTTTGGCACTGATTTTGATTTATTTTTAAAAYACCTGCATTCCTATTATCCAGCTAAAAAGAGTTGCACATACCAGACCCTTCTGAGCTGACTTCTCCTGGGAATCTGACCCCCCAGAGCAGCAGTGCAGTGGTACGCAACGATACCGTGCACCCTTTTCGAAATATAACTTAAAAAAAGATCCTCACCGAAAGCTGCTGCAATGTTTCTTGAGATGGCTTTTCAAAGCTAAAAACGTAGGCAGGAGAGACGAGGTGACCCCTGTAATGTGGTGGTTAACTTATGTCCAATCTTTAGGAAATGAGGAGCAGATTTAGAAGCATCAATGACAACAACTTCCACAAAGAGGAAACTTAWATTTGAATAGGCTAAAAGATTTTTTTTCCTGTCTTTGCAGCAAAGTTTTCCAAGGGAAAGCTTCTCTAGGATGTTTCTCCAGACTAATCTCAGGAAATGCATGGGCCAGCATACAACCGTCCCCAAACTGGGCCACCATGCAAAGTTTCTATTGCAGTTTGAAGCAAACTTGTATTTTTACCGGCAGTACTTTCTCCCTGTATGGTGAGCAGTTGTACTGTTCCAGCACCAGCACTTTCCCTGTGAACCTGTGAGCTGTGGCATGGTCTTAAAGCAAATGTTTTTAAAGGTGAGTCACGGAGAAGCAGGGCAGAGCTGCCGAAGGACACATTTCGCTACCATTAAGCCTGCTTTTCCAGTTTAAATTGTATCTCTTGATTTTTATCTATTTTTTTTTYCTTTCTTGCCACGGGACAGAAAGGGTAACTCTGCTTTACGCCCCGTAGGTATGACGGCAGGCACGAGCGCCAGGCGGCCTCGTGCAACGGGAAGGCCCTCGAGGGCTGGGTAGAAAGGCTGCTCCGGCCGGGACTGGCGAGCCCACCGCCCGCTTTTCAACTCCCTGACGGTTCGCTAATAAACCCCAGCACGGTGCCGGCGACACTGCGCTCCATTTAGAACAGCGATCGCTAATTCTGGCAATTTTCCTCCAAGCAGAGAATTTTTTTTTTCTTTTTTTCCTCTGAGCCCGGTTCCCAACCCCAGGAGCCACGACGYGAGCAGCGCTGTATGCGGGCTGCTGCCAGCAGTGAGTGTGCAAAACTACCCTGCTTCTAGATAAGATGGGAGCTTGATTTTTCTTTCAAGAGAGCACCAAGCTGACAGTGCAAGCTTTTTTCTTTTTTTCTTTTTTTTTTTCCTTTTTGGCTAAGGGTGAGCTGCCAGGATTTGTCCTCATTAAGAGGATGAGCGCACTGAACACAGCTTCATTCATTGCAAAGGCTGGCTGGCAAGAGCCAAACCAATTCCCTCTTGGTATCCAAAATGCTGGATACAAAGCCGCTGTACGCCATGTCCTCTCTCTGCCCCTCCGTCCCTTCCCCAAGAGCGGGCTTTAACTCACGTGCACGTTCCCTCTTATCCAGCTTGATTCAGGAAAGGGAAAACTCTTTGATTTCCTGGTTTTTTTCCTCCCAAATGCTTGCAGGCGCCTCGGCTCCGCTCACGTTATCCCGTTACGGGGACTTTATTCCCCTCCTGGCAAGCGCCCGACGTCAGCGCAGCGTGACGGACGTTGGCTTCGCCCAACAGCGACAGATGCGCGCTGAASCCGGGCGAAAATTTTTTGCAGCCAAAGCAAAGCCGGCAAATGTTTGGCTCTGCGCCAGCTGAGCTTAGGGGTGCAAAATATCTGACGTTTTAACTGAAATGTTTACGGCAGCGGAAAGCAGTTACAGGCATGGTTCTTGTCACAAGTGCAGAACAGATAACGTCTCTTATTTTTTTGACCCTCTTGCTCCTCAAAACGTACAGCCTCTCTCTCYCCCCTTATTTTTATTCCCTGCTCTGCACTCATCACACTTTTAACCAAATTTTTAAGCAGGATGTAAAAACCTCCCTGCTTAGATTCCTTTGATAGAGTACAGCTGCAGAAAGTATTGGGCGCTTTAATCCCAAAGCTTTATTTTTTTTGACATAAATGGCGGGAAGTCACTTTTCCTATCTTTCGTTCCTTCGTCTTAGCTCCTGTGTCRTTTCCTGAGTTCCTCCTGCAACATCGAACAGATATCAAGCATGATGGTGAAAATTACACCGTAGAGGAAAACTGTAGGATCAAAGCTTGGTCTTCCAGCTGCAGGGGCGAGAAGGAAACGAGGGCGTTGCCCATCCGGCGCCGTGAATTTGCTGCTGCTAGGGCACGTGTCCTGAGCATGGCTTCACCCGCTGGGCTGGTTCTGCCTAGTGAGAGGTCGCGTTCCCGGGTGTCATCGGGAGGGAACTCATCAGTTCTGTGCAACGCCCTAAGGCAGCTCGCAGGAGAGCGGAGGGCCACCACACCCGCTCAAGGTGCGGCTTCACAGTCCCACTAATGACACTGATCAAGAGCCTGTAATTAGCCCGGAACAGGATTTTGCTAATGTTGTTATGAATTAATAACGGTGCATGCCGATACCGGGTTCTTTTCTGCCTTGAGCAGGCCTTTTCCCATCTTCTTGCTGCTGGAGGAGCCCAGGCTGCGGTTGCAGCCATGCAGGACGGCTCCAAGGCAGCAACGTGGGTGGAGAAGGCCGGTGGGGTGGGAAGCTGGCCAAGGCGAGATTGTGTGCAGGCTTGTGCCAAGCATCAGCAGGAGCCATAGCAGGGAGAATTGCGGGACAGAAAGAAGCACTGATACTGCCGGGATTTCTCATAATGTTCAGCATTTTTGGCATTTGCACTATTTTTGTCCCTTCTGATCCCAAATTACACACACAATCCAAGCAGCGTCTTTGGTCTTCACAGCTGGATCCAAGCGGTAGGGCAGGAATGCCTTCGTATGAACCCAGCACTGAAAGAGACAGCAACGGTGAATAGAGGGGAGCTCGTCCCGAGTCCTTCTGCCGCCACTCTCCGGGGGCTACGAGTGTCCTCCGCCGGGAAGCCGGGGTCTTCGCTCCACTAGCGYGTCCCTTCTAGGAATTCACTGGAAAACCAGAAGGTGCGTGAAGTTCATTCCTCCCGAGTGGTGCAGACCTGGGCTCGCTTCTCTTCTGATGCATTTAAGGGGGCTGCACAGATCGATGGACATTTGTAAGCATTACRCTGATTTTCTTCCAAACGCTGGGTATTAATCTGCTCTGAAAACACGATAGGCTATTATTTTGTTAATTGAACTATGCAYGTAGCTTCAATCTGAATGTAAAAGATTGGCCATGATTGTCCACATTAAATAGTCTTTTTCTGTTGCACGCTCTTTTCAACGAGGAAAACAATATCTTTAAAACAGAATGACATCTTTTGGTGCATTCTCGATGGGTCTTTCCTGCTCTTTCTTCTTATAATACCTTGCATGGTCGTAGAAATATATGATGATAATAGTAGAAATGTTCAAGAAAATGATAAGCAGCATGATCCAATACGAATATCCATAATTGTTTCTTGATTTAGTGTATGTCGTTGGAATAGCGTAACATACCTCAGCCAGCTCTATAGAGAGGCCGTTGCTTTCTATGTTCACTGCAAAAAGTATCAGGACAAGAAGTGTGAGGATTCCTAGAAAACACGAATACAAATGTTAAAGGTGGAATTGTATTATTTATGTAGCTACCTGTAAGTAGAAATATTCTGTCTAAATCGGTTGGAATGCCTGGACTAGAACAGAGACGAATCTGCCATTTGCTGTTAACAAAATACAAGTGTATTTAAARAATGTATTTTGTCCCATCTACCTGGCACGTGTTGGGACACAGGTAGCTACTTCTATGTCCTGCCAAAATCAGTGGATTTTCATTGACTTTTCTTAGCTAAGGCTCTTTAATGTAACTTTTTTGTTGCTGAACTTGGTGCTGATGTGTWTGACGTACTCTCCCCTTGGGTGACTTGCAGGATGCGTATCTGATGTGACTCCAAACTCGCGGGGCATGCAGCTGCCTAAAACCCTGAGCAATCTGGTCTGAACTGAGTGTTGACCCCGCTCTGAGCAGGAGGCTGCACTACAGACCCAAGGTCCAACCTGAGCCTCAATGACTCTGATCCGTCAAAATGAGAAGTCCTTTCAGTGGAGAGAAAAGGCCACGTTTAGGACTTGATCTGTCCTACTTGGGACTGCTGCTCTGGGATGAAACGAGTTGTGCCTTAGACGTGCCTTGCAGAGATAATCTGGTTGAGTTGGTCTTCCACAGATGTCGGAGGCAGAGCAYGCAAACCCTGTTCTAAAGATCGTCTCTTTAGGGACCGAACGGGAAATGCTTGGAAAACGCAYGCTAGCTGGTGCCCGTAGCTGAATGCACAGGCCCTGGTGTCCGCTCCACGCTGCCGAGCGGGTTTCCACCAAAACCAAGYGGCGGCCAGAGGCTGCGCGACTCACCGGTGCAGGAACTCCAGGTGTAGACGCCGGTGGGCCCCAGGAAGGTCTGGTAGGGATTGCTCACGGCATTCGTGCCCGTGAATCCCGAGCTCAGGAGGGAGCTCAGCAAAGCGAGAACCAGCAGCACCACGATGGCCACGTTCATGGCTCTTGTTTGAGCCGTTTTCAGCTTGTCGCCAACTGGAACAGAGGAGCTCGGCATTAACCATCAACCCGCACAGGTCCAGAGCGCTGTCTGCTGGGGTTTCCACACCTATAGGTGCAGATCGCCACATACAYGCGGCACGTGCAGCCAAAGCCACCAGGCCTGCCATCGATTTTAYTGTTTTTGCCTAAATCCCTCTAGTTATTTGCTCTGGTTTTGGTACTAAGAGACACAAATGTGAATGCATGTGTTTGAATATTCAGATTGCAATTGCAGCACAGCTGCATTGAAATATATTATTCTCCCTCAGTTTAAAAAAAGGTYGAGGGGGCAACTACACTGTGCCCATGGCTGCCTTAACCTGTGTTAAATATGGGGACAGTGCGCTTGTGCTCTGCTCAAACAAGCCCACTGCCAAAAAAGCTCCTTCCTGTGCTCCATTRCTGCAGAGTTGTTGGTGCATAAATTGCAGAAATCATAGCAGTAAAAACACCAGCAAAAATAATAAACACCCATAAAAAAGAAAATAAGGACTCATAACCAAAAGAACAGCTATTGGAAATAAAGSAGGAGATCCAAAACTCAGGGCAGTAATTCTGCCAGCCTCCCGCTGCTGTAAGCAACAGCACAAGACCTTTCCAAAGGTTTAAGCAAAATGCTGTTTTGGACACACAGTTTCTTTTATTTCTTTTCTTTTTCTTTTTCTTTTTCTTTTTCTTTTTCTTTTTCTTTTTCTTTTTCTTTTTCTTTTTCTTTTTCTTTTTCTTTTTCTTTTTCTTTTTCTTTTTCTTTTTCTTTTTTAAGTAAGGTGGTCAGTACAAACAAAAGGAATATAGAATAACTGATGGACTTGCATGCAGTCTGTACAAATCTGCAGCCAGCTCATCCTCTGCAGTCAGTGTAAAACAAGTCAAATAGGATGAGATGAAAGCAGAGGTTTCTGCCTTTCTCAGGCCACCCCTTACTCTCCTGTRTCATCACCTTTTTGATTCTAATCGTCTTTAACCCTTGTGCAACCAGATTTAATTTCCCTAACTTTTGCTGACTTGAGCGTGAAMAACTCCAAGCCACCAGCCTTGAGGTCCCATCTTCTAAGTGGTGCTAAGYTGGCAGCTTTCACAAGCTCTAGGATCACCTATGGGCCTTATTTAATTGTAACTGTGTCTTAGGACTTAAGTTTTTTAGAAGCTATTTAATAACTTCTGAATTTTTCCAGGTCATTCAGCTCATCTCCAGGGCCTCCAAAGTAGCCGTATTGATTTATTACCCTATTAAGGTCACTAATGGCAGTCTATTAAAAGAGGCTAGCTTGATCAGGCAGTTCATGCTCTGTAAACTTGTAGCAACCCTATTCCTTTGCTTGCCTTTTATGTTTATGCTTGGAAATTTCTTTCAGAGATGTGATATTCAATACAGTAAGTTATTGTCTCTGTAAAGCTTTTGTTAATCTATATTCATACTGCTGTCAAGAAAAGCAAATTTCGGCTATGGCTAGTAAGTATTCTAGACCCCAAGAGCTACCCTCAGTCTTACTCTTTAGTACTTATTTCACACTTCCAATTCCCCCCTTTTTTTGMACACACCCAAATAGGAAAATTCCCCCGGGGAAAGGCGTCCGGGATGCGCAGTGGACACCCACGCCGGGGGTGTGCTTGCTAGTGACTGGTTGCACCGCATTTTCCAGAGATGGTTGCAGCTCTTCTTACTATTGCCTGAAACCTTAGAGTGGAGAAAGCACAACGCTGAACTTCACCGCAGTGAACTTCATTTACTTATGGATGCAGGTAAATGAAAGATATTCCACTACGTTTGGAGGATTTGACTAAATTTAAAAATAGCATGCATACAATTCTGTGAAGTATTTTTTTTTYCCCTGTTTCAAGAATGTGTAGAGTCAGGCTTGATACAAGACTTCACAATCGCATCTAGAATAGAGCCTAGGAACTAGTGTAAAATCAGTTCGTTTGATCTTGGATATATGCCTGATGAATTTAGCTGAGGCAGGTGGGCAAATCCACCTTTAGACTCTCTTTAGAGCATGCCTTTCTCCCAGCAGCTGTTGAAAGCAGCTAGCAACTCCTAAAGCTCTCCAGTTTTGTTCATCTCTCGATGGTTTATATGTCAGGATTGAAGGGATATTTAGTAAATGAAAAGCACAAAGACCTAAATTTACGGGGAAAGCGGTGCGGGGGGGGAGGCCGTGCACGTAGCCTATGCAAATAGCGGCACTCTTTTACCCAGGCAAGCATTTTGTGAGTGCTTTTCACTAATTGCAATTAAAATCCTCGTGACGGCAGCACCCGGGTGCCGTATTCGGGGCCGGGGCTTGGCTGCGCCAGCGGCGCTGCCCGGGATTTGGGCTCGCCGGCGCTCCCGGGGGGCCCCGCTACACCCAGCGCCAGCCTGCGCCCTTCGGGGCTCCGGCCAGCYGGCGTCACGCGGAAACAGTTTCCAGGGAGGTGTTTTCTCTTGTAAGAATTACTTAGCTTGTCCCAGCATGGCCTGAATAACTGCTCCCAGAATTTCCAAGTTATTTGGCCAAATGTGCTCTAAAAGGAGAAGATAACAGGGTATTTGTTCTAATATCTATGTCTAGCACATACGCAAACACCTTGCCCACCTAAGGCWGAATGTTTTTGCGTTTTGTTCTTTCCTCTTCCGAAGTCTTGGAAAACCTGCGGAAATAAGGCTCATCCGACAGTGGGTGTCTACGACCAAACAATTAATGAAGTTCAAACCCCAGAAGTTGAATCAGGTTTGAAATCCTTTAATAAGATGGTTAGAGCGTTTTTCTGCTCCTTGCCGGAAGCTTTCGAAAATCAAACCTATTTTGCACAGCGCTCCCATGTTATATGATTTCCTTGTTCAAAGGTGCAAGCTAAGATCACAGCTGCAAGAAGCTGCCGCTGGCAAGAGTCTTGCGGGGTTTAGGTGCTTTTTCTCTCTCTTTTTTTTTTAATCCTGGTTTAATTGCCTGGTTGGCTGGCAGCTATCCTAGCCTTCACCGAGGGTCTCCCGGGCACAAGGGCGTAAGGGAGTGGGGGCRGCACGGCTCACCTTGGAAGGAGGTCTCCGAAATCTGCAGGCCGCCCGTCACCGTCTGCTCGCAGGTGCCTTGGAAGAGCCCGTAGGTGAGGGTGACCGTGACGGAGGACGCGTCCCCAGAGAAGTCGATGTCACTCGTGATCCAGGAGCGGGTGGCCAGAACGACGCACACCAGCACGAAGGAGGCAGCGCTGGTGAGAAACGCCGCCGCGAACATGAGCGTCTTCTCCCTGGATGGCATTTTGTCGGGGAGCGATTTTTTTTTCTCCAGCGGTTCGGGGAATTTTCTCCTCTTTCGCCCTGCCTCGCGTGAGCCCGCTTGCTTCCCGGCGCGGGCAGAAAGCTCTCCCCGRAGCTGCAGCGGCGATCAAAACGGAAAGTAACTGCCCTTTGGCCGGGCGAAAAGCTCTTCCTTCAGCTCCAGCACGACAGCGCGGCCGCGGCCGGCAGGCAGCTCCGCGCAGCGCAGCTCCGCGCCGCGCAGCCCCGCGCAGCGCAGCGCCGCCTCCCTCCCTGCCCGCCCGCCGGCCGCCTCCTCCCACGTTCCCCCGCCGCAGCCTTCTGGCCCGTTCTTGCTGCTTTTTTTTTGTTTGTTTGTTTGTTTGTTTTTTCCACTCTCCTGAAACCAATCTGGAAAGTTGGGGGGGAATCTTTTTTTTTTTTTTTTTTTTTTTTTTTTTTCAGTCCGTGTTGGAGAGCCTACTAACGTGTTACGGTGGAGCTTCGTAAAATGTTCCCTCGCCGTTTAAATTTCTACGCTTGCTAAAAGGCTACGCCTGCACTCGTAGACCTCCCTTAAATTCTTCCTGCCTTTCGCGGAAAGGCTGGGCTGGTTTAGGCTTTGTGTGTGTGTGTGTGTGTACGGGGGTTTCCTTCTATTATCAACAGGCTATATTCTGAGGAAGGGCTCTAATTCTTTATTAAATTCTGTATATTTTCAAGTAAGAACTATTTCCTATTCTTTAGTCCCTTTTTTTTTTTCTTTTCTGTATATTTTCAAGTAAGAACTATTTCCTATTCTTTAGTCCCTTTTTTTTTCCTTTTGAAAGTATGTTTGAGAATGTCTTATTTCTTATTAATTTCTAGAAGCATCAGTTGTTTTAAAAGTACAGTGAACTTTAATTTCTTTTTAACGGGGGGCTTCAGATACTCAGTTTTTCTTCAGCTCCGACCAGAAACGCACATTATTTGTTGATGTGCTTACGTACCCTATAGGGAGAAAGAAATACCTTGAGTAAAGATTCATTTCAAAGAAGAGGCRGATATGTAAAGGTAGCAATACAAAAACCTGTCCCGGACTCTTGAGGCAGAAAACTATGATATATGCCTTTCTTCTGGACAGATTGACTTACACAAAGACAAAAGACAGTAACAACATGATTTCAAACCTAAAACTCTGTGCTTAATACGGAGACTTAATACTTAAACTTGATACTGAAGACTAAAAAACTAGTTATTCAGTTTGCTGTTTTTTCCTTTGTGAGATCTGACTCCTGAATTAATACTGTTGCTAAGCTAAAGCAAAAGAGATTCCCTGGGGGTTTATTTGTATTAATTTGGTGCAATTATGCTGTGTTATATTGAAGCTATGCTTCTATAGCACCTAGATTAAAAAAAAAATAATCTCGGGAAGGGAAGCTGTTTTAAGAGCATTGCTAGAGACCTGTTCAGCTATCTTCYGGAAGCCCTTCCTGAAGTTTGGCTGGTTTGCCTTGTAAATACAGCAAGACTATAAAGGTTTGCAACCTGGACATGGCAAAGAATTTCTTGGGAAGAGAAAAGGGCTCTTTTGCAATGCAGCRCTATTATGCTCTAGTTGTTTCAGGGTGACAGTTTTGCTGATTTCTTGTGTGAAAACTTTAAAGCGGTACTTACATTTGAAGTGAATGCGTTTTATTTCTGAGATTGATAACTGGACTTTTACATGATATGGTTTTGCAATTTTTTTTAATGTTATATGTTACTTTAAGGATACTTCTGATGTTACTGCTTTTAGGAATTTATGTTTTATTCATAAATAATTTATATGCTTCATATGCATTCATACTAAACTTTATATACTTCATAATCTACCATACAGCATTTAGCACATGTACACAGCGGAAGTCAGTCAATACATGATTTTAAGCACCAAAGGGAAGTTCTTCAACCACTGTAAATGCATTTAATTGTCCTTCCAGCACCCGAGTTAAATTTTAACCGTAGGGTTGTGGGTAAGCTTTATGAGACCAATCCCCCGCCGCATCACGCTTATGCCGTCATGCGTCCAGCCTCGGCGTAGCTGCCCGCAAAGAGCAGAGTCCAGGCGTTTACAGCCCAAGGATACTTTTTAATAAACCAGGTGGCTCTGAGAAAAACTCTCCTGAAGTCAGGGGAGTTGCCCTGTAAACCAGAGCATAATTTGACTTCCCCCCCCACCCCGCCCCGTTACTTTGATGTTAACCTCTTCTCTGCTGACTGTTCGACTGCTTGTGTCTTTTCTTCTCGTGACCTTATTCAGCAGACAAATGGAAAAATCAGAGCAATTCATTAGGAATCAGACGGAGAGCAGAAAGATTCGCGACCTGTTGCTACATACAATTATATCACCTCTTATTTGATATTTTGCRGCAGATCCGAACTGCTGACAGCAAACCAGGTTGTACCTGAATATGAGAGAGCTGGTCGCAAAAGGAGCCGAGATGGCTCCACGTGCGGCAGACCCACGTGCRGCGCTGGAGGATCACGCCTTGATTGCTAACATTGTTGCTGCGCTCCTAAAAGGGGTGAAACGCAGCTGAAACAGGTCACTACAGGAGCACTATGCTAGGAGCGAGACTGATGTTTTKCTGGTAGCTTTGCAGACAGWGCTCTGAGCAGTGATGGAAAYGGTAACTTGTTTATGCCTTTTGGCCTGGCATCGTGAATTTTATTGTAGCTGGAGATAAAAACTTGAAGCTCAACTGAACTGAAGAATTACTGCAACAACRGTTTGGGGCTGTTGGTTTATTTTATTTTATCCTTTAGAAAGCTCAAAGAGATGCGATCAGAACACTTGTCATGTATCTACACCCACAGCTGTCCATGCTTCATGCAGCTGTGTACTGGATTCRTACTACACCTTCCGACTTCATTCTGCTCCTGCTCTGAGCTTTTTTATAGTGCTGTTGAGGAAAAAAACAAATATACAGACAAAAACATTGCAAGTGTTATTTGGATTTCTTCCCAGAAAAAGGCAATCTTCTCAGCTGAGAACTCCATCACCAAGTAACGATTGATTTCTCAACGCTGGCGTGGAAACGTAGTGGTAAATGCTGACGTGACATCCGGAGTATCGCATCACCACCAAACCCTCCAAAGGAACATCCGTCCGCATGAGCCATTACCCATAGCAGTGACTCTTGGTTTCCACTTGGGATAAAAAAGGAGGAAGACCCCCAAACCCCCACACTGGTGTCACCGCAAATACAATGAGCAATATCATGTCTTAAAACGCTGGCCTGCTGCAAGAGCACCGCTCCTTCTTACCAGCAGCTCTGGCTAATGCTGTCGGCATTTGTTTTGGTGCCTCCAGACACCATCTRTGCTATTCGAGGAGAAGGCCGTAGCAGGGACCACGATCCGACACTGTCCTGGCTGAGCCCTGACACTCCTATATGTTGTGTGTAACCTTACAAATGAGCACTATAATGACCTTTAAGCTATRATTTTAAAAATAATAATTTATTTAGATTATTTCTGTTTGAAGTCTGACATATATGACTGCCGATACTTTTGGATTATTTGCAGAATTATTCAGCTAAGGGTCAGATGCACTGTGTTACTGCCAAGTGTATGATGGCCACTTATCAATAAATGTGAAAGTCTTGTAAAATATTTTGAGACCTTTTCCTCAGTGAAGGCAGCCCATAGGRTTATACATCCTACAGAAACTCATCAGATTGTATTGCACATATTTGTAGTCAGGAAGACTGCAGACGGTCCTCCTCAAAACCCCTTTTCCGAACGCTCTGATCTCATGTTAGTGTCTTTTGTTCTTACCGGCACTGTACAGCAAGCAGGAAACATCATTTCATCTTATTTGGAGCTGTTAAATTCCCTATCATGCTGGAATACTTCAAATAAATTYTCAGTGTTCAAATATTGTGTATTTCTGATCAAAGGTTTCTTTAGCTTCAAGCAAAGAAGATACGCCTTAGAACTAAGGGTGGCAAAGGGACTATAATCGTTCGTGGGAAAATTTCCACCGTTTCTGTCGTAACGGTATTATTTCCACAGTGAGAAGCAAGAAATGCAGGTGTTGGTTCCTGCCAGCAGCCTGTCAGAGGTCTTGCAGTTCCTCAAGCAAATTGGGAGAAGTAAAACAGTTGCCAAAGCGCTGACACTGCTGAGAATGTGCTTGATTTGTGATGGGAAGAGAGGAGAAGACAGCTGTCCAGTGGACTGTGAGACGGACAAAGAAAGGCCCCTGCTGGAGCTCRGCCGGGCTAAACGCGCTGCATCTACCGGTTATTATCTCATTTTGCTACAGCGTTTTGTTCTTCTAATTTCTTAAATTTATTTTTACGATGAAGCAAGTAAGCTCTGTCAAGGTAGCTAAATTTCTTCAAAACTCGCAGCAGCTAGCTAATGGCTGCGGACTAGAAGCCAGTTGTACTTCAACAGTTAATCACGTCTGGATCCTCTAATTACTCACTATGCAGCTTTCCCTCTCCCCCCCCCCCCAAGCCACCCTCTCCCCCTTTTTAATGGCATAAATTCTCATCTGATCTTGCCTGGTGAGGACTGAAAAATGGGTTTAAAGAGGGTTCATTCCTCAGCTCACCAGACTTTTTGGACTACTATCCTAGATTTCTGGATAAAGCACTGTATCACGGAACAGCACA
Source organism: Rhea americana (assembly GCF_003343005.1). NCBI lineage: Eukaryota > Metazoa > Chordata > Aves > Rheiformes > Rheidae > Rhea > Rhea americana. The sequence goes on from NW_028185539.1 coordinate 2,237,656, forward strand.
GCATGCCCTTTTCCTTTAGCCAGCAAGCGAAGGTAAAGTCAGTCCTGGGCTTAGTCGCTCCAGTTTGCCTCCGGTTCACAGCGCATCCTGTAGCACACCAGTGGCATAAAGCTGGGGTTGGAAATAGGGACTTGACTGTAAGAAAGTGGAGTTATTTACAGTGATGTGGCTCAGCAAGGCTACATTTTGGCTGTGCTGTATTATTTATTAGCTACCCTGAGAACTCYCTTATAGTGCTGCAGAGCGGGAAAGACTATATGAAACTATACCAGGGAGCTAGTTTTAGTGGCCCTCCCGCTCCTTTAATCCTTGGTACGTTATGGGCAAGTTAGGCAGTTTACAGTCCCGCCAGGTTCTTTTTCTAACTTTATTTCACAACTGGATCATTTCTCTAGCTATTCCTGTTATTTCCTGCGCAATTCTCTTTCCCCCCAATAATGTGTTAACAATTATAATACTGTACGACCTCAGTTTCACGTTTTTTAATCGCGATTAACGAATTTTTGAACCACAACGTAACAGCGCCTGCGGCCCGTGCACCAACGCGCAGGCTGGGGTTGTCACGCGTGTTGGATGAAGCTACCATTTATTTTATCGGCTCGGCTGCAGCCATTTAAGTTAAGGCACTCGCAGAAGCGCTGCCCGCGGAGCGCCGCCGTGCGCGCCCCGAGCCGAGCAGCCCGCACCCGCCCGGCCCTCCCGCCGCTCCGACGGACGTTTCCCACGGCGCGGGC
>NW_028185539.1:2238690-2321346 GCF_003343005.1 Rhea americana
GGCGGCGCTTTGCTGCGCAGGTGCCGCGGGGATCCCCCCCACCCCCTCCCGCGTCCCCCGGGCCGCGCCTCCGCGCGCACAKCTGCGCGCTCTCCGCCGATGTCCCTGCGGCGCGTCCCGCCGCCGCAGCCCCCGCGGGAGGAAGGACGGGGCTAGCGGGGTGCCGCGGCCGCCGGAGGGCGCGGGACGCTGCGCGGAGTGTGTGTGTGTGGGGGGGCGGCCTGCGGGCCCCGCGTGACCGCCCCGCGCGGGGGAGCTCTGCGGAGGGCTCGCTTGCGCGCTGCGGCGTGGGAAAGCCGCTCATCTGCTCCTAGCGCGCCGCCGGGAGCCGCCGCAGGCCCTTCCCGTGCCGCGCCGCGCCGCGCCGCGCCGCGCCGGGGGCAGCCGTCAGGTGCGTGGGAGCAGGGGCCGGGGGCTGCGCCCCGTGGACCCCGCGGGCGCGGCCGCCCGCAGCGCCCTGCCCGCGGCCCGGCAGCGCGGTGCCTGCGCGCCGCGAACTTCAGCAGCGTGCCTTGCGCCCGCGAAGCGCGGGTGCGGACGTGCTGCCTCTGCGCCTTTGGGGGCTAGGGCGCGCCTGTGYCTCGCTCCCCCCCGTTCTGGTTTTGTGCCTCTCGTGGATTATGCAGCCTGTTGACGGAGTCGGAAATGCCATGGGGGGGGGGGGGTCTGAAATTTTGGGAGCTGGAAGATGATGGTTGGGGGACTCCGCAGTGCAGCGGTCTGTTTGCCACACGTGAGTTACAGCAAATAATTCTGCTGCAGCTTCGCTAAGCTGTGGCCCGTCCCTTGCAAGTAAGGGGGGCKCTTGCACACCCGTGAAGTGACAGTGGCTTAATGGGCGTTCAGAAGCGCCTCGCTGTCTTCCTTGTAGGATGCTACGTACCTCGCAGCAGTGAAGGCTGCTCTCGTAAAATAAGCTCGTTGCTTGTAGCACGCCTGCTTCRCGCTGTGTGCAACTTTGCGCCTCGTGAGTAAAACTAACTGTGCRATATGTTGTTTTTTTGGTGCAGTTGGCTTATGGACCAAAGCTTTAGAGCGCATYGTGGTGGTGCTCGGACTGGCGTGCTTGGTGACGTTTTTGGTTTGAGAGGCTATAGGAAGAGAAGYGGGTGGACGTGGGCTGACAAGGTGCAGAGTGCCAAAGAGCCCTGCGAAGCCCAGGGTGCGATCCTGCCTCTGCCTGGGGGCCTTTGGCAAGTTTGCTGCACAAGTTATCAATAAAATGCTTCTACACTTTTTTCATGTTTGGTGTCATGTAACCAAGATTTCTGAACAGGTCAATCAATCACACTGTAATGAGGAAGAAACAAAAAAGAACCAATAAAATAGCGCTGAATTATGTTGCATAAAKATTTAAAAAGATTTTTTTTTGCTTTACTGATTTAAGCATAATCCACCCTTTGAATGAATAGGAGAAACTGTTCAATCGAAAGAGTATATTTGTATCTCCTCTGCATGTTGTTGTCATTTGGTAAGCACCGTTCTGTGTTTCAGGCTCCGTTTCCAATGTGATCTTCAGCATAGCTTTATGGGAGGGCCTGCCGGGTGGTACCAGCGCCTGAAAGTTGTGTCAGAGCGGTTCAGGGCCATCAATAATGAACAGAGGTGGAAAAATCGTGTTTTCAGGTGGAAACAGTACCTTGAATGACTCTCTGCCTCGAAGTTATCCGTGAAAATGTCTCCGCAGAAGCAGGCGGAGAGGACAGGGAAGTCTTGCCTAGGAGGAGGCATTGCACGAGCTTCTAGAGGAYGAGCCTCAACGTAGGGCAGAGCTGGGGGCAGTTTTGGGTCTTGTCCCTGCCCTGGGAAAGGTCACCCAGCAGTGACCTGCGGAGGACCGAGCTCCAGCAGGAGTGACTATTCCAAACTTCTTGCTCAAAYGCATGCATCTTCTAATGGTACAGCGGATCTGAAAATTTGTATAAGCCAGAACTGAATTTGAAGACCAGCAGAATAATTCTGACTATCTGTTAGAATAATCAAAGGCTCTGAGATGGGTTGTGGGAGCTTCATGCTTTTAAGTGTCCCTTTCCTGGGAACACGGTASAAATGTGGATTGTAATGGACGCATAATAGATTGATTGGTTTGTATAGGGCCAGTACTTATTTGGCCTCGCAACCTAAGGATCGCGGCACTACATGGTCTGCTGATGTCTTATTTAAGTATTCCCAGTGTGGAACTGCGCTCCACGAGTTTCATGCTGTATCTTCTTTTATCTTGTCATCCCCCCCCCTTAATTTTTTATCCACTGCTTTGTTCTTTTAGTGAATTTCTTTTTTTTTTTTTAATTAGAAGCAAAGGATGATCGAGTGGGGGAGAGAGACCATGTAATGAATACTTGAAGCCAATTTTGAGAATTTGTGGTTGAAGACCCTCTTTGATAAAATATCTACAGATAGTTCTTTACCAAAAGTTGTAATTCTTTGCATTCCCATGCAGTAGAGAAAACTGCCTTGGAAGTTATTTTAATTTATTTCTTAGAGGGACAACTCACTTTTCAACAACATCTCAGTCTTGTTTGTTTCTTTCTTTTTTTTGTTTTAAATAATTCAGTGATTTGTAACTTCATCTAAGTGTGGAATGTGCAAAGAATTTACCATAATACATTAGAGTATTCTAACTCTTACGGAGGTCTGCTGTCATTCCTAGGGTGCTCCAATCTTAATTTTTAGACATCCAGTCTAAAACCAACTTCCTTGAGTCTTTAAATGTTCATCTAACACAAATATAATGTGCATTAACTCTTGCCTCATTGTTTAGTATTTCTTACTAAATTGCATTTCTCACCTCATGTTGTTATTCCTTTAATCTTGCCTTCTTTGCTTGCTCTGCTATTTATTCCTTGATTCCTGTTTTTCTTTGCATTTCTAGCCTTAGTTTCTGCCAGTATATATATATATATGTGTGTGTGTGTGTATATATATATATATATATAGTAAATATAGCTTGAGCTAGTGCCATGCTTTTGTAGAAAAGGCAATGAATATGTTTGTATTCTGTGTTTTAAGGTATTAGATGCATCTCAGGTGTTTTCTGAGTGTTTTTATTTTTTTAATCTAGATTTGGATTTCTTAAGTGTGTGTAATTATACTGCACGTCACTCAAATTAGTACAGCTCAGAAATTAAATATTTCATCCGCTCTCTTTTGTTGTACTGATCTTGTACAGTTGGGCAAAGTTTCTAAAGTGCTGCTGCARGAGAGATCCCGGTGAACCAGCTTTCGTGCTGCGGAGGGACAGCTTTAGTATAAACAGGTTAAAATGATATATGCCTTTCTTGTTAAATACAGGCATCAGTTTAAGTGGAGTCACATTATCCCTTTGTTTGAGGTTGTCAAAAGCTCATTAATTTTAAGTCAAACTACCTAGCTTGCTGTTTGCGATTGCTTTAAAATTACATGTGTGCTGATCAGTGTGGAGAAGCTGAATTGAARCCTCAGCTTAGGGCATGTGGCCACAGATGCAACGCTTTAATCTGTTTTTCCCAGGCTAAGCTCCCACCTTTGGCACCTTTCTGCTCCCCCCGGGAGCTGTTGGGGTAGAGGACACTTTTTTTTTTTTTCCTTGACTTCAATATTTCTGTGAAGGCAAGGGAGAAGAGAGGTGCAAACGGGGAACTATATTTAAATAGTGACCTATTTGCATTGCTTATTTTAAACTATTTTAAAAAAAAGCTTGTAATGGCTTGACTTTGAGATAATTGGTACTCTTGGCATGGGCGATTTTTCAAGAAGGCTGACTCCTTTTCTAGTGTAAATCTCTCCATTTAACTCAAACATTTAACAAAACATTGCCTGGCATCAAAGACAGCAGGCTGTGCAAGAAAGCTCTTGGCAGTCAGATTCTTCACTGTTTTTTTCTTAATGGTTTTGATAAGCAAACTGCGGAGGTTATTTAGAGTTGTGTACGCGTGACTTGAGAGGGCAAATTGCAGTGAAAAAGAGTGAGAATTGCTGTCCTAGATCAGGCTATTTGTCCTTGCAATTTAGCCTGATTTACCAAGATTTTCAGAAGCAGAAACTTGAACGTGTCCTTGGAAAAAATCACTTAACCCTCAGAGGACTTTCTTTGTAAACAGGGTTGTGTTTCCAGCCGCCTGYGGGTAGCGGTTTATTCTGCGAGACGAGAAGCTTGCTGCCTTCCAAGGGAGACCACCAGTTTTGCCAAGCATAATTCACTGGGCGGTTGCTGCCTTCAGGGTTAGTCCTGACCCTGTGCATCCTCTGTCCTACYGCTGGGCCGACATACCGCTTTTTTTGTCTGCTAATATTATAAATCGCGCACAATATCTCTTTTGTTTTATTTCTTGATCCTTCCTGGTCCACCAGCCTCTTTCATTTTCATGGCATGGTTTTAGACACTATGACATCTATATTACTGAGGTGCATTTAGCTTCAGAGAACCTTGTCTGTGCCCACAACCCTGCCACGGCAGAGGACCTACGTGGCATCGTCCCTTAGAGCAGGAGCAAAACCACGTGTAGCAACAGTGCATTTCCGCCTCCTCCAAGCCCTTGGAGTTCTTCGTTAGTGATGTGCTGTGAAGAAAAATCAAAGTATACACCTCAAAGTATTACGCTGAGGTGGGAAAATTAGTGTATTACAAATCACAGATGTAGATAGAGCTCGTGTCTTCAGAATTGAGATGTGAAGGATGGCTTTTGACTAAAGTCTGCACGTGTCCAAGACTGAGGAGCCACCAGTGGAGATCATACCTTGTGTACAGCCTTACGTTCGGTATAAACAAGTTTGAAGTAAAGCTGCCCTGCCGATGCTCTACCGCCAACTTCAAGAACTGTGGGGGCTTCAATCCCAGGTGGAGATAGAGTTCAAGAGTCCAACTGAGATAACCGTAGCTGGCAAAGGGGATTTTCCTGGTTGTCATCCTCTATGGTAAACGGAGGCACCTTCTCTTTGGGGATTGTCTAAAAGGAGTTTCAGCACTGGGACTACTCAGGCGGAAGGCAGAGCCTGTCCCCTGAGCTGCTGCCCGCACGGTGCTCTTGAAGGACAGCTTTGCTCCAAGTGCTCTTACTTAAGTTAGACTTCAAGGTGACTGGTTATGGAATGCTGAAAGGGGAAAGAAGTTTATCTTGGCAAATTCCCTCTGGAGGAAGTGTAGTTTTTAATAAGCTGAATTAGCTTRATTGCAAAAGCAGATGAAGGCAATAGATGAGCAAAAGGAAGCGCATTCGGTGTACAGGAAGGTGCCCTAGCCATTGCACTGTGGTAAGACCTCTGGGTCATCTCTGTAATTTTGAGACAAAACTCATTTTAGACTTGTTGGAGAGCCGGCATGTAGGTATCTGCTGCTAATCCCCTGTCTGGCTGTGGTTTGCTGTGAGCTGGAGAAACTGCTCTGCCCCCGAGGTGGTATTTGATGTAGAAATGGGGCTGGACCATCGCTGGGCACGTGTCCTGACTCCAAGTCCGTGAGGGAAGCCAGGCGGTGGCCGGCTGCCATTGCATGACACCGGCGTTACTGGAAGTTATAATCAGCACCAGTTTGGAGCGTGGGAAAGGAAGGAACTATGTGAAGGACAGCGGTTTGCAGAAATATGCCCGTCTGTCAAGGGAGAGAGCAAGGCCACAATGTTTTCATCAGTTTTAGGCTAGAAATGCCTTCACAGCTGTGTGCCAGCTTCTGGGGGTACGTTATGGGCTTTTGTTACTTCCGTATTTGAATTCCTATCTGTTTCAAAGTTTTAACCCATTTAATGACTTTTACTAATCTTCTASTTCAAAAAAATCTTTYTTTTCTCTCTCTCTAAGGCTAAAAATACTTTTCTGAAGCTGTCTGTAGCTCGGACACGTGGTGGTTATTCCCCCAAATATGCGCACTGTGCTTGGAAGAGATCAGCTGGATTCTGATCTTCATCCGAGATCTTCCGCGTTTAGTTATAAACCCATAATAGTTGTCCAAAAAAAGGCAGCCACATGATGATCGATGCTGCAAATGCCAGTGTTATACCAAATGCAAAATTGGGCTTGACGTGGCGCAGGGGATTTTCAGGTGTCTGGCCCGTATTCCAGGAAATAGCTAATCCTCATTTATTGTTCCCTGTCGGCGTGTTTTATTCTCTCCGAGAAATGTTGTTCTTGAATTATCGGCCTCTGGGAYGGACAAAGCGGAGTGTCACTTAACAGATGCTTATTAGCAGAATATCTGGTAGGGTAACTTTAAAAACGTTCCTTTTATACAATTGCATTTCTGGAAAATGTTTGCATTGTATTTTGCTTTCAAAAATGATTTAAAAATATTAAAAGGCATGTCCTGCAAAGAGTTACATGCCTATCTGATAATACCGCTTGTCCTAGTAATTAGGTCGACACGCTGTTTTGCAAGTAGGTGAAGACACTGAAATGCGGTGAAGATAAGTGCCGAGGCGAGGTTCCCCACACGTGTGAAGTCAGAGTTAAACCTGGAACTGAGTTATTCTAATTAACCTCAAATTAATAAACTCAAACRTGTAGACGCATAGGTGTGTTTTGGGATCCGTATTTCTATAGGAAGTTTATCCATGGCAGCTGAAACATTTTAAAATCAGATGCCTGCAGGTGTGCTTTATCGTTTCCTAAATGGAAGCTGAACTGGACAAATTTACACTTTCATTAAATAAGTTTATTAAAATTTACATTTTATTGTTATTTTATTATTATTTTTAGCTGTTTCTGCCCAAGGTATGCCGAGCTGGGGCTGATGGCCCAACTTCCACGGMGGTGCGTTGGGGAAAGGGTGTGTTCCTCCTCTCGGCGGAGAGGAACTGATCTGTCGTGCCGGGGCGGCAGCGTGAGATATTGGTGTCTGCAGGTGGGATGATCCAGAGATAAGGGACCGAGTGAGAAAAGATGAGAATCGAGAGCAGAACCTTATGGAATCTGCATAAAAAATCTGGAGGAGAGTTTTAAAGGATTTTTCCCTCTTTAAAGACATCCTGATATGTTAAAAAAAAAAAAGAAAAAGAAAGAAAAAGAAAACACAAAAACAGGGTTGCCTGGGGGACAGAGGAGGCATCAGCTCACCCTAACCCGTGGTAGCACGCTAGTGCTGATTTTCTGATGCTGATAAGAAGCTAACAAAAGATGGCATTTGGAATCGCAGGTGGGATCCATTGGTTTCTCTTCTTTTTTTAATTTATTTTATTATTTTTTTTTATGTGAATAAAGCAAGCTGTAAGAAAGGAAGACCTGGTGGAGTGAGAGCAATTTGGAGAAGAGCAAGAGGGGATGATCTGACCCAGGTTTAGGACAAGTTAGTGAAGGCAGCACAACTCCGTTCTGAGAAGAGAAGAAATTCCCAGCGGTGTTGGTAGTGTTCCCGTGCAAATCGTTAGGGCGGTGGACCGGTGGCGGAAGAAGGTGCTGAAGGAGCATCRCGGGGGCGAGCGGCCAACGGACCTTTAATCTGGATTCAAAGAACCGCTCGCAAATGGGTCCTTAATGCATTAGAGACTTGGGCGTAAAAAGGAAGAGCAGCCAAAATCTGCCGTAATTTGACGGCAGCCCAGGGCTTTGCATGCGAGCGGGATTTTTTCCTCCGGGGCAGCGGCAGCAAGGCTGGAGCCGGACGGCCGTGTCCAGCCCCRGCGGGCTTCGTCCTGGCCGCCGCGAGCGCGGGGAAGGTCCCGCTCCGCTGTCCCGCGGGCAGGGCATACCAACTCGGCGGCATCCCGGTCTTGCRGCTGCTTTTTATGTATAGTTATCGTTTTTCTTCATTTATCTTTTTTTTTTAAATGACTCATTAGCTCAGCTGGGCATAGCACTTTCTTTAAAGGTTCTTAATACTGTTTGTCTATGTTTGAAAAATATTATGTTGGTCATATGCGCATCGATGAATTCAATCTGTGGAATTTAGTTTTGAAATATTRCTGTGGCCTCGGGTAGAAGGAAAAGGCAACTTTCTTAGCTAGCTTCTGGCAGCGACAGTTAGAAATTTTATAGGCTGTRAATGATGAAAGAGATGCGGCGTTTGCTGGGACCTGGTGTCTTGTTGAGATTTATTGCTCATGAATTTGCAGCAGTTGAGCAGTGGCTAATAAATTTTCAAAAAATATTAAATAGATGTTGATTCTATTAATTTGGGGGGCCAAAAGGAAACAAAGAGCAGAAACCTCAAAGGCTTTTGTACAATTCTGAAGTCTCCGATTAAGGATTTTCTTGGAAGCCTCAACAACTAAAAGGTTTTTCTCCTTTGCTGTTTCCTAGCTTTCTGCGTCCACCTAGAAACATAGATAAATTTGAATTGTGTCTCTGTTCTTTGAGCCTAGCTTTTAAATACTAAAACACTTTTTTTARCGTACTAAAACACTGCTTGCTAACTTGAATTTGTCAAATGTCGTGTCCTTAAAATAGCGCTGTCTGGTGCTCGGTAAGCAGATCGGTAAGCAAAATCACGGTGCTGCGCCCGGAGGGCTCTGCCTTTGCGGCTAGCGCTTTTGGCAGGACAGTAAATAGTGGTAACTGTAGGGAAAACTCATTGCTGGATTTTTTTTTGTTTATTTTATTTTTTTCCCAAGGTGTGCAAGCGGGTATGAGTGCCTTGTGCGGATGCACTCGCGGAGGCGGAGGGTCGGTGACGCGCCGCGGTGCTGCGGGTGGCACCGTGCAAGCAACCTCCCGTTTCCAAAGACGCCGCGGGTTCGGGGGGAGCCGGGGGTYGGATCTGGGGCGTCTCCTGGGCTTGTTTATGCAGCACACGTGTGCGGTGCATCCAGGCAAGCGGCAGTCTGCAAGTCGGTGTGCTTGCACGCGAGATTTTTAGTGGCGCGGTCTCTCAGAAAACCACATTGTAGAAGCTGGGTTTTCTTAAACACTGATCCATGTAACGTTTAAGGCTATAATTATTTAGTGTAGCTGTTTAATCCGTCTTGTGGASTGGAAAAACGTGTGGCGTGCGCTTCTGTCCGTTCAGCACTGGCATGTTTTAAGGGTATTTACTGCAGGCTGGTTAAAACTCTGCGCTTTGAGAATAAAGCAAGCGGTGCAGACGGGAAGAGCCTCGCTGAGGTCGCTCCTGTGTGCGGGTGAGCGGTGCCTGACCAGTTTTCCACTCGATTAGGTGCAAATGTGCTGCTCCACGGTCTGTCTTGGGGGACACCTTGTCTCCATTTATCCTATCGATGACATGTTCGTGGTCAGCGTTTCCAGAATCCTTTTTTTCTTCCTCCCTCTTGCAGTGTTTCTGCGTAGCCGGTGAAACGCCCTTGCTGCCAGTGCTTGCCCGGTAACGGCTGGAGGAGTCTGTGACGGCTTGGTGGCGATCCTCGCCTTCCCCCGTGCGTGCCACCGTTCCGTTTTGCAGCTCGGAGGTTGCTTTGTTATTTCCTGCCCGCTGCGCCGTGCCTGAGCTGGCGCGAAGCTGTTGAAGTGGGCGTAGCTGTGAGCGCGCACGGCCTGCTGCGCTGCTGGGTGTTGTGCAAGGCGGTGGTTGGGGGCCGTSGTTCTCCCAACGTGGCTGCTCCCGCGTCTCCTCGCTGCCTCCGTCCCTCCGTGGAGCCTCGGCCTTGTGGAGAGCGGGGGAGAAGGGCAGATGAGCCAAAAAGGCCGGTCTAAGGTGATGGCTGATTTCTAGCACTGACATTTATGGTCCAGGTCCTGCTGTGACCACCGCTGTTGGAGCAGAAGGTTCATCGGAAAGACAGGTCCTCTTATTTGGGSCTTTCTTAGGCAACCATCAGGCCCCACACCCTGTCTTTCAGCCTCCCACCTCCTTCCACGCAAGGATTCCGGAACTCAGGAAACGTTGTTGTCTAATGTGTTGGGTTGGTGTGGTCACAGGCTTCCACAAAAGTGTTAGGCAGCCGTGCCATCGCGATACCTCTGGAATTAAAATGCTGTCTTGGAGCCTTCACCCTGGAAAGTGCATGCCAGAAGCTGCAGGATTTTGGAGCTGGTGGGGGTCATGGTGCTGGTCCTGGTCTCAGGCTTTAGTGCAGGCTCCACAACATAAACCTGTGCACGTTGTGCATCTCGGACTATAGCCCCGGAGCTCCCGCCTCTTCGCCCTCTGTAAGAGAGAGACTCCGTACGACGTCTCTGCGTATCCCGACAGGAGATCCATCTGGTTTCGTTTCGCCCTCCCACCAGCAGTTTTTCTGTTCTGCATCTGGATTTGTTTGTCTATCCAGGCTCCAAGCGTTGCCATCTGACGTGCTCCCAGCGCCGGTGGCGATGCTGACRTGAGGAAGGAAGCTCTTTAAAACCCGACTCCGACTCTCCTGGTTTTCGTAGTGTTTTTTCTTAAAGTCAATGGGAAAAGAGGCTATTTCCTTAATATCAAAGCATCATTATAGTGAAAATTGGCAATCGCCAGGGGGGAAAATCACGTTTCCTGAACATGCCTTGGCAAAAAGGTGCAGACAAAAAACACGAGGTCGGTGGAGGGGGCTCGGAGGTGCGTGCGCGCTGCGGGGAGGGACCTGCCCGCCCCGCGTTGCTGCGTTGGGTTGCCCGGTCGCTTCGTTCGGCGCCGGCCGGTCCGACTTTGCCGGCGTACAGCAAGGCGTCGCGCAAAGAAGTGCTTGCACGGGAGGACTGAGAAACGAAGCGGAGAAGAGCGACCGAGGCTGAAATAAATGCACGTGCAGTATTGCTCGTTGCTCTGCTGCATCGAAGTGCGTTTCAGCTGCGTGAACGTCGTCTTCTGCCCTTCTGCTTTGCCGCTGCTGCAAGCTGCCGCTCCTTTGAGCGGCGGTCGGACAGTWAGATCCCCCGTGGCTCGGTAACGGTAGAAGTAATAACCTAGTTGCTAAAGCCGCGCGCGGCTCCGCTCGGCGAGGCCCCGGTCCAGCCCTGCGCTGCCCTTCCGCGGTCCGGGAGGAGCCTTCAAGCCCTGCGTCGTTCAGCATCCGTGCAGAACTGTGAGTCGCCAGCTAAGTCCTTCTCTTGCTAAATTGCTTAATAATTGCTTCAAAAYGGCTACTGGCAAAGACTTCTTCTTGGCTACTTAATAAAGGGAAGATCTCCCGTGTCCCGTCCATATTTCGGCTACCGCGTTCCTCGGAACCGAGGCGGGAGGGAAGCTCTGGAGCAGAGCCCTGCAAAGGCTGCCGCAGACCCCCATCCCTCCTTGACTAGTATTTCCATAAAACCTGCTGCCGCCGTCTGGGGAGGCGGGGTGGGATGCTTTCTGAGCTGTTGGAATGTGCACATGAGATAGAAGATGTTTTTGATTAAAAAAAAAAAAAAAAAAACCCGAATGTTAGCTGAATATTTTTCCTATTTATTCCCATGTGTCAAAATCAAAGCTGTGAGTCTCCAGGCATTTTGCCCACTTTTTTTTTTTGTTGTTGTTTTTGTTCTTGTTGTTTCAAATGTTTGAATATCTTTTTTTTTTCTCCCCTCAAGGTTAGGATTTAGCAGCTCCTCTTAACGGAAGAATTCAATAGCTTAACCAGATAAATAAATGTTTTTAAAAAGCCTTTTGGATAGAAATGAGCTGAATATTACTGGTTTGAGATTCCTGTTCATTTTTTCATAGTATCTGTAAATTCAGCCTTTATTTAGGTGTATGAACCATGGTGAACTAGGTTCAGGACTGTGACTTATTTTACCTGCGGTGTCTTCCTGCTATAAGACCCCTTATGGCAGTGATTACAGGTATACTGTCTGCTCTACTTCTCTGCKTTTTTTTTCTAATTTGTGAGATTCGTAATAAGCAGCTGTTTCTCTCGGAGCGTTTAGGTTGGGGTATGCGTTGAGCTGTATTTCAAAAGCCTCTTGTCGAGGAAGAGCTCCGCTAGGGCTGCAATGACTTTGTAAAAGCCTAAAATTGAATCCTGATCTTTTTTTTTCCCTGCAGTGGGAAAAACATTCCCTTCCTCATTTCTTTGTTTTCATTTGCTCCACGTGGATGCTAATGCTTCTGGCCYCTCAAAGTAGAGCAAAATCTTTTTTTAGAAACTAGAGCAGAATTTTCATAATAAACCTGATCTCGTGCAGATTCAGAGCCCCCCTGGGGGGGAATTGAGGGAAGGAAACTGGAGTTAGGGAGGGTTATAAGCAACGTAATTTCAAGGATCCGTATCCTGAAAAGTCCCCATGGATTTGCTGCTGCTTCTTGGATTAGAAGGCCCTTTAATTTGCTTTTAATTAAAATGATTTTCATTTATTCTGTGCCTTCTTCAAAGGTCCCAAGGCACCTTATAAGCTTGCAGTTGTATGTATAAAATGCAAAATCCATATTCATGCTATGGTAAGGTTTCATGTTAAAGCTAGGGATGAATATGAGTTTACTCTTTTTGTTTGATGTTACAGTGTTTTTAGAATCTCAATTCCCCATTACAATGCAAATTTTAAACCACTGTCGTTGTACATGCTGGATCTAATAGACRTTGCGTTTTAAAATGTAAACATTGACCTTTCATAAATATCTTTTCTGAATCACTTATTTAAATAGCCAAGGATTAATTTTTGCAACATTACTAAGTTGGAGGAAAAGTTGTAAAAATAGCTTTATACTTTGTTCCTGGGCTTGCTGCGTGCAGCTTTCCTGCCTGTTACAGCACCTGCGGGGTCGCCCAAGGCATCGCCTACCTGCGAAAGCAAAATGCTGAATTTTCAGGGGATGCTGCCAAAGCTTCTTGTCTGTTGGTGCTTTTTGTTTTGGTGGAAGCATGAGGTGCTGTGTGGCTGAGAAGCCCCACAGATTTCCTTTCAAGTGGTGAGTTTAGAGCKCTCTAAATTAACTTTGTGACGTTTTGTAACGAAACTGCCCTTGGCTGGGGGCAGAGGGTCTCCTTGTGCTTTTGCACYGTGTATGCAACTGTACAAGTTCTGCAGTTGTGCATATGGGTTTTAACAGGCAGTAACTGAAGATGGAAAAATAGAACAAACTCCTGAAAAGTGATTTAGACGTCTTTATTTCATGGTGAAATTGTGTGTTGAAAGCATGATCCCGTGCTGTGGAAGAAGAAAACCTGAATTTTTTGGCTTGTTTATACAGAGCCAGAAATGTCACTGTTCAAGCTAGGATAAGCAAAATGCCAGTTTTGACATTGCACTGTTGTTGGATGATATTACACCAGAATTGTGAGCAGCATATTTTCTTATAATGCCGTTTTTGTTTTCCAGCTGAATGTGGCAGTGTTCAGTGATGTGGAGGAGTTATTCATGAGGAGTCCACAGAAAGTTCTCAGGAAAGTAGATGGCTGCGCTCAGCAGTTTAAGCCTACGGAGGAGTGTCTTTTTTTTTCCTTTTTTTCTTTTTTTTTTCCCTTTTCTAGTTAACTTCTGAAAGGTTGAAATCTTTATGTGCATGTCTAATGTACCACGGTAGAACATCTGATTGAATTGTCTATTTATTGCACGCGGCAGTTGCGTAAGACAGTGCTTTAAAAAGGGAGAATAGAGATGGATATGGAAATGTTAAACACTGAAACTGTATCCAGTGTTSTCAACCTGGGGAGCTAGGAGACCTTAAACTGGTGTCGGAGAGTTTGCTAAGGAAGACCTCTGTAGTGGGCTTGGAAAATTCATTAATCCTTTCCTTTTCTAGGCATCCAAACTGTAAATTTGAGAGCGTGTTTTTGCATCTTTTGTACATTGGTTTTAACTAAATTGGCTTGATGATGTTTTGATGGGCTTGATGTCTAATTAAAGCACACAGGACGTTTGATCGGGCCTCCATGTCCCGTGGTTGTGGCTGGGCATCAGCAGGGAGCACCTTGTTTGGGCGGCGATGTCTCAGGGTTACGTTCTGGTATAACTAGTCAATAAAAGTGCTTGAACACGTGAGGGCTAATGCTGGACAGAGCACTAGTGAAGGACGCGGTGGGGCCAAGCATCCGTCAAAGGCAGGGGGTGTCGGTGCTTCGTAGGGCTCCTTCTCCCGCCTGTGCCTTAAGGTCTTCTCCATGTTTTACGGTGATAGCACACTTCTGKTTTTTGGGTCTTTTCTCTAGATGTGAGGTGTTCTTTTTTCTGATGAGAAGTAACCTGTTAATCTAGGTCTGCAGATTAATAACTTTTTTTTCCTAGACACCCATCTGTTGGGCAGTAGGGAGACCTATATCTGAAGTTACAAATGGCAAGTGCAAAGTAAAGGTAAAAAGGCCTTTTCATTTTTTTTATTTTTGGTTTTTTTGACTGAATTATAAAGCTGACTGTAAACATCACGGCTCCCGTGACCTGCTTTCGGTGGACTGTAATAAATACCTGCTTTGGAGTCATGCTTGAGGTGAGCCAGGAAACGTGTTGCAAGCTCCTCATCGTGTTGTGGGGTCTTAGGATGTTAACACGATGGACTWCTTCTCGTGGCGGTTTTATTAAGTCAGTTTTATTAAGGACTGGTTTGTGCAGTTGCGATGAAAACCATACCAGTCGTGTGTATTAAATGACTTTGCGAGCCATCTGTATTGCATGCAATATTCAGGCGCAGATGTTAGGAAAACTACAGAGTGCAGTTATGTGAAGAGTCAATGCGGACCGTAACTGTCCTTGAACTTAGGATGGGGCTCCWTGTTACGGCTCCGGGGAAGTTAGATCGAACGGGCTTGGTAGAACAACATGAAATAAGCCCAARTGCAGGTGGGTGTGAGCCCAAATGCTTTGCAGGAGCAAAGCCCGCGATGTGTTTAGTGGTGCTACGCCCACGTGGCACTGACGTGAATTATAATCTCCGGGAAAACAGAGTTTATGCCGTGGGCTTTGTCCTGCAGGGGAAAGTTGGCGTGCAGCAAACTATCGTTACGTTGGAAATGCAGTTGAAGAGACATATCCTAGTGTTCTTGTAGGCTCCCTCGGGACAGAGGGTGTCAAAAAGTGCCTGTGCATCACACAGAATTAATGGAAAGCCATATAGATGTGTTCCTACTTCACCTTGGTATTTAATAAATAAGAATTAGGGCATCTGGTCTGCAGTACTTCACCTCTCTGCTAGGATCAGTAATTCACGCGTGAGTTTATCCCGACCTGACTCAGCAGTGAATGCTTAGAAGTTGGTTTCGTTCCCTTTATGCCTAAAAAGGAAGTTCCTTGATGACCACAGTGCAAAATCATTTTTCAGGGACMTGTGCCTGGAAAACCTAATCTAAGACCCTGCCAGGTTGGGCCAGATGATCTGCAGAGGTCCCTTCTGACCTATAGTGCGTGGCGGTGGCCTTTTGGGGAGCAAGTAAACATATGTTTCTAGATTTCTTCCCCTTTTTATAAGGATGGGGGGAAGTCRTCTTAATACATGCAAAACCGCAGGGCGAGTACCTGCTGTGTCGGCGTACGTGCAGTTGCCCACCCGTCGGTGGACATCTGCGCTGAGCTGTTTGTGTTTCTTCTGAGCTGAGATGCAGCGTGACGTTTCCTAGTCCATCTCTCCCGAGCGCTCGTAGCAAACGGTCAAAATCCGAGCAGCTGAAGCCTGCTGAAACGACTGCAGCTCTTGGAGCATTTCGTATTCACCAAGAAGCAGTTTGGGGCGTTCTTTTGTCTCTTTGTTCTCTAAGATGGGGCCGAAAAGCTGGATGTTAATGTAGGCCTACTTTTGAATTCTTTGTACATCTGAAACATCCGAACAAACATCCTTTGTACATCTAAAACACTGAAGGCACGCAAAGCCTGACCTTTGAGCATAGTGATTTTTTTTCCTGTTTACATTGGCCTAGACCCTTTAAATTATTTATTGGATCATGAAGAAAAGYACCAAATAAAAGTTAACATCTGTGCGAGCTCTCAGAAGGTAAGCAGTGAAACTTGGTGTGTTCTGCATGCGTGAGAGGGAGGGGGAGCCCAAGAGATCCTTCGGGAGTTTTGTGTGATGGCAATTTTTCCTTTTTTTCTTTTTAATTATTGCAACCACATGGAATCAAAACGACTCTCTGCTAGGTGGCAGTACCGCTAAGCTGCGAAGCCCGATACGCCCAGCAGCTCTTCCTCGTTTAATCTGAACAAGGAGGAAGGAAAGCTGGAGGAAGCCGGGAAGCTGGAGGAACAGAGCCGGAGGAAGCGCGGGGAGGCGGAGGCGCCCAGCGCGGGGACGCGGCGCGCCGGCAGAGCCTTCGGCCGGCCGGCGGGGCCGGCGGTGGCACCGAGGTGCGCCCTGGGCTTCCTCGAGGGAGGTCGTGGAGAAGACGGAGCCAGGSTCTTCTGCAGGGCGCGAGGCGCGATTCCAAAACGCTTCCAAAGTACTGACGCTTTTTATTGCAAAATAACCCKTATTTTGTCCATTATTAGTATTAAYCACGATGACTGTCCTAAGCAGATGTTCAACGCTTAAGTTCAGAGCTAGTTTTGACAGAATAGAGTAGCTTATTAGAGCAGATCCTTGGGCTGTTCTGCGGGAATGCACAGCTTTATAGMACATCCTCTGCGTATAGTTTTTCACTGAATCATATTTTAAACTAATTTTTGTAGCCTGTGTTTACTGCTGTGCCTCTATTTTTAGACATGCATGTTATCTGCTGTGATACAGGAAATCAAAAACGATTTTGTTCCAAAAAAAAAARAGAAAATATACATACATACATACATACATATATGTGTGTGTGTATATACATATATTTATGTTGACTCACAGGAAAATAAATTGTAGGTAGTGCAAACCATACTAACGCTTATAACAGAGCACGGGCCAAACTGAGAGCCCTGCTCCCAGCTGGAAAGGGTGCCTTGCTTTCCTGTGAGTCTGCTCAGCATACTTGATTGGAAGTAAAACACTCTTGGTAAACATTGTGGTTCCTATTTTTAAGTCTTTTAAAGGAACTAGGAAGTGGATAGATATTTGGGTGATTAAAAGTTTGGGTCCTGTTGGTAAGGTTGTGTCTTGTGGTATACCCAACCTTTGGTGGGTTTTTTGCAGTGCGTTGTAGATATGTCCAAACGAACGCGGACCAATTAAAAGCGAGAGGCCGTTAGAAGCTGTGCATCATTAAGGATTTCCTCCAGAGCGCTTTGCTGGAGCAGGGGAGGGTTCCCCTTTGCAGAGCGTGCCCGTGCACAAACTAGGGCAGGAATAAATGATTAATCCAGCAACGGAGCGTCACTTCTGCTCTGCGCTCCAAAATAGGAGGAAGTCAGGGACTTCGGCTTTGTATTCATCAGAGGTGATCTCTGTGGTGTTTCCTCTGTCACAGGATTTTTCTTAGTGATTAATGGCTTGTGAAATGTGGGGAAAAAACTCACCTTTTTCTTCCCCCTCTCTATTTCCTTTGTTCCTCGGATGAGCATTCGGTAATGTGTCRTTGTAGCTCCTGAGGCATCTAGCCCCAAACCCCACCTGAAAGCATCAGCCCCAGTGAACGTTTAACTTGGGAATCAACGACTTCAAATTTTTACATTTTTCCTTAACTTTTCCTGTGGTTGTGTGCCTGTACGTTAGTTTTTAGGCAAACCTTTTGCTTCGCTGTTGAAGGGTCAAGACGGACGTTGTGTACGACGTGTTCTCTGCACGTTCCTCTTGGCCTCGCTCGCGGTCCCTTTAGAGRAGGTATTGCCTTATCTCAGTAGTGCATATTTGAAAGTCACGTGGGGAGCAAATTGCCAGATAATTGCAYTGGTCCTAATTGCATCTTAAACTGATCGGCTGTTGAGAAAAATGCTGGAAATGAACTGCTCTTAATCACGATAGCAAAATATTGGTTCTGTTGTATTAATTACCCTGCCGTGAAATAGGTTTTTCTTTTTCCTYAAGGAAGATCCTTAAGCTGATCTGTTTAACGTTTTATTTTTAGTTGGTGCCCTGTCCGTTCTCTGGAGGACTCRAACCCGTGCGCGTGAGCAAGGCTCCTGGGAGGCTGGCAAGGCCTTGGGGCAYATCGCAGGGCTTTGGGTGGCTTTGGCAAAATCTTTCTCTTCCCTTCAGCCCCACGGGTGGGCTCCGGGGAAAGCACGCGTTCTGATCCCGCGTACGTTCGTAGGACGTAACTTGGGGATCGGTCTGGAGAGGCGTGAGAGATCGACCTGCCCGGGACGCAGCAGGTACAGTTCAGACCCGCGTGATCCTTCCTGTTGACTCCTGATAGAGTAATACTTCCGTGATTGCGGAAAAATCCTGGCTGCCTCGTTCCAACTTGACTTTCTGTCCACGTAGTTCTCATTTTAGGAGGAAGGAAGTATYTAGATACTGAGCTAAGTTTAGGTACTGTGAATTTTGTTGGTACGTTTAGTAAGACTTGTGGCTCTCTGGTGTGCAGCAATCTTTTACGCTTTTACGTAGCTTAGTTGTGAGATAAGGACAAAGACACCAGACAGTCAAAGGGGTGCAAAATCAGCTGGAGCCTGGAAATGAGTTGCAATCTCAGTATTTTGCCTCGTTTTTCAGGAATGTGGCTGTAATTCTCTGGCGGTGGGTTTGCATCGCTGGCCTCCCGGGAAACGCATGGGCAGAGAGCAGGGAGAGGGATGAGTGTGTGGTTGCCCTGAGAACTGCTCGGGTGGCGTTTCTGATAAGGCTAGGACACGCCTTGCGAGAAAGCTGACTTCTGCTAACGCGTACGTGAATGACTTAAACGGGAGAAAAAGCTYCCAGGCACAAAATATTCACGCCAGGGAGCAGGTTTTTGTAGCCACTGTCCGATGCAGTGATCGAGGAGGAGATGATAGGTTTCAGGCTTAAACTGCGAAGCCACTTGCACGGGTAGCTTGGTTGAATTTTTCTCCATCGCTCCCGTGTGTGTCGCATTTGCTCTTGAAAAGTCTGTGAAATAAAGACTGTACCAATATGTATGTTTTAGAAATGTGGAGAGGCTCAGTAGGTCTGAAGGACCGTCAAGGAGGTCCGCGGGAGTGCGGGAACTTGCCTGGATATCTGGTTGCACCTTGGTGTGGTGCCCCCTGCGACTGAGGTCGTGTCAACGTTACGGAAGGGAAATAATTTGCTAGATCTGTTCTACAAGCTGGGCTGGAGTTTTTAGCTACATGCACAAAGCAATCTGCGTCGTAGCTCTGTGAGCAAATTATCCTTGTTTTGTTCACCGGATGGCAAGGGGTTGACTTGAATCAAGCAAAATCGGAACTAGGCATCGTCAGCTGTGCAGCTGCCAGAAAGCTTTCTTGCCAAAAAAATCATTTCATGCCTCTTGTCTAATCAAGTGTCAAGTTTTCCAGGGTTTTGAGACTTCATTAACCCTAGTTTATCTGCTTTAGGCTGCTTTTCTGAGTTTTCCGCAACTAGCAAATGCTAATGGTGTTGTCTAAAGGGAAAAAAGAAGACTTTCTTTTTTATTTTATTTTAGATTTTGGTCGTCTTCTGAGAAACAGCCAGTCTCCAAAAGCGTGTTGATGAAATCTTACCTCTCCTCTTCCCTCCATCCTATTTGCAATAAGTGTGAGTTATACTGTAAGTCTTTGTGGTKTCTCAGAAATCTCGTTCCTCGCTTTTGCACCTCTAAAAGGCGYTATATTTGCTTTGCCTTCTCCCTGGATGACTCCTACCTTTCAAAAGCACTCTGGAAAAGACAATCTGCATGACTTTTTTTTTTTTCCACTCTGAAAATAGAATATGATTAAAATAACCCTAATTTGGAGGTGAAAGCCTGGTTTATTTCTCCTAAAGTTATGTGCTTTTTCAGTTTGTGCATCCTCTTCAAATGTGCTTCCTCCCTTCTCCTGAGCTGTTCCCCTCCTACATCTTGTCTGAAAAAAAAAAAAAAAAAAAATTTGGAATTTTTGCAATGGATGGGGATGGCAGGAGACCTGACTGCTCTCTCTTGGCGGGTGGACGTGCCGTGCGTTGCACCGGTTCTTAAATAAGCTTTAAGAAGTTGAGGTGGGAATTTTTCAGCGTTGATTTTTTTCTTCCCCGTGGCCGTTTTGAGACGGGAAGGTGGCGTCGCTGTGGCTTCCTCCAGCCGCTGAGCAGCCTGAATTTTCCCTTTTCCAGTCACARCAGGAAAATGTTAATGTTCAGACCCGGCCGGAGCCGCTCGGGTTATTCCGTCGGATTCGCGGGATGAGCAGCGGTCACGCGGCAGATCCCTAAGCACGGCGTTCGGAAATCGGGATTTCCATGCCCGGGGTGGGACTAAAACGCTCCGAATCTGCTCTATAAAAAAAAAAAAGCTCGCCCGGGGTTTTTTTGTTCTGGCTAATGTATTGCGGAAGGAGAGCTGGAGAGCCTGCGGCCGTTGGCCTGCCTGTGAAAATGGATCGCGCGGGGCAGCGCCGCTCGCTCCGGCGCGGGTTCGCCTCCTTCGGAAAAAAGGTAAAGGGAGAACCGGAGCGGAGCGATTTGGGCGGCGGAGTTTAGCCTCCGGGCACGGAGGTGGGAGCGAGCTCGGGGCAAACGTGCCCGAGCGGAGCGAACCGCTGGCCAGGAGGAGCGCGGGGCCGTGGCGGCTCGGCGGAGGACCCGACGGGGCTTTCGCCGTTGCAGAACGCCAGCCCAGAACTTGCAGGTCTAACTGAAATATAGTAGAACCAGCTTATTTAATATAGCRGGGAAGATGGAAAGCAGATCAAACTTCTTCGAGCAGGCTCTCTGTTGACCGCTTTACTGAGCTGAAATAACCTTGCAAGGATTAAAATTAAAATAAAAATAATTTTTTTTAAAAAAAAAGGTTATAGAGCAAATTTTGCACTATTTGAAAGCATGCATAACTGTTTAAA
This sequence comes from Rhea americana, assembly GCF_003343005.1. Lineage (NCBI taxonomy): Eukaryota > Metazoa > Chordata > Aves > Rheiformes > Rheidae > Rhea > Rhea americana. Next base: position 2,259,226 of record NW_028185539.1, read on the forward strand.
AGAGCTGGAAGTGTAGTTTCCGCTACGTGCATTTGCCTGGTCTTTATGAAGCCTTTATTCTCCAGCTTGTGCTTAGGACGCCCAAGCGCGAATTTGTGATTGTGGTCCAGAATGTGGGAGAAAAATAGGCAGTTTCGTTATGCGGCTATCCAGGCGAGCTGGATGCGGTACACCGGGTAACGCCGGCGCGCGGGCTTTCCCGTCAGCAGAAGCAGATGGCTCCGGCCGGAGCCGAGCTCCGCCGGCTTCCTGCTGCGGACGGTGCTGTAATAAGTGTGGCGGAGCAGACGGGGAATTCTGATTAGGGAATTCTGTCTGCTCTTTCCAAAAACAGCTACTTTTGYAAAGGGGAGAATTCATAAACTTGCCTACAAACTGCGAAGCAGGGGGGCTCAGGGCATGCGCTTTCCTTTTTTAATATTCCTCTGTGCCAAAATCCAACACTTAAAGTTTGCCTGAGGAAAAGAAATAAACTTATTTTTTAGAAATCCTTGCAGAATTATCGTTTTCTGCAAGATGCAGCAAAGTGTACTGTAAACACCCTGAGGAGCACTCTGAACTTGCTTGTGCTACATATTTCCCCAGAATATGTTTCTGTATAATAATATTGCTATTATTATTACTATTACTCTCCTATTGCTATTAATTGCATGTGGTTGTTGCGTTCCTTAGTGAATATGTTTAAGTGCAGCAATTCCTTCTAATACCATTCTTGTTGCTAACCTGCGACACATTGAGTGCTTTAGAATAAACATGCACTTTATCACCAATAATACCATCAGCAATGCCAGTAGTGATTTTTAAATGTGTCAAATAATAAAACGTCMGCTTATCCTACGGAAAGGACGGTGGTAAAATTATACAGCCGTTGGCAGGGGCTGTCACTGGAAAGCAAAGATTATTTACGCTGGCTGTGGATTTGCAAGYTGACCGATGAGGGGGAACAAAGCTCAAAGTGGCAGTGTGTGAAGGTGGCAAATACCATCACAGTACAGGAGGGGCACTAGAACAGGTTGCCCAGAGGGGTGGTGGAGTCTCCTTCTCTGGAGATATTCAAGGCCCGCCTGGATGCAACCCTGKCTACCATGCTGGCTAASATGGTGACCCTGCTGAGCAGGGAGGTTGGACTAGATGATCTCCAGAGGTCCCTTCCTACCTTACTGATTCTRTGATTCTATYAGACTTCTTSAGAAACTATAGCAGCTCTTGAATTGTCTGATTTTTCCAGATAAATCATGCTTGGCTTCTTTCTTCCTTGAAAGATGCTTTGCTTGAGGAGGCTTGTGAAGGGGAAGGGAGAACTTGGGGCGTTGCTGGAGATGACGTTGCTGGGCTTGGCACTGATGGGACCACCCAAAGGGGGAGGCAGCCTGCTGCGACCCTGTGCTGATGCTGGGGAAAGGCTGAGCTGACGAGGGCTTTGGGGTGGYTGCTCTCCTCCGCTCTTGGCACATTAGCACTGGGAAAAGCCTCACTGGTTTATTGACCAGAGAGGAGGAAGAGTATCTCCCTTGGGGGCAGGTATCTCCCCAGCCAAGCCCGTGTGGTCCGCTACCATGAGGACTGCGTAGGTCAATGCGCTATATCGGTCGCAGGGATCTTACATGGTTACAAAGCTCTTTTGCCATTGCTGCTCCCATAACGATCTTCCAGGATGCTGTTTGGCTGTATTTTCAAAAATATAAAATGAGATTCATCAAAAAATCATAGCTGTAATYGCTCAACTACAACCTTTTTTGAGGCTTTTGACCTAGAAAACTTGTTCTTCTGCAGGAAACTGTAAGCAAGCTGTTTTGGGGAGAAGAATCTGGCTGCATGTTCAGTTGCTTCCAGGTGTCAGGCCGGAAGCTCTCCCGAGCTGAGGTCAGGTTGTATGTGACCCGTGCATAGGACAGCGATCCTTTCCACTTCTAAATGACTCCTTCCCCCCCTCCCCCTTCATGTGAAATGATTCAGGACGTCTTGAGGTTGCTGTAGCAGTTAATAAACTCTTCCTGACCTTAATCAGAATTGAATGGGAGCAAACGGCAGTCCCAGCTGAGCCGGCCCCGGAACGAATGCGGCAGTAACTGCAACTTGCTGTTTCCTGTTCCAAGCTGCAGCAAAAACTGGGTCTAATCCAAAGGAAGCTTTACAGCTGATAGTCAGAGGTGAGGAGAAACAGTATAACGTGCCAGGCATGGTGCAAGGTTATAAATAAGGAGCTGTGCTGCAGAATACGATGCAGCGTTTTGCCCCAAAACGCAGAGCTTGTTACGTGCGTGTTGCCATTGGCGTTGAAGGGAGGAAGGAGGCTCCCCAGAGATGTTGGTTACTCCTGACGGTAAGCCTGTGCAATGTGGTCTCCTCCCGAAAGCCTCCAGTAACGTCCCCGTGATGACTGTCAACGTCGATGCTTGCTGTAACTCAATCCAGGAGTGACTAAAATGTATTTACACAGCACCTGCTCGGGCTTTGCTGTCKGGATTAGCCGTACGTGAACCTTGGGCACGTAGGGGAACCTAAATGCGCAGTTTCACTGATACGACTTTATCATTTCGGGAGCAGTAAAAGGAAACGAGGCAGCTTTCATCGCTGGTTTTTCTTTTCAGGCCATCTGTTAAGCCCCCTTCGCGTTTGTATTCAAACAGGCGTATTTTTAGCAGTCCAGGTTGTTGCTGTTTGGCAGATTGATGCAGTTGACGCATCGCTGCGAGGAACCGCACACGAGGAACAGTTCATTAGAAAGATAGAAGTAGGTTTAAAACAGTGAGATCTTCTCCAAATGATTCTAGCGGTGTAATATGACTTCTGATCGCCGCAAACGCGGGGGAAAGAACGACATGGAAAACGCAAATTGTTGAGGACTTCTATTCTTGACTTGCAAAYTTGTAAGTAGACCATGGCACATAATGGCTTTAAGTTCAGCACCATGAGTTAAGGGAGAAATAATCGCTCGCTCTGGTTTTCCTGAAGTTAATAGAAACTTTCTACTGAAAATGTAGGAGTCGAGGATGGAAATTAGTTTGTGGGTTGTATTGCATTTTGGAATTTGCAGGACGAATGATTTTTAAGCTGTGGTTTTGCACGGGTACGTATGCACATCCAGGCYGCAGGTCTGGAAGCGGTCACATGGGTGGAGGACTTCATGGTGTGGTCCACCTGCGCTTGGGGGCTAAAGCATGCGGTCCTCCGTGGGACCCTGTAGTCAGCACGGTGGTTTTGCAGTCCCGAACTGAGTGATGCAGCAGCTTGCGGGTCGCTGATGAAGTTTTATGTACGTACGCTTTGGTCGGGAAGCTGGTGGGAAAATGAAGAAGGGTTGTCTTGAGTTTTTCCTCGGACCAGGCGGGAAGCCCCAGCCTCGCGTAGCAGCGATGCTGCAACATCACCATGGCAACCGGTGGAAACTGCTGCGAAAATGAGAGAYTGCACGTTCGGTTGCAGCCAAGAATTATTATTAGTGTCTGACTGTAGAGCTGTCACGTTGCTGTGTCAAAGTTTCTTCTCCGTAAGAATAACTGGGAACGGCTGTCTTGCTGATGCCTTGGCAGAGGCACTTGCAATCCTCTGCTGTAGCTGGAATAAAAAATAAAGGGAAAGAAAGCCAAAAAACAGGCGAAAAATGCAGCAGTCGCTGCACCGACGCAGCTATTCCATGCAGGGTTAAAAGCTAAAAGATGCCTGCTACAGTCCGCAGTTGTGTTTGCAGCCCCCTTCGAACACAGATGCGTGTAAGAGTCTTCACAGGTACCTGACCGCGGCAGAAAGTGCCCGGAGCAGATGTGAAGAGCTATCATTTAAAAGGGACGATTTGTTCCTTAATAAACTTAAAATACTAGAAAACGCACTGAATTATGTAAGCTATTTGACAAAACTTTCTAGAACACAAATATAAAAGGAAATTTGGTAATTACAAARGGCATGCCCTTCTGAGTCGGTGCTTATTTTGCGTAGAATTACCGTTTCGTGTCCTTTCTCGTTACAAAACTGAACTATTTAAGCAAATACCGTATGATGTTACATATGGTATTTTAATGTCACCAACTTTATATAGCTTGTGTTCAACCTAACCTGATAAATGCTATTTAGAGAAACATAAAGTTGCAAAGCAATCTTACCGTTTTTAATTAAAGGAGTAGAGGGGRAGGAGATCTTTTTCTTCTTTTCTGGAGGGGGGTGGGGGGACAAGCTAACCTGATTTTTGATTAGTTAGTGAAGTTCCTTTTTAAAAAAAACTGCTTCAAGTGAAGATTAATGATCTTTTCATGTTGTTTCTGGCTGTTGCRTTTTAATTATTGATCCAAGTTGAGGGGAGAGCAAATGAGCGTAGATGAGAGCCTACCACCAGCAGAKGAAGGCTGTGGAGAAGGCATCTACACAAGCTCCAGTGGGAAGGCATCTACACCAGCTACCTCAGTGCTTTGGGCTGAAAGCCCAGATACATACATTTTTAGGTACTTAAAGGCACCAGAAGTTGCCTAATGAAATTTCCAAAAGCACAGAGGCTTCAGATCTAAACTGTAGGGTTTTTCACAATTACTCCATACCTCCTTCGAGGACTCCATTTGGGGTCTTACTCCTGCGATATTTGGAAGCACGAGCTCTTTTTAAACATTAGTACTGGGTATTGTGACTTTATCTATGGACAAGCTACTTCTGTCACAGGAACTTTAAACTTCGAGGGAGCTTGCTGAAATATTTTTAGCCCTCTACGTAATTGGGGAAGTACCACTTCCACTGTAGCACTGAAAAACAGCTTCTAAGATTTCCTGGGAATTTACAAAGACAACGAATGGTGTTTAGTCAGGGAGACAAATGAACTTCTTTAATCTTATCATGAGATTATTTTTAAGAAATACGCTTCATTTCATTGCATCTAGCTTTCCTAGGGTGGAGACCTCGGAGTCTGTAATAAAAAACGTGACCTCTACCCCATTCCTCCCGTTATTAATGTTTGGAGGTTGGGATGGTTTTCCTCTGTTTGTTTGTATGTGAAAAAAGTTGACAGTTGAATAGATGAGCTCCATATGCCACTTCCTTCCTGAGAAAGTGGAGTGGTTTTTTTTTCTGAATGTATAGATAGGCTTTAATGATCAAATTGACRTATAGACAAAACCCATCCTATTATTTCTAAATGCAGTCGTGGCGATGATATCAAAACTAGTGATCAAGTTGCCTTTATTGCAAGGTAAACAGTCACTTAAATATTGAGAATTAAATAATATTCTAAAAATAAAGAATCAGAAGTTCTCCGATTTGATGAATCATAGTTTGAGTAAGCAGGACATGATTTGTGGGTCTCATGCTTGCAGAGGTTCAGCCTTGGCTGTTACCCAAGTAATCCCTAAGCAAATAAAACCTGCTACYTTTTTCTTTTATGAGAGCTCAGCGTGGTTGAACCCTATGCAGTGTCAGTTATACCATGATATGCAATGTTATACCATTTGGCCACATTTATAAATATAAAGTTGTTAGTTAACTATTACTGTAATTTTGGATTATTTGGACAAGCAAGYCCAAGGTCAGTTTACAAGTATGCATGAGGTGTGTGTAAGACTTTGAACATTAAAAACTAATGTTTTTCCTCAAAGATCTGTTCCCAAGTTAACACCATAACTGAGTATTTTCAGATCTTTTTGACATTTCTGAGAATGTTCTGTGAACAGTTGAGTTCTCATGACTATTCTTGATTATCATATTGCTGATGAGACAGTATAAAGTATGTCTGAAACACCTCCACTAAAGGCTTAAGACTAATTTTAGTGCTTTTGGCTTAAATTTCAAGGGCTTAATTGCGTTTCAATAAATATATATAGTCTGTATTGGCTAAAGTGGTTAGAAAAGCAGTGATAGGAATGGRTTGCAATCCTCTGGTTACCAAGCATGGAACAGAAGAGCATTACAAGTATTAAAAGTAGCTAACTACTTTTATTGTCATAAGCGTGCAGGTGTTAATGCTGTTTTTCACCACATGGTAATCTTTCCACTAAGTCCATGTACTTGTTAAACAAAGACATGTCTTAATTTTGGATGCATCAGTGTCATRCACCAGCAGATGCATTCAAAAATTCTGCACAACTGCCATTTTTTATTAAATTATTTACAAATAAAATAGTTCTCCAGGCACAGGCGATTCCCGCGCGGGCTGCAGAGCTGTTCTGCGACGTTGCACGAATATGCAGCGTTTCCTGCGTGAGCTATCTGCTGCTCTGGCCACGTGCACCCGAGTTAGCGCAATATATCTTTTTTAGCAGCAGAATAAGGCGCTCCTAGCGTAAGCTGCTTCGTTGTCCTCATTTAAATTGCATTCTTTTACCTTTTCCTCAGCTCTCTGCGGCCTCGCTTTTCTAGCATGCGTGGTGCCRCCCTCTTACTGAACAAAAATTCATGTAGTTTCACACAAACAGTGTCTTTCATGTTGATTAAAAGGAATTAAAGATTATAGATGCATAAAGACAGATAAAAATCCAGAAACTGTCTCTAAAAATGAGTGTTCCTGCGTTAGGAAAGTATTCTTTGACAGTTATTTATATGTAAACACTTGTTTTTTCAGATGGTTTTCATTTCAGTGAAGAAGAAGGCATAAATCCATAGTTTCAGTTCCAGATATGCATTTTAGAAATGACCTCTAAATATTCTGCTTTTTCAGTGGTCATAATGAGGTTCATAAAGAATATTGCAACTCAAAACAGTGGTGCTCTAGAYCTTGCAGCTGTTACATTTTGAGGTCTGTTATATTTCTTTGGGGCTAACTTTGTGTATTTTAAATATTAATCCTTTCCTTTTGAGGAAATAGCTTAGGGAAAATTCCRGTGATAAGTTTTGCTCAGATTCATCTTTCTAGTTAGCTGACATGGTCAAGATGAAAGACTTATTATTTCTCGCTGTAGTTGCAATCAAAGAAAAGATTTTTAGCACCAAATGTCATGGGTGGACTTTTAGGAGAAGGAGCTAAGCTTTGCGGTGGTCAGTCACTATGTGTGCTCTCCTGTTGTCCCCCTTCTGAGCCAACAGGATATAAATATCCAGGAAGGAAAATAAAGTTCAAGCTCTCTGATGAAARGAGGCCAGCCGACATCTTCCAACCTTCATTCCGTTTATGTGTGATGAAAATGCGTTTTTTTCCCCTGAATGTAAAAAATGCAAAAGGAAAAAGTCTCTGAAGTCCATGAGGTGAGGGCAGAGTAGAGGTGGGATGATGAGGAAGGTGAGGATGRGTAGAGACGCACTTCTCAGTACAAGAGACATGGAGCTGCTTGGGTGAGTCCCGCCCAGGGCCACCCAGGGGACTGAGGAGCCTCTGTTGAAGGAGCTGGGACCCTAGGCCTGGAGAAGAGACAGCTTGGGGGGATCTGAGCAACRTGTATAAACGCCTCATGGGGAGGGGGAAGAGAAGACAGAGCCAGACTCCTCTCTGTGGTATCTGGTGGCAGGGCAAAGGGCAGTGGGTGCAAACAGAAARGCAAAAAATCCATTTAACCTTAGGAAAAAGCTTTTTTACCTTGAGGGTGGTTGCACACGGAAACAGGTTGCCTGGAGAGGTTGTGGAGCCTCCACCCTTGGAGATGCTGAAAACCTAACTGAGCAACCTTGCTGTAGGTGACCTTGCTTGAGCAGGCAGGTTGGACCAGATGACCTCCATGGGTCCCTGCTGACCTCAGCCATTTGGTGCTTCTGTGAGGACAGCTATAGCAACTTAAACTTCCAAGAATTTGTCCCCCCAACTACATGCTTACTGATACGGGCTGCGCAGGAGTTTTGTTGGTTCCTCTTCTCCACTCAATGTCTGAGCGTGAGTTGGGTGTGGGGGTCTGTGCTGCGTTACCACCGTGCCAAGCGGGGACCTGTAGAGCTGTGGGTRTCTCGGGAGCCCTGCCTGGTGATGGTGTTTCTCCGGGGAGGAAGGATACAAAAGTGCTCAGTGCCACGTGGGTATTCCTGAGACTTGTGCAGTTCATGAATATTATCTAGGTCTCTTTAAGATTTGCAGTATTCATAACAAAAGCTTCTAAGGAAAGCACTGTGCTAAGAAATTGTGTGATTCTTAATACTCGTCCGTGTAATCCTCTTCTGTAGAAATAATTTGTAGGCCTTTTTTAAAGGGTTAAAATTCAATATATGAAGTGCAGCATTAAAAAAAAAACAAAACAGTTGTTCACTGCCAGCCTTTCTCTAGGGGGGTTGAGTGACTTTAAATACCCTCATGGCTTAAGAATTTATGGACTGCGTGGGGAAAATGTACATGGGAGCGCATTTAGGGAAACTTCTGTGTGTAGGCATTTCGTCGTAGAAAAGGAGAGCGTTTTTTCCAGTACAGTGGCTAACAGCCCATAGCTGTATAACTGCAGAGCTGCAGCRCACCATGCAGAGGAGCGGGGAGTCGCATTGCCTTTCCCACGTTGGCGAACTTGGTGTTGCCTTCTCTACGCTTGACCTGTTGCTGAACGCTACGGAACGGTGAAAACTGTGATTAAAGACTGAGGAATGCCGTTATGTATTTAAATCTGCTTTTGTATCTCTCTTTTGTATCCAACTTTAAACAGTGACCCTTTGGTTGGCTGATATTATGCACACTTGGCTTCAGCTCTCTGTTGGGTTTTAGTGTTTTCAGCCTAGCTCTTTGAACTGGAGCACTTGAAAACAAAGCTGATGCTTAAAATCTGGCCATGGGTATAYGCAAATATTTATTGTGGTTTAATACCTTTGCTCATTTTGCACAAATTTTGATTTTGATTTTTTTTCAGTGCTGTTTCAAGCCTGCAAACAAAGCACATGCACGTGCAGTGGGTYGCTCCTGCAGTTAAGCTGGAAGTGAAAACCGGGGCAAAGCCTGTGGTGTGTGTAARCTGCCAGAGCTGATGTTGCACAGCGAAAACCTTAAAAATGCCCCAAACCAGCTCTTTTGGCTCTCTGAATGATGTAGTAGTGTTGCAGGTCCCAGCCCCACAAAGGTTAATGCAGATGTGGAAATTCCCGTGATCGCTGTAGCTCAGCGGTGCTGTCCCTGCTTTGAAGGTTCTGCAGTTACCATCATGCATGTTTAGGAAGCGATAGCCTGCTTTTGCTAAAACAGTGTAATGCYGTACTTCTACGGCTACAAAGACTCTGGCTCCTAATTGGATTTCACAAACATAAAATTTGTGGCATAAAAAATGTTGTTTTAAGCAGCAGTGTGTAGCCATGATTGGTGGTATTTTTCCTTGAGGTTTTCAAAAGGAATTTTGYTACAGAAGCTGCAGTATTATTAGTTCATAATAAATATCACAGATGACCAGAAAACCTATTTCTAGATTAAAGGACACTCCTTATATTTATGTGGCATTTAAGAGAGCAAAAAACTGATCTAAATACTGAGAAAAGCCATGAGAACAAAATAAATAGTATGTTCTTGCTTGCGTGATCTAACGCTGTGTTTTCTCAAAAGATGCAGCCGCTCTCCCAGGGAGATATTCTTGTATTTTGGGTAAGTAGCRCACATTTTGGAGAAGGCAGGGAAGCTGCTGACCTAAATACATGTTTATCTGAGAATTGTTCCATTAAAGGGAACTATTCCGTCCTCATTGCAGAGTTTCCTCAATTTTCTTGCACTTCATGGTTACTGTGGGTGTTAGTATTTTAGTAATGTGAATTTGATGTGAAGAGACAGAACAAATTCGAAGTGTATGCCATTAGATTTAATATTTTACCTAGTTTGCGTTAATTTTTTTGAATGACTGTTTCAGAGGAGATAACTCTGTGGCTGTAAAAGTTGGAATTTCTTTAAGGGTCGCCTACCTGGGAGCAGTAGGCAGAGAAACGCAGTTTCTTCTTCTTTGTTCTCAAGAGGCTGTCGATGATTTTGATACAGTAAGTAGAGGKTTTTTCTTCTGATGGTCTCAGATTTATAAGTTGCATCTCTAATACACCAAACAGGCTACAAATGTACACTGGGGTATGTATTACARGGAGCAAATACCTGAAATTCTTGGGGATGACAGATATGTGGACTGCGTTTGTCTTGCTCGCAGTTTGCCAGCTCTGAAAAAGCACGTATTTTGCAAGGACTATGAGCTCTAAACTATAGAGAAATACTGTAAGGATGTAACAGTATACAGGATTCTACAGTTCTATCCCGTGATTTTTTTAAAACGTTCTTGAAAGATGTATGTGTGCCCAGGAAGGTGTAGAAGAAAAGTCCCTGCAACTCTTAGTTTTGGTCTGAAGTTGTGGGGAMAACGTGTTTTTTTTCTTGCACTCCAACTCTCTTGACGTGGTCTCCCAGGCGCTTTCTCRTGTGTTAGCTGCCTCCTTTGACCTGTGCTTTGCTGCGAGGGCCTCCTTGGCTGCTGGCTTGTGGTTTTCCGCTGCAGTATTTTGGAGAAGTAGCAGTGAGCAGTGGTCAAGGAGGTAGCAGAGGCTGGAGAGGAGGAGGAGCGGACATCAGTGTGTTTGCAAACGCCTCGCTGCTTTTGCATCAAATTAGCTGTCAGCTGGAGAACTTGGGTGACCCAGCCTAGGGACTCCGTCATTAGAAGTGTCCACGTAATGAAGTAACGGACTCTTAGAAAATTTTCTGTTGTTGTTTAAGAAAAGCTGGTAGATCTAGTGTAAGCCTGTAGGGTGCTGGTCATAAAACGCTTGCAAATGTGAAAATGAACTGAGTAGAAAGGAGCACGGGACTGTTTAATGCAAAAAGTTTGAGTGCCCCAAGACRTTCTGCCATTTGGCAGGCTCGTGGAGCAGAGCTGTATGCCACCTGGAGCAGGGCAGAGCCTACATCGGCCAAATTTTCAGTGTTTCAATACTGTTCTCTAGAATAAGCAAGGCAGAGCCTGTGTTTTACACCATTATGGGTATCAGAGGTGTTTTGATTGATCCAAGAAGACTCAGCATGAATTTAGGCAAATTAAGTCCAAATGGAAATTATTACCATTTGRAAATGGGTTCTGAAATGAATTCAGAAGAGGTCAAAAAATGAAAAAGGTTGTAATGTTCCAGKAAGGGAATCTATATTTTAATTCTGAAGGAAAAATTAAAATCCATATAATATTAGTTTTCTAAGGCAGGGGACAGAAGTTAAGATAGAAGAATTATCTCTGTGGTTCTTGATGCATAAAGGCTTTGGTCTTACACTTGCTGTCTGAAAACGTACAGCTTACAGGCAGATTAATTATAGAAGTCAAATGGGCTTTGAGCGTGGGTTTCTTCAGTGTGTTTCGAATTACAGTTGCAAGTAAGTAGTTTTTTCAAACTAGCCAAGCTGAAGATGCTCCACTCCTARTGTTTAAGATGCTGCACATGCAGAAGTTCCTGAGGGGTGGGGACGGTATTCCACGTAGACTTGTTGCATCCAGGACGGCCCATAATTTCTAGGAAACTTGAGATGAAGAGGTAGGAATATTGTTACTGCCGTAGGCTTGGATGCAGTACAGCAGTGAGGATGAGAAGAACTTGAGTGGGGGTGTTTAGGTACCAGAGATGCTGCRGGTACATTTTAAGCATGGTTGGAGGCACCTCAAGCAGCGCTGGTGACAGCTCAGGTGCTGGGAGCTGCTGCGAATGGGCTGCTCAGGACGCTCGGTGCGGGCTGATAGGACGCTTCCTTCAAAGCAGCGGTCACCCCTGTCGCACTGAAGAGCGTTCACCCTAGTGTAGGAGTTGTGGATGGGCTGTGTAATCTTTTCTGAATATAAATTGCTACTAAATAAGCTGGTGAAATAGCAGACCTTGCGGATCTCAAATGGAAGTAGAGACAATTACAGTCCTTTATGCATATGAATAAACTTCTGATGAGGCGTCTTTGAGGATGTCAGGAAAGGGCACTGTGCCTTCAGAGAAAGGGGAATGAGTCATTACTGCTCCTTGGGGCCTTGGGGCCGCCTCAAGTGGAACCAGATGCTCCAGAGGGACACGTGGCCGGCTCTGATGTTCAACTCTGGCACTGCTTTGCTCTACAAGGCTTCCTTGCGTTGGGTTACTTTGCTTATGCCCTTGTAGATGCACCGGAAATATAGAGTGCAAGCTTTTAAAGGGCATTTTGAGGGGTTATGTGTTTCCATAAAAGTACATTTTTGGTTAAAAGTCCCTAAGTTTGTATCTTTTAGTCAGCTAGGTCTTGCTAGCAAGACTACTTCAGGTCTTTCTTACCTACTGAATTATTTTTGTAGTAGCACAGAAGTGTTGATCTGTACGATATTTTCTGAACTACTAGGAAAACATATTTGGAGATAGGAGTTGTTATTTCAATAGCACCCTAAACATGCTTCAGGCCTGAGCATAAAATATGGTTCTGGAGGATGTTTCCTTGCTGTGGTGCTATGTTCCTGCTTTTAGTGACATCCAGTACGATGGTTAAAATAACATTGGGGGTTGACTCTGAAGATAAATTTGCTTTTTTCCTAGTTCAGTCTTGGGAGGGGACCACTCTACCTCCACCAAGGGCAGATGGGGTGCGCTAGGGGTCCTGCATGTGGACGTGGGAGGACTTTGTTCAGGTGGTGCATGCCTTGCCAAATCGCTCCCCCCTGCTATTGCTATCCCCAAGCTATTGCTTGCGTTTGTAAGAAGACCTGGATGTCTGTCCCATCAACAATAAACATAGAATTGTAATGATTTTTAAAGAAAAAAGGTGATCTTACAGCATTTTAGCAGCTTCTGGGCAATATTACAACGGAGCTTGCTAAGTCAAAGAAGAAGTAGCATGCTCAGTGGCAAATAAAAGAAATAGGAAACCTTTGGTTTTGTTTTGAGGTACTTCCTGTATTAGGTCAACAAAAAGGCGTTCAGCTGGAAGCACTGTTTTGTCAGAAACCGGTTGCTTCACCAAAGTAGAAGTCCAGCGAGCGAAACTCGGAGGCGGTTGGGCAACGGGGCCGGCGAGCGGAAGAGAGGTCTCCATGCGGAGCGTGCCGCCGAGGGTGGCCGGCGGGAGCCTAGCRGCAGCGGAGCACGGCCGGGCAGCGCGAGCAGGTACCTCCCGGGGACCACAGGCACCACCGGCTTCGTGAATTAGAAGATGMAATGCTTTTTTTTAGCCTTCTCTTTAGGTTTTTTTTGATGTGCTCCTGAGCACGTTCAGGCTGTTGAGCTTTCGCGCCGTCTGTCGGAGCTTTTACCAGTAGTTACCTTCCTTAGCGCGCTTTGACGTAGCTGAGGTTTTTATGCGGTCCCAAAGCTTTGCCCGAGCACCAAGTAGGAGAGATGGATCTGCAGGCGAAGGAGCGTGTCTGGAGGCATCTTCTCTTGCACCGGGATTGCAAAYGCGTGACTGCTCAGGGAAAGCTCTACCGCCCGTCAGGCAGCGAGCGCCAGGAGAGCGAGGTGACCGCGCTGGGCGAGCGTCCCGCTTCTGCGTGCGCTGGCCAGGTCCACCCGAGTTGGCCGCGGCGGTCATTCTGGGGAAGAATTAACGCTTTTCCGGCTGTCRTCTGAAGGGGCGTCGTGTCTTTCGGAGCGCTTCCGGAGCCCGACTTTGCAGCGTGACTCTGGTTGCCTGGAGGAGCTGCAGCRCATCCATCAATCTGTAGGGCTGTGAAATGGGGGGTGAGTGTGAGGGGAGTTTGAAGTCTCCTCTGGCAGCCTGTCYGCTGATAATCCAGGCAGCTGTATCTGTATTTCACGATGGAGATCATTGCCGTCTTAGGTAGATTTCCCCCAAGTCTCTTGATCTTTGACTTCAGAATCACCTATATTTCAAATCATCTTCAGCTGTCATATATTGGAAGCTGATATCCAACATCATTTTTACGTATATACTAATTTACAGCATTATTCCTTGAGCTAAACTGTGCAAGCAGTGGTGTTAAGAACGATGCATCCCGTGTGTGCAAAGCTTTATCCTTTTTTCTAAGCTTAATAGAGGTTTTTCCAAGCTTACTGGCTGTATTGTGCAGCTTATAGGTTTCTAAGCTTTAAATCCTGCTTGTTGYAGTTACTTTCCTATCAGCACCTCCTCTCCTCTGAGCTTTCTGTTTCTCGGTCCTCTTGCATAGAGATTTTGCTAATACGGTGACAAACTGGRTCTGCCTATGCCTGTAAATTCAAGAGCGGCTGTATTTTAAAGCTGAGCAACATGGATTGTTCATAAAAACATCTTTCTTTTCAATGCACTGGGTGGCCCTGTAGGGAAAAAGTAACCGATGTAACCCCCGCGTGCTCGGTGCGAACCCAGCGCGGGCTGCTCAGCCCCTGGGTGAGCTTCTCGCGCACCCSGCGTCCCCGTGCCCAAAAGCATCGTTCCGTTATTCCATTACAAACCACGCCAGGAGATAACAGTAGGGGACATGCTGCAGAACTGTGCTTGTTTTGAGGGTTTGTGCCGTATTACTTACTTTTCCGCGTGCCGGGATGACGTCTGTGGTTTTSCAGGACGGGTTYCCCGGGCRCCAGCCCAAGCTGGCGCGCCGCTGYCGCTCTCCGCGCGAGTTAGGTGACGGACTTGAGAACCACGGCGGYGCTTACGTGCATGCGTTTTGAGTGAATATGTGTAAAACACGTAGTACGCGTGTAGTAGCAGCCCAGCTTTTGCTTTGCATTAATGCGAGGGAGCTAGACCCCAGAGCTGGCCCATCCAGCCGGCTCCTTCAAGCAAGTTGGAGCATCTGGGGTTTGGTGCACGCTCGGCACGCAACCGAATTTTAGATGCGTGCTTTCCRGGGCTCCCTTACTGCGACACGACACGTCAGCCGCGTAGCGGGGCTACGTGGCATTACCCGGGCGATGAGGCCAGCATCTAGGGCTCCCTGCCCCGCTTGTCACCGTTCCCGCTCCAAAAAACCCTGCTGATGAAACGGAAGCGCTTGGGCTGGACATCTTGCTGCATGCCRTTCTCCAGCGTGCGTTTTGCATTGCATATGATCAGCTTGAGTTTTCCAGAACCAATTTCTAATATTCACATAGATCTATYGGAAGGGAGCATTTGAATGACGACGTATTTTCTGCAGCTCGAGAATAAAAGGGCCACTGGGATGGCATAAAAGGCAACTTCTCAAGTTAATTGTGAGATTTTATTGGTGTTTCACTCTGCTGCTCTCGGGTTACTTCTCTGAATCGATTGCAGGCCGCCTAATTTATGCATGAGCTCTGTTTGAAAGGCAGCACAAATTGATTTGCTGACAAGGCATAGGGAAAGGTGACCCTAATTTGTCACTTAATTTTCAATACAAGCCTACTGGGAAAAGACACGTACCAGGAACTGGCAAAAATTAAAATGCAAATTTCCATGTTCGTTTGTAAGATTCTCCATAAATACCTAGTAGGACGTAATGAATTTGTGGCAGATGTTTAGTACTATGTAARATATTAATGAGTTTTTTAAATCAGTTGAGATTGAACGTTTGTTCCTATAAACTGGTGTAAGAAACTTTGGAAATGCGTTGCTGGCAGTGAAGTAGACTGCCTGATGAGTGCCCTGCAGAGACTCGTTTGCTTGCTTGGTAAGTCGCTTTTCCTTGTCCGTGTTTCTATATTAATGAACTTAGTCCGTTTGTAAACTCTCGGGGGAAATAGTAAGTAATTCAACGTAGAGCCTTGCTGTACACATCYTTTTTTTAGCTAAAATTAGACCAARAAGGACAGACAGTGCATATCTATGTAGTGAGAGACGCATTTGGGTGTGAAATAGAAAAGCAAAATAGCCGTAGCATGGGCCTGGTGGTGGCTATCGGGTACTTTGACAGTAATTCATTGTTTTTTCTTTGATTTTTTTTTTTTTTTTCCTTCATCGCAGCCATTTTCTGTGCTTTATTCCAAACTCAGAATTTTGTTGCACGTCAGACGGTGCAGGCGGCGGTGGCCCCGCTGCTGCCCGGGGCTCTGCGCCGCTCACCCCGGCTCGCTCTGCTCCGGGCTGGGCTCGGGCCGGAATTGGCCTAGCCATCGATTTCTGGAAAATAAAACTATACATCCACGCCGAAATAAGTATTTTTCCTCTCCTGCTGGCTCAGGTTGCAGTTTCTTCTCTCTCGTTTATTTGTTCGTTTATTTTTAGATAAATCCTGTTATGCACAATGCAATGTGTACTGTTTTCTACTACGATTACCTRGGAAACTCGCCACTTGCAGATCAGAAATCTTCTTTTCTCAACAGCCTACTGTAGATTTTTGTCACTCCTAAGCTGCCTACGCTGCCGTGGCCTTGCATGACACTGAAAACAAGTATACTGATTTGTCTACCTGAATTAGGAGCAGAGAAACTAAGTTAGCAAGACAGTCTCTCAAGCTTCATTATTCTAAATGAAAATGCACTTTATTAAGTTAATTGGCACTTTGCCTCACTAAATCTCTTTTGTATAAATGATTATTCTRATTTGTGTTCTCTAATCTGATTATTGCCGTCTCCTTTAAAAGCGCTTTATTGCACGTATTCTGTTCCCATCAGGAATCGTTGCTGTCGGGCGGATCGATTCGCAGGCTGCCGGGAAGTTTCGGCTCCTTTTCTTGGCGGAGCCGGACCTCGCTCGTGCAAGGCACGCCAGCCGCGGGCAGTCCGAAAACCCCTCATCGCGCCGCCTGACGCTCCTTAAAGGAATCCGCTTATGGAAAGAGGAGGCTGGAAGGACAAATTCAGGTCTTTCAGTGTTAGGTGTCTTTTCCCCGCTGCAGGAAGGCAGCGTGGTCAGTATAAATTGTTACTAAATGTGAAGGGTGCCTTTCGCTTGGGAGCTGACCTTTAGCTCAAGTGCAGAAAACTCATGCCTTAAGTCCTTTTTTTTTTTTTTTTCCTTTTTTTTTCTTTTCCTTCCTCTGGATTTTTAGGACATCTTAAGTCTCTGAAGCAATTCTGGATTACAGGGGTTCAATTAAAAAAAAGAAAAAGATTGCTAATGTATTAATTTTTAAAGCTCCTAATTTTTAAAGCAGATCAAAACATGCAATTTCTGGAAAGCTTCTTGAGATTTGGTTTGGTGCTTAAGGCATAGG
The DNA here is from genome assembly GCF_003343005.1 of Rhea americana. Taxonomy (NCBI): domain Eukaryota; kingdom Metazoa; phylum Chordata; class Aves; order Rheiformes; family Rheidae; genus Rhea; species Rhea americana. The sequence goes on from NW_028185539.1 coordinate 2,276,106, forward strand.
TCCACGTCTGCCCTCTGGAAGGGAGGTCTGCCCGGAGACCCGGTGGTGGCCTCCGCTCCGGCGGGCGGCTGTTGGGAAGCTGCGGGTGCGGAAGGGTCGCAGTCCCACGCTTGTCGCTTAGCATCTGTGGCAGAAACCAGCACTGAGCTGTTTGCACTGGTCGGAGCTTGCTTCCCAGGTTATCTTATTAAAGATTTGACTGGGGTTGCTTTGTTATCTTGGAGACAAATCTCGTGAACTCATCCTCRTGCGACTTCCCCAAAGCCTGTTTTCCGCATGTTCATTTAGATCTGAATTTATTATGAGTTTGTGCTAGGAGTTCGCACACAATAAATGAGGAGGATTTACTATCTACTCCATTTGACTCTGCTTTTACTCTTACATTTAACAAATACTTTATKTTACGTGATATGCTAATCTGTGTCTCTTAAGTGGGTTTCTGATAGTTTCACAGCAGGGCAGCGGTGCAGGAAAGGTATGCTTCTTTTTAAAGTGATTTTGAAAAATCACTTTGAATGAATAATTTTCCTTAATGTGCTTTAGCAGGAAGGTTTTTGTACCACCTTATGATGTAATGGTGCAATAAAATCCRAACGAAAAATGACATCACACGCTAAATATTTAAGTTATAAATAAGCAAGGTCCACAGTATGCAGTTTATGGCCTTTTAATGGGTTAAGAGGTATTTCTGCAGGGATGCAGTGGGAGAGCCCCAGGACTTAATGAAGGAGAAAGTAGCTGTGGTCAAGGGGGCAATAAATCACAGCTGTGCCGTGTGCGTGGGGCTGCTCCCCTCGGGGGCCGAGCTCCGCGGGAGAGCCTCGGTCAACCGTGGCCGTGGCAGCTGCACCACCACGTCGCACGTGCTCCGGGTGGGTGAGCCTACGGGCTCTCCCGAAAAACCGAGGACGCGTGGGCTTTGCTTAGGAGGGTCTCTTTGGTGAGACCAAACTAGTCTAGGAGTTGATGTGTGAAAAGCAGGAGCAGCAAAAGGAGAAAAAGCAGAGCRAGGAGAGAAGATCCCTCGCCCTTCCCTTCCCTTCCCTTCCGGAAGAGGTCTCCTACCCTCCGTCTCTGCAGGTAGGTGCTTGCACTTGACGTGACCAGTGTCTCGGATGCTGAGTTGGGGAGTTTCAAAGTGCATTTTGCAGATAAATTCTAGGGATATCACTGATGTTTGTGATTCCTCTAGTATGGTGGAAGTTAAGTTCCCACGGCTGTCAACAATCTCCATACTCTTTGCAATAGGAAGTCAGTCCAGCGTTCGTCAACGTAAAATGAGAATGCTTTCACGTCTCTCCGCTTTCCAGACTGATGGTGCTGGTCCTTTGGAATAATATTTTGCCTTCYGTATTTTTAGCACCAGACTTAAAATTTGGGGTGTAACTGTAGCCACGTACTGAAGGCCTCCGGCTCTTTGAAAAAAGCCACGTCGCGACAGCTATGCCACGCAGCACGGCAGCAGGGACTTTTATTATCACATTTTCTTAAACCCTAGGTTTTAGCCTTKCTGTGTTAGGTCAGATGAGGATTTGGTTCTGCAGCCAGAATAGGAATTAAGCATGTATACTAATCCAATAAGCCCTGAAAATAATGCAATTTCCTCACGTTTTGGGGGGAGTGGAGCTCTCCGCTGTGGTGCCGCCTTGAGCCGTGGGAGCAGCAGTGGGAATAACCCGAATGCTGCGAAGAGCTGTGCAAAGGCTTCGCGTTCCTGGAGGGCTTCTGAGCCGATCCTTATTAGACTGCGTTCAGGTTTTAAGTGCTGTGCCTCCTCGGCAGGGTTTGAGTTATGCAATTTTTCAGCTATGCAATTTTCCAGGGATTTCTTTTTTTCGATCATGCCGTGAAATTTGCTGTTGGACATGGTWGCTATTTTCTGTAACAGTGGTGACTTAAAATTGTGATTGGAACAAGAATTTCAAAGTGGATTTCTAAGTCTTTAAGACTTAAGATTATGAAGAATAGCTAATAATCCTATACTACCAGAAAAAAGAAAAGAAAATATTATTCTGGGGAGTTAAAGCTTAAGCACCTGAGCTATCTACCCATGAATAATCACAATGTAAAGACTTGAGGATATAAGTAGACAGCAATGCCCTGCATCCACATGTYATCAAAGCAGTTCCTATTTCTTCCAGGCAAGCTGGAAATTGCTTTAYGGATTGGAGGTGTCCTCGAGCCATGTGAAAGCTGGGTGATAATGAGAGCGTGTGTTTTATACCTGCATTTTTTGCAGCTTTATAAGCAAGAGACTTCTTTCAGTGTATATGGCTGCCCTTCCTGGTTTAGCAGTACTTTTCTACCAGTCTGTTTTTTCCGGAGATTGATTGCTTTTTTTAATGCGCTATATCAGGGCACTGCATCTTCTTGAGAATGGAGGGTGGTGCTGTTTCTTTGGTGGTGGGTTTGTTGTTTCAAAAAAAAAATCTGTAATAACTGTAAATCTTCTATCATGGTAGCTGTGTAAATATGCCTCTATGCAACAGCACACGGCGCTCCGGCGTATTGCAGTCACTCGCTCACCTCCCTGTCCACGTGGTCACGGACGGAGCTTGCTGAAGCGGTGCAAAGTTCAGGCTCTTGCATTCGCTTCGGTATAATGGCAGGCCTCGTAAACTTGCTATTTTTCTTTTCTTTTCTTTTGTAAGCAGAAACACAAAGCGTTCACTCGTGGCTTCAGGCTAAAGAGAGATCCCAACGCTTGCGTAGTTGCTGTCGGTGTGTTTATGCCTGATAAATTCTGAGGCGCCAAAGCTATGAGCACGTGCCACCTCCTGACTCTCAGGAGTGCAGATGCAAGGCTTTGGCATGGTCTTTGTACCTGCAGAATCCTCATGACATGAATCTCCGGGGARACTTCGAGGTGGTTCCCCCTTTGCAGTGGTTTGGGAAGCTGCCGACAGCTGCAGTTGCTTTGCGAGGAGCTGGATGTGTTTTGCCGGCGCGGAGGTTGACTGAGCGCTGAGCTTCAAGGGCTGAGAAGCTCTTGGCACTCGCTGCGACGGGTTCCCTGCGAGTCCGAGGGCCGGAGGCTTCCTTTGCTGACCGGTAACGYCAACCCCCAGGGGTTTTGCTCGGATCCAGTTAAGCCTAACTAAGCTGGTCTCTGGGAGCTGGAATACACTGGAGCAACAAGGTGCAAAAATTGCAAAATTGGGTTGTGTTCGGAGATGCTGCTACAGCTAGAGAAGAGCCTGAGCCAAGCGTCGTTCTGCAAAGTTACWACGGTGGTGGTGTTGGCACGGGTGTAGGGCCCTCTCCTGGAGATGTTCTGCGAAGCACGGAGCGGAGCTTGCGCTGCACGTTTTCACCCGGGGGGATCCGTGGCAGCCGTGGATAACGAACGCGTTGTTAGGGACTGGGTAAATGTAAGGCTAATTAGTAACAGCATTTGTTTTTTCCACATTAAGCACAGTTCTGAGGGTCTAGAGTAATCCTGGACCAGGTCATTTGTCTACAACTATTAATTCGTAGCGAGTTCCTGGGTTCCGAGTTCTCTGTAGCTGAGACATTATTGCCTGATCTCACTAAATCTGAATTTTTCCATATTTGTAAAGCTCCAGTAAATTATTACAAAGCTTGCAGGTTTGTAGCTGTGGCTCAGATGCGTCCTCAGGAGGAATATCTACCGGCCTGTATGTCAGACTGTTTGCACATACGTATCTGTATAAAGCCAGCTGGTGTAAGATTGCTCAGAAGTGGAGCTTCTTGCTTGCCCTGGGCAGAATCTGCCCTCGGTCTGTAGCAGTCTCTGARCTACGTCTGAACGCTTTCTCCTTGTTCTTGGATTTAAAACACTTCAAATGCATTCGTAATGCATGCAGCTTGTTGTTTCTTTGCCTCTGCATCAGAAATGAAAGTTAAGTGCAAAGACGGTAATAGAGACTATAAAGCAGGTTAAGACTTTCCTCATCTAAAGTAAACGCTTGCTTTTGCTTGTAACCTTGTTGTGAAATGAGAGGAAAAAAGTAATATAAGTTTGACTTTAAATTTACCAGACTCTTCTGTTTACTCCTAGGTCCAGGATGGAACATCCCTGTTTGTTCCTGCTGCTTTGTGCTAGTTTTCTGCTCGTTCACGCTTTACCACCAAATGGGACTGAATTACCAAAACCAACWGCGACGACAAGTAAGTACATATTTGATTTTGGGTGGTTGGTTTTGGTGAGGTCCTGGCCAGGGGAGTTTTGGCAAGCTCCCTTCTACTCCTCAGTCCACCACTATAGCCCATGTTCCTCATGATTTCTTCCTCTTGCTTCAAAACCTCCTCCAGCTACTTCCCAGTGTATTACAACCACGTGGTAAGGGGCTACTTCAATGCAAATAAAGATTTTTACTTAAGATGTAAGACATGAAGACGTCCTGCTATCATGTTCCCTGAATGCATGATATATTTCACTTGCCCATTTTCCTTATCCTTCATAAAGAAAGAAGGAGGGATATGGAAAATATGCAAGGATATGAAAATATCATTGTGATATTCTTATTATATAAGGATATTYCTTCCTTCTGTCCATCTGTCTGTCCTCCTTTTTCCTCTACCTAAACTTAATGCTCGCRTGGAAGAAAAACCAAGCAAGAATCAAGTCAAGCATGTCTACTGGCAGGGGCAACCAGCACCCATGACCCCGTGGTTCTGAGTAAAGATTGGCCAGTGACAGAAAATGCTTTTCTCTTGCGAGCTCTAGGGGGTGCAGTCATTAAGGGGGTTGACTTTAAAAAAAGTACTGCTGTTGACATTTAACTGAGCAACACTTGAAATACATGTGGCTGTTTGCGTTTAAGAGCTGTTTCTTCACGTTCTCTGAAAACTCAGTGGACAGCACTTCACTGGTGGTTTTTTTGGATCCCATTTAGAATTTTTTGGTCTGTAGTTATGATAATTTAGATCTTGCTTTAAACAAAATCTAAGGCTCTAGAGAGCAGTAGAGGTCCATCTGAGCACTGCTCTCCTTAGACGCTCTGACACCTCAGTGTGGCACTCTGCATCTAGGAAATGTAGGGTTCGAGGAGCGAGGAGGCTCTAGTAATAACAACAACAGTAATGAAAACCTTAGTGTTGTTTTGCTGAAGGCTTTCAAATATGAAATTGCTACTAAATGCCATTGCTTTGGTCGATAAATGAGCTGTGCCATGTTTCTTCTCTGGCACCTGGAGCATCAGAAGAACCGGTTACTGATGCTTGTTCTGCATATGAAAGAATATAGGCGCTGGGGAAGAGAAGTAATGATAGTTGCAGCGCTTCCTAGAAGATTTTAATAAAATTAGTAAACAGGAAGTTCCTTCATAGATGCTGTTCATCTTCAAAGATTAATTCAAAATGGTGCTCTATGTATGAATATGTGATAATACTGATAAAAGTAATCTTATCTTCAATATTTTAATGGATTTCAGTGATACAAGTTAGATTTGCTTAGTGGGACTAAACTGAATTTTTAAAAAAKATCAAAGCCTTCATTATTATTTAAATACATGTTAACATTTCTCCATGGTGGGAAGGGAAGAAGAATTTTGTCTCGTAGACAAGTATGTGCAGACTGAAAGTATGTTGCTACATGAAGCGGGTTCCAAGGTAATAGGATTAGCTAATGCTTTCGATAGCCGTTGAACTAAAACAATATTTTTTAAATCAAAAATAAAGATTCCTCACTGAAGTATCAAGAAAACTCTTTAAAAGATTATGGAAGTTGCTGGAGGATACCAACAGATCCAGCCTTCTTTTTGCATACAGATTTGGTGAATGATACAAAACAATAAGATTGGTTTTTTAACTCTGAAAGGAATGGTCTCAAATTATTGCATTTCAGTATAATTTTAGCACGCTTGATTTTTAAAACTTCTGTTAACTTGAAGTAGTGACTGTTTTCATTCTCGTTTTAAACGTGGGTACACGATTTGTGTTGCTCCATTTTCATTTAAACTTATGTAGTTTGAATGTGAAAGCAGCCTGGGAGATGCAGGAATAAAGCTTTTGAGTCCTTTATAAATTTTWAAATTTCTTTAGCATTTGCTCTGTGAATATTTGACATTTTCATGCCTGTCTTTACAGAGGGTGTTTTCCAGTAAAGGAATAGTAACGCAGTTGTAATTAATTAATCAGATGGGTGGGAGGTGGAAAGACAGTAAATGGAACGGCTTTCGATACCCCTTTTTACCGCTGTTTTAAATACTGATCTGTCAATAAGTTAGTGGGCCTCTTTGAAGATATTTGAAGAATATAGAATTATTGTAGAAACAGAGAGCCACGTGGCAGTATGTAGAACTGGACCCAGGGGTGGTGACTTTCCCGTCCCGCTGGAGTCCGTAGTGCTTCTTTGTCATGTGAAAAATGAGGCGTTTTCAGAACTTTGAGCAGTGAAGAGGGCAGCTGGCCCGGTTTCCTTGCTTTTTTTTTTAAGCCAGGGGGATGCTCTGGTGGATGCTTGTTCATCTGGAGCTCCAGTACAATGATTTGTTTGAATACTGACCTTCAGAAACGTGGGGTTTTGGTTGCAGTGTGTCGGGAAGGGAGCGCTGGCCTGTGTTCCTCGCCTGCCTTGTGCTAACTCACCCACGTTTCTGTTCTTAAGTGAAAAATGATTTTTATGTATTAAAAAGATCTTGTTTAAGGTAGTGAATAAGCACCATTTATGCCAACAGGTATGTGTGGATCTCTTTCCGTTTTTCAGTGTATCTTAGCTAGTGCTCGGCATGCCAGACCTACAGGTTTTTGGAGGATAACCTGTTTCCATCCTTAAGGAACCTTACAGGGTTTATTTAACTACATGCATAGATAAGTCAGGTTAGATTGCTGAACTTTTCCATACATGAAACTGCAGTGATTAATCAAGCCAATTGAATTATTTTCCAAATAGCTGTCCTTTCGGGCACACGAGGAGGACTGCAGGAAAGCATGGGACGATGGCAGTGAAAATTGAGGATGCAAGCATCGTTATGCAGGCTTAGCAGCGGGCTGGAGGAGTAACGCAGGAGATGCTCCACACTCGCGCAGGCCACAGATGATCTGACCTGAAATTGCCCCTAATTTAATGTCAGAGGTCTTGTATGGCTGCCAGGCAAGGTAGGAGCAAACCTGGGTGCAAAATGGACTTAAGTCTTTAGCAAAGACATGCTGGAAAGGTCATATTTCCAGCCCATGAGGGATCCCGTAGTCTAATAAGGTAGTGAATATATGCCATCAGAAACTTTTGCCATGTACAGGTACAAAAACAAGAGACAAATTCAATCAGAAATCTGTGTGTAATTGTGTAGGTACAGCATGGCCCTATTTAAGGCTGAGTGTGTTTCATTTGCAGTTTGATGGAACAAGGTCTGTGTCAAGACATTGCAACAGCCACTCTTAAAAAGAAAAGTTAGAAGGGGCCAGGATGTTTTGCAGATGTCTGAAACATCAGTYCTGACCCAAAGGAGAGGCACGTGTCATGCCCGAAAGAAAAGCCCCCGAGCACGGGCGCGTGCTGCTGCCCCAAAGCAAGGCCTGTGTGGTCGGAGGGAGTTTGCTTGTTCTAAGACCACCTGCGTGTCTGTGAATATGTGAAGCTTGTGGTTGATGAATTTGGCGGGGGTGGGGGGGAAGGTGTTAATCACTAAATCGCAGCTCACGGGCCGTTGCCCTGTCCAGGTCCTCTGTGCAAGGTAACAAACAGAGGGGTGAAGAAAAGCAGTTGGGAAGGGCTGGTGGAAGGAGGAGCGTGGTGGATCACGAGACGCTTCCTGCTGTGCAGGCACTGCTCTAAGTTCCTCTTTTTGGTTAGGGTGCTGGTTTTGCTTTTAACACTGGCGTACTGAAATTAGGAACCTCGTAACCCTGAAGGAAGTGGTGATGCATCTCCAGAAGAAGCAATCTGGCAGAGCGTTAAGGGAATGAGATGGGGAAGAGCGCCTGAGCAAAGCTTAGCAGAAGATGGGAGAAGCAGGATGGGGATTGTGGCCATCCTTCTGGTGAYTATCTTAATTCCATGTCAAGGTGAAAGTCAGTATTTCATTCTGTTTCTGCAAAGTACCTGGGATGGTTATTTTCATGGGGCTGCAAACAGAAGACCACGTGGTGGTGGACCACCGTTCCCTCTGTGTTGCAGCAGTACAGAATTTCCTGTGGGAAATGGTGCACTGCAGAGCTACTGTGGACAACATCTGCTTTTCCAGCGTGTATTTAGTTACATGTTTCTATTGACAACTTCTGAAGCAATACTGAAAAAAAGAAATAATTTAGATCTGTGTTTCAGTTTCCCCTTAAAGTCCTACTTAATGTTTAGGCAGTTGCGTTGGCCAGATATCTTTCACCCTCTGCATCTACAAAGACTTAGCTCGTAATTTCTCACTTTATTTTTGGATTCTGTTTACAAAATTGCCAGTGGAGCCACTGAAGAAAATAGCGGCGGTAGATGCAGCGATCTGAAAGCGCACCATGCCTGCCACGTGGTCCTTGCACGTAGGTCTGACACTGCAGCCCTGCTGAAAGCGGTGCGTTGGTGTGCAAGGAAGAGGGACTTCTTGTGGTTTTATGAACTAATTTCCTTGTGAAATGGGAGGGGGGGAGGTGAGGTGTAGATGCAGAGAATTGCATCAGTCGTCATAAGGGCGCTCTGTCCTTAAATAAAGAAATGGAGGCAGAAAAATGAACTTTTCTCCTCCTGGCTTGGTGCGAGGGGTGACTGCAAGCTTTTCTGTCATGCCCTTTGGTCGGGAATCATGTTTTCCAATGATGCCCCCAAAACAGGGTGTAAGGAACATGAGTTATTCTGAAAGAAAGAGAGAGGGGATTTTGTACTGTGTAAGGAACTGGGGGGTTTTTAATCCCCTTGTGACTCAGACGTTTCGCTCTGGTCCCCTTCTCCCCTCCTTCCTGCCAGTGTCTTGCGTTTTGACTCAGTACCGACGATAAAAATTGCTCCCCCCCCCCCCCCCAAAAAAAAATAATTCTGGAATTTCTCGGCTATTCAATCTGAAAATTGCTAGTTTCAGAAGTGGGACGAAGTTGCCCGTGTGGTGGTTTGGGGGGTTTATTTTTTTCTTCCTTTTGCAGCTTTTCCCTTGGTTTGCCTGACCTTCGTTTCCGTACGGAGCGCGGCGGTGTTAAGTGCCGCCCAGAGCTCGCTAGGCTGCTTCTGACGGGTGCCCGCGCATCCAGGCGCTTCCTACGGCAGCGATTTTCCGAACGCGGCCAAGCGATGGTTTCGGGTCACAATWTTGTCAGGCCCGTCCATTTTGTCTTTATGTACGATTTAACTGTCTAGTGCCGTGAATTTTGTTGCCCTGCCTTTCTTTGGGCTGTCGCTTTGGCCGAGGACATCGCACAGCCCGGTGAATTTGTACCTGTAGGGGAAGTTTTATTCCCGGTCCTGAAGCGCTGGGTGTGCAACCTCGCATCCCTGCTCTCCGGATCGCATCCTTCTTCCCGTCCGTACGGAGCTCGGTGTTTCCCGGAGTTATTCAAACTCCCTTGCTGCTCCCTCGCCCGCAGTTTAGTAAAACCCAGGCATGTTTCTCGTTTAAAGAAGGAAAAGTGGGAGCAGCGCGGGTRGGAGTCTGCGTGCTGGAAGCTTCTGCTCTAGGGGTAGCTGAGGCGAAGGTTTACGTGCGCGGGCCGCGGCGCGGGTGGGAAGCGGCGCGGCGGCCCCGCGAGAGGGGCGAGCAGAGGCCCCCTGGAAATGGCGGCGTAAATACCATTTTTAGAAAAAGAAACCAGCCCGCGGCGTCCCTGAGGCACTGTGGTTTTCACCGTTCGCCTGTAGTGTGAGCAGTAGATGCTAGGTGGGAAGACCGTGACCTTTCCTCCTTGGCGAGGAGGGAGCGGGCTCCTTCTACCGCGTGGACTTCTTTGGCCGCTTGGAAAAAGCAGGATCAGCGTCGTCTTGCTGAAGACTGAGGCTCGTCRTTTCGTTTGTTCAAATACAAATACAATACCGTGTCCCTATGACTTTGACTTGTCGTATTTTGAGTTGTTCGCTGCAATTAAAAAGTTACTGAAAGCGTAATGAAAGTGAAACGTAAAGTGTTGCATAAATGAAAAAACCCTCTGACAGCAGCTGGAAACCTGTAATTTTAAGCCAGTTGTAACATACAGGTTTTSTAATATCTGTTGTGAGCGCCTGTGGAGGGCTCCCCCTTCCTCCTCGTCCTCGCATCTGACCGCGAGGCCCCTGCGAAGGGCCCTGCGGCCGAGGAGCGGCTGCTCTGCAGAAGGGGAAACCCTTTGGGTGGCTTTCGCAGACTCCACGGAGGAGAGCGGCTTACACCGGGACCTCCTGACTTCCGTGCTCGTCCTGCTGCTGGTGTTCGTCGTCTTCCTCCTTCTGGCCGGCTACTTCTTCAGGTGGGCGTCTGCGCAGCGCCGCGCGCGGAGCCGGGGCGGTGGCGTGGCGCCGGGCTCGGGAGAGGAAATGCAAGCGGCTGCGCGCTCTGCGGGGGCTCGCGGCGCCCGCGACCATGAGCAGAAGGAGCTTCTCCCGGCTGACGTGGTGCGGCGGGGCTGGGGGAGCGCCCGGCGGCCCCGAGCGCGGCGGCGCCGGCGGCGGCTCTCCCCTAAGGCGTCCTCTGTGTTTCAGGTTCCGAAGGAGCAGGAAAGCTGTCGTGAGCTCCGGCGACAAAAAGATGCCCAACGGGATCCTGGAAGAGCAAGGTAAGCGGAGGCTCGCGCCCCCGCCGAGCACATACGCCATCCATACGTTGAGAAAATCTTAAGTTGCAGTGGTTGCTTTTAATTAAATTTCACCTTAAGTTGCAATACAGCAAATACTTCTTTGTGGTTGTTCCTCCTAAATAATTTATTAGGAAGCCAGCTGAGATCCAAATTTGTGGCGCTGTGAGCTTGTATTAAGAGGACTCCAGCGTTTCTTCTTAAAGCGGGCGGGGAATCCTTAACTGCTTGCAAAATTAGAAACTAGTTCCTGTACAGGAGCAGAAACAAAAAAGGGGGATGAGGCAGGGAAGGACTGCAAGCCGTTAGCCCRAAAATAAAATATTCCCAGCAAGTGCAAATGTTTTCCACTGGACTTTTTGGCTGTGCTGGTGCTTCGGGTGTTTTCCTTTCGCACAGGATGTTGGGGACAGATTCTGGCTTAGAGATTTTTATGCCGTAACAAAGATAAAAAAACGTAATGTCAAAAAGTATTGTATCGGGGCTTTCCATCAAGTCCCCGTGGCTATGTAAGAACTGGTTAAAAAAGAGCACGGTAGTCAGAGAACAAGTCGAGACCTCTAAATATAGCGCGGCGCCGCTTCCTCTGCGGCGGTCGGCGTTCCTCGCCGCGCAGGAGCGTTTCGGRGGATGCCGGCGAGGCGCTGGCCGCGCTCCCCGCTCGCTCTCGGCTGCGGGCCGCTCGGGGAAGCGGTCTGCGCTCGCCTTTGCCCCGGGCTGCCCCGGCGTCTTGCACGAAGCGATGGGTTTTGACGTTCCTCTGCGTCTTTTCGGCTGCCTTGGCCGCATCGTAATCCGGCGGCAGTACCGAAACCATTAATTCTACCAGTTGTGGTTCTGCTTGAATTTATTATGTCCTCCAAGGAACACTTGGCCTGCGGCTTTGTTTTCTTTTATTTAAATCACCGGTTTTAGTCTCATTTCAGAAGTCTGGTTTGCTGTCCTCCAGCTGGAGTTAATTTGTAAGCTGAAATCACTTGCTGTCTATAGATGTGCCTCTAAYGCTGATTTTCCCCGCACCGACAGAACAGCAGAGAGTGATGCTGCTCAGCAGGTCTCCGTCGGGCCCCAAGAAGTATTTTCCTATCCCAGTAGAAAATCTGGAGGAAGAAATCAGGATCCGGTCGGCGGACGAAGGGAAGCTGTTCCGGGAGGAGTTTAACGTAAGTCTGCACCTTGGCGTGGAGGGCAGGAGTTGGGAAATGAATGGCTGCGAAGACGCACAATTCTTTAAAAAAAACCCCTAAAATTCTCTCGCTGCCTTTGGAGGCACTGTGCGAGCATGCCAGTACGTTTTGCCTCTCGTCTTTAACACCTTTTTGGGATGGGGATGCTCTTTGCTTGAGCACCTCYTCGTGCTGCCTGTTGTTACGGTGTTTGAAGGAAAGTGGTTGAGACATCAGTGCCCTTGGCACCAGCAAATTTCTATCATGACTCTCCTGTACACCCTTTGGTGGGCAGCTGCCCTCCTTTAAGGGGGGAAAAGATCACAGCACAACTGGAATGCAAATGCTAAATGTTGCGTTTACCATGTGAATGCTGAACTTGGGGCAGAAAGTCGAGCTTGGCATTAGCCTTTGAAAAAATCACTGTTTGCTTAATGAAACTACAGCTGAAAAAAGAGGAAATCTTGAGAAACTCGCCCACTCGTTGCTGGGAATAGGTTAGCGGCTCAGACCAGACCGCCTGTGCTGCCTGGTTAAGGAGCCCCAAAGCTGAKAGGTCTGGAGCAAGGTCCTGCTGCTGCAAAGCTTCCCACCGTGCCCATCATGAGCCTGAGCTCCCCAAAGCGCGGGGTGCGTTTCTGTACTCGTGTAGGTTTTGTAGAAATGCTCAAACACCTGCACCCCCGGTGCACCCAGGACCCAGCGACACGCAGCGCTGTGCCCTAGCCAAAACGGCGAGGCTCCAAGCGATTCTCCTGGAGAAGCCAAGCAGAGCAGTCACTAAGGTAGGCAGCAGGTTGGATTTTTGAAGGCWGTTGTCTTAGATTTATGTTCTTAATGCTGCTCTTTATTACTTTTGTCCTTAAAGCCTAAATTATCCTTAGTAAGTGCATTTTGCACTTGTATGCTAGTTAAATAGCAGAGACTCCTGCTACTCTGCAGTTACTTCATTTTTATTATTTGTTCCCTGATATGAAGATAGGCAACTTTGAAGATTGTTTTCTTTCTTCACAGCGAAAAAACAAAAACAAAAAAAAAAACCCAAAACAAAACCACGAGCGCRTGCCTTTTTGGGGCCTTTCAAATAAGTGTTACTTGCATTTATTGTGCATAAAGCAAAATGAGCTTGGTGTGTTGCTGAAGTAAATGATGGCCAGGCTATTGCCTCAGTTTTCAGATTAATGTCTGAAAACCTTTCTGTTAGCRTGTGCTTTAGAAAGTTTAGTCTTGACTCGGTTAAGATCTCGTGGTGGTTCACGTGGTGGAAACCATGATGCTGTGGGATGGTGCTGGGGTGGCTCAGGCCCCTTGGCGTGAACGGTTCAAGATGCTTTTCAGGCAGCGCAACGTGACATTGCCCCGTTTTTAGGGGCTCACRGGAGGAAGGAGCAAGCATGGACCGYGACRTCTCCTTGTGGGGCTGTTTCTTTTCCCCCGTGCTCTCRGCTGCTCTGTGCAAGCTCTAAGCTTCGAGCRTGGTGCTCTGCTGAGCTCCATAGACTCAAGCTTAAGGTTTTAACACGAGGGCACTGCAGTGAGAATGCAGAGTTATTTACCCAAATGCTACTTGTCTTCTAAACTAGCTTTCCACCGTTGTCCCATGTGAGCACGAGGAAGAGCTGTTGTSCCGAAGTTCCCTAGGAGTGCGAGCGAGGAGTGAACGCCATGCCCATCTGCAGAGCCTCGCGGGCGCAGCAAGCTGCGTCTTCTGCTCCCGTTCCTCTCTCGCTTCCCATATTTCACTTGTTTGAAAAGAGCTAYGGGAAGCTCACAACAACCTCCTGCGATTTTGTTCATCGCCCTTCTTCGTCCTCATGTTGAAGTGTCTTCCTCTTTGCTTATTTGCATTGAATTACTCTGCAAGACTGGGTTTTTTTTTTCTTTTTCCTTTTTGACTTTTCATTTATAGTTAGCACATGACTAAATTTATCTGCAGTCTTAGATCTGGCTGATTACCGGCAGAAGCGTAGCGTGGGCTCTCGGGGAGGAGCGCGACGTTGCTGTCCCCCGTGCCGCCACGCTTCGCGTTCCCTGCCCGTAACGCTGAGCTCTGAGCGGCCCAGCGCCGTTTGCATCCCAAAGCGTTCCTGCTAAAAGTAGGTCCCGAAGGCGAGCTCGAGAGGATGACGCATCCGGCGCCRCGCGGCGGGGTCACGGGCCTGTGAGTCACTGCGGCAGGCGGCATTTTGCAGCGGGAACGCCCGTTCTAGCCGTCTTCYGCTTACTGCGGGTGGAAAAACGGCGTATTCCTTCAACACTGCTAAACTGGTGTTCCGTGGTGAAAGCTACCAGGGCATCATTTCCGATTTTAGGCTAACGAGGGAAAGTTATTTTGTTTAGAGGAAAACAAAAAAAGAAATTCAAACATGTTTTAATTCTGTTGCGTGCAAGGCATCGCGGATAAACGCGGCTTTTCGGAGCGCCACGTGCCGYTAGCGTTTAGCCATGGTATAGCACACTGACTTTGGGTATGGTGGGTTGTTTTTTTTCTCTTTTAGTCATTGACACCTGGACATGTGCAGGGAACGTTCGAAATGGCAAATAAGGAAGAAAACAGGGAGAAAAACAGATACCCGAACATCCTACCATGTAAGGCGCTACCTTTTATTTAAATCAGCSCAGTTAACTCTCTGTTAAYGAAATATGGGCAAGTTTGGGCTCCYGATGTTCTCCAGTGCAGTCCCAGAGGCCCTCAGAGGTGGGAGCAGAGCAGGATTTTTGTGGCAGAAGTTTCTAAAATGGAGCCAGGAACAGTTTACTCAAAACAAAGCTGAGACCCAAAAGTCATCYGTGTCAGGTCGACAGGATTTGGCTCATGGGGAGTAACTTGTTCAACCTGTGTTTTGCGATACGGTCGCTAGCAGAGCTTTCCTTGCCCTGATATGGAGCAAGAACTAATGTCTTTCAGATTGCTTCAGAAACTGTAGCTCTGATGCAAACGTGCGTGTAACATGTCTTCTTCCAGATGATCATTCCAGAGTGATTTTGTCCCAAATAGAMGGAGTCCCATCTTCAGACTACATTAATGCATCCTACATAGATGTAAGTTAACAGTTTTCGTCTATTAGCCAAGCTGTTGATTTTGACTAGAAATTAGTATTAAATAGATAATTGTCTTCTAGCATGCGCTGGCATTTCATCTTTTAACTACTGTGGCATTTATTTCCTTAGGGTTACAAAGAAAAGAATAAATTTATAGCAGCACAAGGTAATTTATTTCTCTCTATTGTGTAYATTTTATGACTAAAACCATTTAACATGAGAAATGTCTTAAGGCCATCTTCAGGTGCAGATGATGGCCAAATACGAGATGGGGTTTACAGGTGACAGTTTAAATGAAATTGCAGTGAGTGTAGGATAACCTCCTGCCTTTAGACCTGGAGTTTCTGCTCCTCTCCTTAGCGAAGGAGAGATCTGCTTCTCTCTCTCTCGTTCTCTTTTTTCTTTCTCTCTTTTTTTTTTTTTCCAACCACTTACTGAGTGTTTGAAGGAGGAAAAATCATGATAGAGCGGATTTGTCATGACAAATCATCCTGTTGTCATCCCCTCCGAGCCCTTCTCCTAGACCTCATGGGGGTTACCGGTGTTTCAAAGACTTCTTAGAAATGACACAGCCYGCGTGATACAGGAAAAGCATCGCTGCATATAACTGTGTGGAAGAAAACAGGATTTTTTTATTTAAGGAATACATGGTATATTCAAAAGCTGGGAATTTTGTAGCCAACCTAGCTGTGGGTGGGCACCCGGCGCGCAGCAGCCGCGAGTCAGCTGTGATGCTCCTGGTCGGTTTTGTGTCTCTGAAGTGGAACTGTGTTCTGTGCATTCAGGACCTAAACAAGAGACAGTCAGCGATTTCTGGAGGATGATATGGGAGCAGAAGTCTGCAGTTATTGTCATGTTAACAAACTTGAAAGAAAGAAAAGAGGTAAGCAACTTCGGGTTTGGTTTGGGRTCTCCCTTAGAAAGAACGCTCCAAAAACCAGCAGCCTGGGGCAGCTCGGCATCTGCCCRTTAGTATTTCTCACCAGTTCCTTTCCAAGTCCCTTTCAGCATACCTGAGTTTCTGCTATCAAACATGGTTTTAACTTCMAAATAAAAATTTTGTAAGTAGGTGTCAAGGAAAAATACCTGACAGTAATTCTGTCCTGCATAGCCCATTTGTCATAGCCAAAGACAAATTCTTTTTTTGTTACAATGCAAGTAAGGCTAGACTTAGACGTTTTTGGCTAGAAACGAAGCTTCAAACATTATTCTTTTTTTTTTTTTGAGTATTATATTTCAAAATTTTTAGCCTATGCAATTAACAGTTTAAAAAAACAACCTTTCTCTCTTGTGAGAGTAATTCTGTTGCTTTGTGTTCCCCTGTCCCCCCCCCCTTACTCGTCCTCTCCTCCTGCTGTGGTAGGCTTTCTAAGTGTATTAGCTGAACATTGAGACACTTACTAAAATGCTAATGTGTTTAACATCTTTGCRTCACAGATTAAAGAAGATAAGTTTTAAAAAAAAAATAAGGAAATGCACCATTAGAAGTACCTTTGAGAAGAGATGCTTTTTAATCTTCGTTGTTTTTTTTTCACTCAGGGGCAGTTTGCTAAACTGATCGTGCTACGTCCTGAGCTGACATATGTAAAGTTCTCAAAGACAAGTAGCCCCTTCCCCCAAATCAACCTTGTTTTCCCCTATAGCTGTAAGGAGATGGAGTAAGGGAATATTACCCAGCTGCTGGAGTTTTTTTCCACTGCTCAAGGGTGACCTCTCCTGCCAGTTGTGAAATAATGTTGATTAAGTCCAGTAGTTCACCTTTCTTGGGAAGGAGGTGGAGGTGCATTTGTGATAACTGATACACAGTATCAGCGTCTGCAAGTTTGCTTTSTAACTATTTTGTGCATTTTTTTCTTTTTTACAATATGAAGAAAAGATAATTGAGAGGCTCTAAGCTCCGAGCAATTTTGATGAAAGGCATTTCTTTTCTGTCTRTTCAAGGTGGTGGTACTCCTACTTTATTTTACTGTACTTGTAGTATTGCCATACCAAGCTCAAACAGCAAAGGCGGTCTGTGCGAGCCTGTTTCTAATATGAGAAGCCAGAGCTGCAAAACYTGATGTTCCTGATGGCTCCTACATGAGGACTATGTTGTGTTTCTCACTAATTGCACCTAAAACTTAAAAATGAAAGGGTGAGATACCAAAAGTCCTCTCTCTGCTATCCAAAAATCTCCCAAACTTCTAAGCCAAAAAAAAAGTGTTTAGATCTATCTAGTTTTTTAAAAAAAACGGCAAAGCTGTTCTTACTTTCTCTGTGTAAATTAAAGCATCAATAGTCTGAGCAAAGTGTTAGTGTTATGTCAGGTAATTAAACTCTATATACTCATACACAGACTAATGTACRTTACTTGCAAATAACTATTATTCTCTGTATGACTGACCAGTAAGGAAATCTGTCTCAGTGTTATAAAACAGGYTGTATGTTTATGCAGGACAAATGTTATCAGTATTGGCCTGATCAAGGATGCTGGACTTACGGCAGTATCCGCGTGTCGGTGGAAGATTGTATAGTCCTCGTGGACTACACCATTCGCAAGTTCTGTGTCCAGTCCGTAAGTAACAACGTTCTTGCTGGGTCTTCACTTTAAAATTAAAGCAAATTGTTGCAGTGCAAAATGTTTGCTTCAAAGAAATTCAGAAAATCGGCTAAATATCTGTGCAAAGCAAGAAAGATGTTGCACTGCTAGAGGCAGGCAGGCACTGTGTCACGGGACATTCRGTGTCTGCTGCGACTTAATGGGTTGTAGCAGGTTGCCCTCAGTTTTGGCCTTATCTGTAGCCACGTACCATCCACAGTCAGTCATTTAAACTGGCAGGAAGAGGGCATAGTGGTGGTCTGACCTTTTTGGGGACAAATTGCGTAGATGAAAGAACAAAGTCAATTTGGATATACGTGGGTATCTGGAGTACCCTGTGGATATTAGTTGGCCGAAGTCAGAAAGTATTAGAGCTTCTTGATTTCTGCCATATCGTTAGTCTCATGCACAAATTAAAGCTTTGTCTGTGTCCAAAAGACCACGAAAGAGGACAGTGATGGTGGCTTAGCATAGGTCCACCRTGTGTTGCCTTGCGAGAGGTGGRAGGCAAATTCCTCGAGGTCATCCTYGCTACYACCRTGCACAGCTACAGGGAGAGCRAGAGAGGTCCTCAGAAAAACGCACGTTGACTCATTCAGCMTTAGACAGAGGTTTTGAACTGTAAAGCATCCATTGCTGATTTAGGCTGCAGATTACCTTAGTGGGACTGGTGCTTGCTCATGAGGCGTGGTTCTCCATTGATGGAGACCACCCGTAGGCTTACCAAACAAACCGGTTCCCCAAACTGAAATAAACGGCCTTGATTAGCGCTTTGGCTTTTTTAAGAAAGAAAGGAGAAGAAAAAAGTAATAAAAAATAAAAAGCCAGAGGCTGACTGGCCTTAGAGATGGTTTTTACCATCTGAGCTTAAGAACAGATGGTGGTTGATAAATGCAGGTGAAACAGAAAGCTCTGGCTTTACTGCCATTGCTTCCRCAGTATCTCTTTTTTAATCTTAAGAGTACATAAGTTTCTGAAACCGTCAGTAGACGGCCATTCGCTCTTCTCCTTAAAGCCCTAACACTTCTCTTTTCACTTTTCATGCATGATACAGACTGGTGAGGTGCAATCGAGCAGTTCTCGTAATCGGCCTCTAAGGTTTTGGTGTCAGATGTGTGTCCGTATCTTTAGCCTTTTCATTATAAAATGGCTTGTAAAAGGCGACATTTTGCATCTTGTGGTTGACGCAGATCTTGAAGTTTTAGAGCGAATTTTGTGCTTGTCAGCTGAGGCTGTTGAAAGAAGYGTCATAAGGATTTGATAAGTGGAAAAAAGATATCATAATTCATCCATCGTTAACATAAATTGTGAATCTCATTTTTTTTCATGTATCCTTCTCTAGGATTATTCTGGTTTCCACTGAAAAAAATAATATATGTTAATTTTCTGTGTTGTATGTGCACTGTAAACTCCTAATCTTTGACTCCGGATCTAAATGTTGAAGGAATACAAGTAATAAATAACCATAGTAGTTTGTTKATAAACTTATGCCTAAAACTTGATGCGTCTAACTCGGAGCCTGTGTGTTTCTGGCAGCTTCACGACGGTTGTAAAGCTCCAAGGCTTGTTACGCAGCTTCATTTTACCAGCTGGCCGGATTTTGGAGTGCCTTTCACACCTATCGGCATGCTGAAATTCCTGAAGAAAGTCAAAACGCTGAATCCTGCCCATGCTGGACCAATTGTGGTGCACTGTAGGTGCGTATGCGCTCTTTAAGCCACTCTGCCAGCTCGGGCGGGGATTGTGTATAAAACGTCAAGGCTAAATATTGRTTTTCTGTTGAAGGCTACAAAGTCTGTTTAAAAAAAATTGCAATAATATGCTAAGCTTTTTAAGAGTCCAAGGTAAGAATGAATTCAAAAGATCTGTCTTTGCTGTCACTTTAACACTGAAACAGAAGTTGTTTATCTGTGAGTGAGATCCAGTCTTGGGCATAAATATGTTCTTTGTCAGAAAAACAGACATGTAATGCAAATCTGTGACCTTTGCCGCTAACTACTCCTCTGAGAATTCTTCCCTCACTTTTCCCACAATAAAATTGTGTTTGCTATATAAATGATCCATTAAATGAGTAGAAATTTTTAAATGAAGGCTTGCACTTAAGAGAYTTATATGCTGCAATTTTAAAAATGTACCGGCGTACCAATGTAGAATTTACTCATGCTTACTCAGTCACAAATACTTGAGTTTCCTGCTTTTAAAGGTTTGTGCTAAACTCTTGGATATTTAATGTTAATAAAGCAACAAACAAACTGCAAATCAGTTTTAAAAGAATAGTTACCACCCCATAGCCACTGTAGGCTTACAACTAAGCAAAAAGTGTCTTGTCAGTTGAGATTAGAAGCAAAAGAAAAGAATAACAGCTTTGTCTTTCTGGCCTTTGTTTTTAAGGAAATGGTTTTAGATTAATGCATTTCATTCTTTGCCGCTGCTTATGTTAGATATGTAGAAATAGTCTCAAAGAGCCTTTGAGACATTCGCTGTGCACCATTGAAAAAGAGCATGTTTGTCGTGGCCAGCCAGCCTGTTGTTTCTTCTTTTCCATGCAGACCTTGCTTTGCTCGAATTCGTAAGAGTCTTTAAAGCAAAATTTAAGAAGGAAAAATAAAATTTGAGTTGTCTCACATAGCCTTTGCTGTGAAAACCACATACAGCTTTGTGCTGTGATGTTCAGCGGAGGCTAATACTGAGTTTGAGCTTTATTTTTTCACCCGAAGGGCGTTCTGTATTTAGACTAACTAAAGTAGGTAATGGTAAGAAACGGTAAAAATAAAACATCTCTCATTACAAATATGCAGCGACATAAACRTAATGCTCGAAAAGAATGCAACAGCACTGTTAGGTATCAGTGTTTGGGACTAGAGCAGTACATCCATGCGCTTTAGAAATAAAGATTGGAAAAGGTGACACTTAATTTCCTTTACTGCTCAGGATATGACACTGTTGAATTGTYGGGAAAAGGAAAGGGAAACTCATCGATGGTAAGGGTGCATTTCTGAGGGAGCCTTTAGGAACACATCATCCAGTCMTTCTGAACCAAAACAGCTCAGTTAGAAGCTTCTAAGTGAATAAAGGGCTAATTTAGCACTTGGGAGTAAAGAACAGCAGATAAAATGGGGAGAGGGAGTGGGGAGTTTCTACCAAAATATATTTTTTCAAATGTTACTCTCTCAAGCAGAGAGAGAAATGGAGGAGGAATAATGGAGTAAACGAGACCTTAAAGGAGGGAAAAGATGGACAAAATCAGTGAGGTTTGGAGGCAAGTGTCAGTGATGAAGTCATCACCTCCAGCAAGAATGTGCAAGGTTCGAGGGAGCGAAGCTGGTCCGAAGGGAGCTAACCGTGAGGCGGTGAAGCAGTTGAGTGCACGAGGAACGGTGGATCTGGACAAAGAGATGGTGTCTGCAGAGGGAAGAGAAGTCAGGAAGCCAAGGAGGCTGAGAGCAGGGCTCGGGGTGCACGTGGAGGACAAGTGGAAACCGAAGATGAGCAAGCCACACTCAGAGGTGGCTTCCAGGGCAGGAAGAGGGAAATATCTGCTAACTGTGAGTCAGGCAAGTAGGAGACACTGAGGTGGACTCATCCGTAGCGGTCGAGTATGAATGCGAGGAAGTGAGAGGTGCGGGAGGCAAGCTTTGCTCCAGTGGTGGGAGGGGGGGTCACAGCGGTGGGAATGGGAGAAAAGGAAATGGCTGGAAGAAGGGAAAAGCATGAGGGAAAGGAGGAGAACCTGCCAAATCGATGAGTAAACGTAAAGGAATTTGGAGGTAGAAGGTTGCAGTGGGTTTGTACCTTGAGGTTCTGTGAAGTTCGGYGGAGAGTTCCTTGATTTGCCTGCCTGGTTCAGCAGACTTAACGTCATTCCAGGCAGACGTGGAATAGTGTCTTGTTTTTACATAGTATTTGCTGTTAAGACTATGTGTGTGTGCACACACACACGCAATTAGCTTTTCCAGTACTATTTTAAGAAGTTAGCCTGTGTCTTTGGGAACATGAGGGTGAGAGGAGAGTTTTTTGCCATGTTTTAGAAGGTATTTCTCTGACATTACAGCAGTTGCTGTATAAAATAGGCAAACAGAAGGTTAAAGGAGAGCTATTAATGCCTAGCACAGGATGCCATGCCCTTTTCCTCTGAAAGGAAGAGCTGAAAGGCATTCAAGCAGTATAATTTATAATAATCGTGCTCCCTCTCGTGGCTGTTGAAGGAGATGCAGAACCATATTTTGGGATAGCCGTATTAAAAACTGTAGAATTTATTAACAACTTACTATTCTTAAAATAACATGCAACAGCAACCACACAGGAAGGATCTCTGAAGTAAGAGAAAATATTGAAAATTCCATCCTCTCCTTAAACTGAATAATTGTAGATGGTCMAATAATATATTTTTCCCCCTAGAGATCTTTTCTAATGTAATTTCGATCTTACCATTTCTGAGCTGGAAAAAGGGTGAGTTTTGTGTTGGTATCACTACTGACGCCAAAAATGAAACTTTGTGTTTCCTAGTATTTCAATCCGGTATAAACAGCCTAAGCTCTGCCTATGTCTTTGCTGTAGCAGTCCATGAAGACTTTGTAGCTCATCTAAGCGTCTTTTTTTCCTTTGAAGTGCCGGAGTGGGTCGAACGGGCACGTTTATCGTTATAGATGCCATAATAGACATGATGCACGCTGAACAGAAAGTTGATGTTTTCGAGTTTGTTTCGAGAATCCGGAATCAGCGTCCACAAATGGTTCAGACTGACGTAAGTAGACTTTAACAGGCTGGAGTCACCGCTTTCCGGATCCAAAGTCACGCGTGCCTCTGCGTCCCCCCTCTGATGCGYGCCCCAGTATTTCCCGTTGCGTCGCGCAGCTGGGTTATTGCAAACTGGGCAAAAGCCRGTAGAAGGAGAAGGTTGGGGAAGAAGATCCAGACGAGTTAGGGCTGTGATCAAACCCCCATAAGGCACGTTTTAGTTAGTAATCATGTCCCTGTATGTAATAGGGTGGAATTCTAGAGAGTGTGAGTGAGGTAGTAGTAAACTCTGTTTTAGCTTAAACTCTATTTTGATGATTGTCAACCAGGTGAGAGAAAAGGAAGTGCCAGATTTGATGCACTTTCACTTTGTTGCTTTTCAGTCTGCTCATGGGCTTGCTGTTTGCTCGTTGCAGATGCAATATTCATTCATTTATCAAGCCTTACTTGAATACTACCTCTATGGGGACACGGAACTGGATGTGTCATCCTTAGAAAAACATCTACAGTCATCACACAGTACAGCGCCGAATCTTGTCAAAATAGGGCTAGAAGAAGAATTTAAAGTAAGTATGGAAGGCCTTTGCCCTAAGATTTCAACATTTAGACCAAAAAGATACCTCAAAAATGGGGAAGCATGACCTTTTTTAAAAAAAAAAAAAAAAAATCCAAGCTGAACACCTCATTTATCTTATTCTGTGCCTGCAGTGGGATGAGACAAGTCCTGGGGCCTTGCTTTAACATCCTTTAAATTGTTCTTTAAAATGCTGGTTGAAGACTTGCATCATTTTACTGACCTTTTCCTATATGCATTCAGTAATTTTTGCTTATAAAAATAAAATGGAACTCTTTGTTTGGTCATATGCTAGATGCAGGTAGAGCTAGATTACCTTCCCCCCTAATTTACAAGTCAAAAATGTTAACTTAGTTGTGACTGTAGGGCGAATTACTGTGAATTTTCAGATCTTGTGCTGAATATCTAGCGTTTCTGTTTAGAGAAAACTCTGATGGAGAAACCAAAAATGCTGGCTTTTTGCGATCATTGTTTAGGACATATGTAGATTTTAACTGTCCTGAGTTACTTTAGAACTTTTATGACATTTGCTAGGCAAAAACATTTATTCTGTGTACGGTTCTAAAGCATTAAATGATAATATGTTAGCTGGATCTCTCCCTTTGCTTTAAAGAATTGCTTTAATCAGAAATTTTGGAACAGGGAAAACAAAATGAAGCAAAATAAGCCTGAAATTTTAGCAACAAGTACAAATTTCATAAGTTTCGTAAGTATAAATTTTCATAAGTAATTTCATTGGTCTCTGAGTGAAGGCAGTAAATGAGCCCATCAATTATTCTGCCTTTTCCAGAACTCCTAAGTCTTTTTTTTTTTTGCTGTCTGCTGTATTAGCAAGATTGCCAAAGATTAGTCTGTTTTCCATAAAGTACAGAGAGCAGCGTTTAGTTCTGCGGTGTCTTCTGAAAAACATTTAGATGACGCAGCAGCACTGATCCCATCCACACTACGCCCTATGCTGTAACCAGTTGGAGAGTCTCTGCCGTAAAGTTTATTTGCGTAAAGTATATTACGCAGTGACTGAAAAGTGATTTCTGGGGTGTATAGGCATCTTTATTTGTTGCCGATATTACAGCTTTTATTTGAGGCGGGATATGCTTCTGAAACTCAGAACCCGGCAAGTGCAGCAGGAAAATCTGCTTGCAGTTTGAGAATTAAATTAACACGCGTTGAATGTATATTGAATAGCTCCTGGGATGTRTGTGTACAGTGATGGTCTTTACCCTCCAAGCCCCACCTCGGCAGAAGAAGCCTGCGTTACCCGCACGTGTTGCCTCCGCGTAGTCTAGCCCGTAAGAGGTCTTTGGGGCAAGAACCGAGCAGGGATGTGTCCCGCGTCCCGGGAGCGCTCTCAGCCCACTCCGGTTAAATAGCGGTGGGGAGCTGGTCCTTCACGGGCGCAAGCTGAACATACGTAGAGCCAAGKTGGAGTATTTGGCGCCCGCGTTTGATAAGCCGGTTCAGTGGTCTCGTCAGTCTTTCTCTCGTTGCTTAAAGGCTGGGGAGAGAAAAAACGACAGCCATTTGACCCGAAGGCGAGCAGGTTTTCAAAAGGGGCTGATTTCATGGAAGGGAATTTCTGAAGAGGGAAGTAAGGCGACCCTTTCTCGCGGGGGATGATTGCTGAAGGACCCGCGGCGATCCTGACTGGAGATGCAGGTTCTCCGTGCCCTCTTCGGAAAGCCGGGCCCAAACAGCCCTTAAGAAAGAGGGATGGGGGAATTCGCTGCTATTTTATCGACCTTAAAATTTATTGGTGTAGYGTGCGGATTTGTAAACATTCACCAATATGAAACAGATTATGGAAGGGTATTGCTTTTGATCCCATCCCATGGACAGGACAACGGGGCGACTGTTGCGTGACTGCTCTGCACCCCGTGACGGCTGCCGCCCTTCGGCTCGCCCTTACCCCCGCCCGCGTGTTTCGTTACAGAAGCTGACGAACGTTCGAATAATGAAGGAGAACATGAGGACTGGCAATCTTCCAGCAAACATGAAAAAGGCGAGAGTCATCCAGATTATTCCGTGTAAGAGGGGTCAGTTTTGTGCCCGCGGAAACGAGCGTCGCAAAGACGGGACGATCGCGACGGCGTCGCGAGTGAACCCCCGCGCGCCGGCAACGCCGCGGTTACCTCGCCTAGGAGCGCGTCCGCATAAATTTTAGTTAGCAAAAGAAAGAATTGATACTTGTTTTTTYATTTTTCAGATGATTTTAACAGAGTGATTCTGTCGATGAAAAGAGGTCAAGAATATACAGACTACATCAATGCTTCCTTCATAGATGTACGTATAAAAATCTTAACGTGTTTAAACTGAAAGCCAAATATTTTGTTSTTGCTGATGAGTCTTTTTGAAGAGATACCGTCGACTCCGCTTATGAAGAACGTTGGCATTTTGGTTWGGTTTTGCTTATGAGAGTTTCCAAATGCATTTTTCATTTTAGTTTTCAATTTCAGTTTAAATGGTTATGTAATTTAAACTTAGACTTACAAACTRAGGATTTTATTAAATCCTGAATCCTGAGAAAACAAACGGTGAAACAGATTAATTAGTGCTACAACTATCTGCTCCATTACCTGCATGCAGGTTAAAAAAATACACTGAGCATGCGCTTTGCTGACTTGCGAAGCAAAAACCCGRCGTATTTAGTATGGGGAAGGGAAAAGTTTGGGAGCTCTGGTTTACCTGGGGAGACCTGACTTAATTCMTAACTTTATTCCTGCCTTGCTCTTGGAAGCTTGGGCAACACCATCTATTGCATTTCAGTTGTATTTAAATAYGAGAATTAATTATATCCTAAAGCAATAAAACTCTATTAATGATTGAGGGTCTTGGATGCTCGTTACAAAGATCACAGCTGTATGTAAATAGAACTGCAGCTCAGAACGTGAGTTATGTGGTAATTTTGCAGTAAGGCTAAAAACTGCAGTGGTTAATGTTCTTTAATATTTTCGTTGAGGAAYCCTTCTCAGTTCCCTAGCAAGCAGAATTTGGTTCCTTCAGCCATGACTGTAAAAACTCGTATGACTCAGAGTTACGAATTGGCTTTTCTGCAGGTTGACAAGGTGAACTCGCCTGGACAGGGAATTGCAGGGCCTGATTGTCCTCTTCCAGATAAAACCAGAATAAAGCCATTTCTCCTGTGATTACAGCAGGGTCACTTCTGCCTTATCACTGTGTTCACCTCATGCTCTCAAATGCTTCCCCAAACCTTAACATCGGACATTCCTTTGCCGTTCATTTTTGGTAGGAGTAATGTCAAACTGCTAGTTACCTATTGGGCTGTCAGATCATCTCGCTGCAGGCACCCAGCTGGGTGGAGGGAAGGGGAAGCCAGGAGTGGCTCAGCTTCGAGGTGGGACTTCATGTTGTGTAATCATTCGTGTCTCTTGCACTACAAATCACTCCAAGGGTTAGCTGGATAGAAACTGCATCATCTGCAATGACCTAGCCTGGAAGTAGGCTCTTATTTTAACCTTTTTTTRAAAGAAATACTTAATTTAACCATGATTTAAGCGTGCTTGTAGACTACAACCACTTTTATGGTTCATCCAAGAAGATTGTATCAAAAATGTTTCCTTTTAAATCTCATGACTATGCCTTTTACATTMAGAATTTGAGATTTTTTTACTGCATTGCTGGCAATGAGCAAGTATCAGGTGTTTTGTAGATTCGGTGTCACAACCGTGTGCAGAGAATTTGAGGTAGCCTTCAAATCATGAAACAGCCTGTTTAAACTTACCAATTTCAGTAGAGAGAAATTGTATACTAGCCTTTCCGAGTATCGAATTCTGTCACTCTTTACTTTTATTCCTTTGGTTCTTCAAAAARCTTCTCCTTGTTTGGCATTTTAACAGCAGACAGTACTGCTTTCCGGGCTCCCCTTACCTTTCAAGTATGGAAGTGTCCTGATGTAGGAGAAAACTTGCAGCRTTGTAGATGCTATTTAAACAAACAAACAAACAAAACTTAAGAATAAAATGTTTATCAAAAGAGTGGCCATTGAGTACCATGATGGCTTTGGTGGCTGATCACAGTCTTTGTTTAGTTTTACCTTACTTTTTTTCTCTTGTAAAAATGGATATAATTTCAAGGGAATAGTTATATTTTAACATTTTAAAATCTGTTGGACTCACCTAGAATTGGATTCTAACTTACTCTGCTTCCTGGAGTACGGGAAGTAACTAAAAAATACTTGTTACTACTTCCCTTTCCGTAACTTACAACACTCTGAAAAYGTTGATCAGATGTCTGTTGAGGGGCATAGTCGTTTGCATGAAGTTCGGGGCAGATTCTGAAGACTGCTTGAAAATATAGCCCAGATTTGGAATAAGTGTCCTGCGTATAAATAGATCTCTTCTTTCCACGTAGGGCTATCGCCAGAAGGATTACTTCATTGCCACGCAAGGACCGCTTCCTCATACCGTGGAGGATTTTTGGCGAATGGTTTGGGAGTGGAAATGTCACACTATAGTTATGCTCACCGAAGTTCAAGAAAGGGAGCAGGTACGAATYGTGCTGTTTCTAATTACTGAGCAAAGTGATTTCCATTAGCAGTTGTAAACCCTCCTCATGGCTTTAAAAATGCAACAGATATGAGTGCCAGTGTTAGATGAACTATTTGTTTCCTGCAAATTCTAGTAATAGATTTTTTTTGCCTTTCCTGAAATGACTTGCTGCTTCACTGTGAGGCGTAGCCATTTTTTTTTTTTTTGCTTTTGCTTGAACTCTCAGAAAATTGACCTAAACTACTGAGAATTGTGTTTTGTAA
Source organism: Rhea americana (assembly GCF_003343005.1). NCBI lineage: Eukaryota > Metazoa > Chordata > Aves > Rheiformes > Rheidae > Rhea > Rhea americana. The sequence goes on from NW_028185539.1 coordinate 2,303,612, forward strand.
ATGTTTTTTTTTTTTTTGCTTTTGCTTGAACTCTCAGAAAATTGACCTAAACTACTGAGAATTGTGTTTTGTAAATGAGCCCAGTCCACCATCAAAGGCACAACGCAGGTAGGGCCATCAGAAGTGGACACCAGTTGAAGAGCTGGTTTGGACTGGAGAGAAGCTGGGCAAAGCTTTCCTGCCAGATTCCCTTGCTGTCTGGCCAGCGTGTRGCTCCGGTGGCTTATTCTGAACCAGCCTAATTCTGTTCTTGAGTAATGAAAATCATCCTGTATCCCTTTCTGCTGCAGTGCYGGAGATTCGGGACTCCGCTCTGCAGCCGGGGTGTTTCAGTATGGGTCTGGGAGGTGGTGTTTGCTTTTGGGAGACTTTTAAAGAACATTTCATTGCATTTAGATGTTAATTTTATTCTAATCTGTTTATAAAGCGGTATTTACTACCGCTAATCCGTGCCCTTTATATCCTAGTGGCCTATGTTGTGGAAATATTTTATTGCTATATAAACCRAGGGGTTATTAGCCATTCCACTCCAAAGTATTTAGAACGTGGTTGTTAAGACCTCTCCTACAGAGGAGACTCATAAAAAAATTAGGTAACTGGAAAAATTTTCAAGGARCATTTTATGATTCTCTTTCAATTTTGCAGGAAAAATGCTTCCAGTACTGGCCATCAGAGGGCTCTGTGACTCACGGAGAGATAACCGTAGAAATAAAGAATGACAGTCTTTTAGATGCCATAAGTGTAAGGGACTTCATAGTCACGTACAGTCAGGTATAGTGTTTAAATTACATGAGTTTTTGTTCTGTTGGTTGGTTTTCTTCTCCTTTTTTATTTTTTTTTAAAGGCAGGCATTTGCAAATAAGTTTATCTAAAGATAACTGTGGTTAGTCTTCATACGACTTTTTCACAGAATCACAGAATCGGTAGGGTTGGAAGGGACCTCTGGAGAACATCTAGTCCAACCCCCCTGCTCAAGCAGGGTCATTTTGTCTCCATTTTGTCAAGGGAGAAGAAGTTTATATAAAACATTTTGTTGAAATGTAAAATTTAAGTAAAATTCTGATTGTAAAACCTGATCAAAGTGGTTATCTTTGTTTTTTGATTAGGCCAACTCTGAGGTCTGTCTGACTAATATACGGTTTGGGTTGAAAATAGCCCCTTTTATCATAATGGAACAAAATTTGTATTAAGAATAGGTAAGGTAAGAAGTGCGTTTCCATTTTGAAATAACAACTGCATAAAATCTGTTCTTCRTGCGTTTGCAGAGTAACCAGGAGAAGCAAAGCAGGCTAGTCCGGCAGTTCCATTTTCACGGGTGGCCAGAGATCGGAATTCCTGCGGAAGGAAAAGGGATGATTGACCTGATTGCAGCTGTCCAGAAGCAGCAGCAGCAGACAGGAAACCACCCGATTACTGTGCACTGCAGGTGAGGCTCACCTCGTTCCCGCCTGCCGTCGGCTAAGTAACTGCGTTGTCCCTTTTTCTCCAGTCTGGTTGCTGTCGTGGCAATTTTCTTTCTTGAAGGCGTCGGTGGTCTCCCTTTTAATATCAAACAAACAGTAAAACCCCCATAAATTAGGATTAGGTAAAGGACTTACGACTCGACTTTTGCTAAATTACTTTGTTAAGCATCAGTACCTTAATGGATAGAGAATAAACAAGTGTCTTTGTTACTTGGGGAACTGCAGTCTTGCCCCTGAGTTTATTAAACGCTGCAATTAGGAAAATAATGCTATAGGATTATAGAAGTGATGTCTTAATACATCCCACCAATATAGTGCTCAAATGTTCTATTAGGATGAAAATGCTGTTGTTTTTCTACAAATTAYCAGGAGAATAAAATATATCCCTAATCTAAGCTGAAGGCAAAATCTACCTGTGACTTTAAAAGCAGACAGAAGAAGGAGTTGGGAGGACAGAGAAAACAACGTTTACATTAATATTAGGAGGTAGCTTGTGTATGACTTGATATATTATGACAAGAATATATCTTTGTCATCTGCCAAGTTTTCATTTTTTTTTTTCCGAACTGTCCTTTTTTATTAGAACATCTCTTTTAGTTCTTTTAAAAATATATATATGTAGTTGGCTTTTCCTGTGTTTTTTTCAAATGATATTTTTCAAGATTTGGTGGAGGGGTTATTAGTCATTCAAATTTATCTTTTCCCCTTTTCATACTACATCTGCTGACTTAAAAAAAAAACAAAACAGTATTATGCCTTTTCCTGATYGAAAAATCATACCCTGCTTTTAAAATATTTTATTTTTTTATAAATCAGTGAAATCTTTCTGTTCCTTTTTTCTGATCTTGTCTTTAGCAACAGTCTGTTTACTACCATCTCCCTACAAATAACCAGAACAATCACTGTTCACGGTAACAGTGTCACGAGGGTTTCAGAGTTTCCCAGTATTGGAAAGTTACTGGAACTTTGTGAAGTCATGCCAGGGACTTCAAAAAAATGAGTATAAATTTATTAATAAGTAAGCACATTTCAAGTCTGAGACTGATTATTTTTTTTTTCAGTGTTCACGTGACCTTGTGAAAACTTCTACTCGTTCTTTTCCAACCCCGTTTAGGGATGGTTTAAGGTACCGCTGACAAAGGCGGTTGTTCTGTAGAAGAAAGATAAATCTCTGAGTAGTGGGGGGGTTTTGCTGGGCGGGTTGCCAGCAGAATGCAAAGGCAGTCGGTTCCTGAATTCCAACTCCCTTCCCCTCCGGCGCGCGTCTCCGGCTGCCTGCTGTGTACCTGCGCTTGTTCTCCCGGCGCGCTCTCCACCTTTCAGCACTCCTTAATACGCTACACGAGCGTGCTGGGATCCTTACTTGCTTTTCTCTTTTGTCCAGCCTCGGCTCTTCCTGACCCTGCTTTGCCTTTGAATTTTCAGTCTCAGGAAATGAAGTTCTGAGAGTCGAMTTTAAAGAAGTTGTCTCCCCTTAAAAAAAGGGGGTGGAGGGGGAGGGTTGGAGAAGGAGTAGTAAGAGGAGTGCTGTGTTCTGGTGAGACCACATGTATTCTCCTGGATTTCAAATGCAGTTTAGTTTTCCATACCTCTATACTAAAAATTCTTAAATACATTTAAAGTATAAAAAAAAGGAGTTGAAAACAACATCTATCTGCCTCTYTTACACACAAGTGAGTAAGCACCACGTGTAATGATATAAGTGTACCGGCTTACAAAGAAACCTGGACTTTATATCTTTATTTCCCCATCTTTTTGTAGCTGTGAACTTACTCCAAAATGCACTGCTCGCAGGGCTTTGGGATGGTTACTAGAGATTAGCTAATTATAAGTAAATCTGAATCTTTTCAAATGTTGCATTTGTGTTTAATCTGATAAAAGTAATTGTCTGATGGGAATAATGCATCCAGTACATCTTACCTGTTCATTTTTCCCCAGACTGCTTAAGTATCCAGCTGAGGATACATGCATTTGCACTTAATCTTTTCATAAGGCCATGCTCATTAGAAGGCTTTTCTGTCTTTGATGGAAATAAGGTAGAAGCAGTGACCTGTTACTATGATCCGTCTGCTTATGAATGATTAAAACACATTAAAAGTTTAAATTTGATAAATCTTGTATTTGTTCTTGTTGAGCAATCCAGTGAACCTTTTATTATCTCYTGATTACCAAACTCCCAGTGCCATCCTGTTTTTAATAACTATTCCCTATCAAAACCATTTGCCTACCAGTGCACAGCCACCATTTTGTCGGTCCATACCAGCAAAAGTGTGATTAGGACAGAGAAAGCAAACTTTTTTCTGGGTATGATATTAGGCTTAAAAAATGAGATAATTTATTCAAATATATTTTGCTTCCACAGATACTAAACCCACCTATATCAGACTTTTTGTCATAGTCCAGAGGCAGAATAGTCTTTAATTTCTTGTATTTAGTATAGTCTCCTATGTAATCTTGTTTTTAGTTTGTCCATGTGTTAATGCATCTGTTTGAGAAGAAGCAGTTTCATTCACAAGAGTCATTAAAATCRTGATAGCTGGATATGACATTTTCCATCAATAACTTTGGAATAATAATAATAAAATCCTTTCATACATGTCCATGGAGAAGAAATAGAAATTGTGTGTTGAAATGTGTGGATTTGACCACACAGGGCATCATTGTGTTATAACCAAGTTTTGCCATTAAAAGTCTGAAGATCGTGCTCCTGGCACATTAAGATGAAAAGCAGAGTGTGAAAGCATGAGAAGTTTTCTTTTGCTGTTGTTGAAGGTTAATTTAGATTTAAAGAAGAAACTTTGCCAGTTCGTCATCTGTCTTTTAGACTTTGGCTTATACTTGGCGTTATCTCAGCCAGCTCTGGAATCTCTCGCTTGAGTGTATAAGCTCTGAATATTGGGCCTTTATTGGTTCCAGCTTGACTCAGAATTAATTTTGATTAATTCTGGCTCCTGTCTTAGCAAAGCRGGGGTGGTTAAAATAATTGCAAAAAAAAAAAAAAAGGAGAAAGTTGGCTAATAGTAGTATTCAGGTATTCTGTATCACTAGTATTTCACTTTTTTACCTTTTTTTAAATCTTACTGTATGTCAAGCAAATATGTTTATGTTGCAGTGCTGGCGCTGGAAGAACAGGTACATTCATAGCACTCAGCAATATTCTGGAACGAGTAAAAGCTGAAGGGCTCTTAGATGTATTTCAAGCTGTGAAGAGCTTAAGACTGCAAAGACCACATATGGTGCAAACACTGGTATGATATTTAACAATAAGAATCTTTGTCAAAGGATGTGTGTTTGTAAATATTCTTGGKGGAGGAGAACAAAGTTGCTTTTTGCAGGTTGAAATAAATTATGTATGCTGGCTCTGTATGTATACAGTATTAGCAGAAATCTGTATTTTTACTTTGAGGTACAGTCTCTAAAAATACAACTTGACTAAACATTCTGTGGTTTTCAGGAACGGGTGATGGTTTAAAAAAAAATCTGAGTTTTGCTGATGACAAAGATATGAAGTGTAAATGCCTTTTAGGTTATATATCAGTTGTTTTCTCTTACGTTAAAAATGTCTAAGCTTAAATTGGCTTCCAGTTTATCACTGAAAGGGAAAACTGTTTTTGGCTTGTTTAAAGTCATCTACAAATACGTGAAGCTTGGTGCAGACACTTTTCCTTATTGAATAAACATCAGAGTTTCTTGGAGACATACCTTTTTGGACAGCATGTAAAAATGCTCTTATTTAGTCTGATAGCATCCATTCGGCAGTTAGAARCTTCTTTAGAAACAGTTACCTCAAAACACTTTTTTCAGATAGGTTTTTTTTTTCAATGTATGGATAGGGGAAAAAGGGGATTATCTACAGCCACACCGAGACGGGGATGAAATATGTATCTTTTGGGGTTCTGGCTCTGTGATTTAATAATGCTAATTATAGGTGTAATTGCAACAGATATTCCCCACTGAGTCTGYGGAAAGTCTAGGGAAAGGCTTCTGATAGACTCTGCTTTCCAGCATGAGCAGATTCAGATGCTGCTTTCAGTTATTATCAGCATCGTTAYGGGTTTTGTAGGCCAGCAAATCCTGTACGAGACGAGGCACGTTGGCATGTCTGGAAGTGCCTTCTCTAGGACGCGGAGCTCTACTAGCCAGCTGGCCAGTGTAGGAAGTGGGTAAAAATAACGCACGCAGACGGCATTTACAAGCGGAGCTCAATTTCAGAAATTAAAATACAGGTTGATGCTGGGCAGCCCGGTGAGTCTATCAGCCAGTGATGGGGAGGAGAGAGGGTCGTGCTCAATGGATGAGCCAACAAGCCTGGGAGGTCACCCCCCATCGTCACCTTCTGAGCGTTGCAGCAGAAGCGGTAGCCCTCAGTTGGACAGCTGGGCTCCCCGGGCAGTGTGTAGGAAGTTACCTGTTTTGGAGAAATGGGTAACAGCCAGATACAGCAAGCAGTTTATTAATCTAAACAAACCGGTTTGAGAATTAATTTGCATTTTAAGAGCCATTTCCTAGAAAGCTTAAACAAAGCTTTTYAACTGAAACCAAGAGCCAGCCTTTATTTGACAAGAGAGGGAGGCAGCATTGCTTTTATATTTAACCCCCCAAAAAAAACCCAAACAAAAACCCGAGAGATTAGGCTTCAGCTACTTCTACTCATAAAGGGGAGACTCACGGCTCTGGAGAGAAGGCCCAGCTGGCAGGTTGGTGGATCTTCCAGGGTCRGGATGTTACCATTCCCATCCTGGAAAGTTCACTGCCTGTGAGACAGAGAGAGAGGTCTTTGACGTCACGTGTGCCACGGGTCAGATAAAACCTTTAACTCTGCTGGTGCAACCCGTGTTGAAGTCCTCGGCTCTCCTGYCTTTGGTTCAAACCTTTCTGCAAGGACAGGGCCAGGAACGAGCCAGTAGAGAGAGGAGCATGCAGTCATCTTTGGTGCAGTGATGAGAAATGAGGAAATTTGGATCGATTGGAGGGTCAGTTGGATCAGTAGTTGTTCCAAGCTTGTAATGGTCCAAATTGGAACATGTATTTACCGCTTGGATTTTTCTGCAGTGTAATCGTACTACGCAACCAAAGTACATTTTGATATCTTCTTATTGTCTTTCAGGAACAGTATGAATTCTGCTACAGAGTGGTACAAGATTTCATCGACATATTTTCTGATTATGCTAATTTCAAATGAAAATTCCTGCCTTATTTTTTAAGTTGTCTGTATAAATAGGTGTATATTCTGTTAATTTATTTTTTGTCATTCTTATTGTTGACTTTTACTGTAAATAGGACTTTGTGTTTGCTCTAAAAGTTGCATTTGCTGTATAAAGTTTTCTTAAATATCTTTAAAAGCAAACTATAACGTTCATATACAGTATATCATTCTAAGATATTATAGGAATTTTTATTCTAAATAACAGTAAATTAATTCTTGAAGTTTTATTTCTTTGCATTTTTCCCCTTAGAAATATTTATCAATAATGTTATTTCCCAGTTCTTGAAACTTTACATAGCTGATTTACATTTCATACTAGAAAAGTGAATTTTGTTATGTATGTTTTAGCTAAATGTGTTCTGGCCATAAACTGTTTTTTCATTGAAGTCAATGGCAAATGAAAACAGTCTTTATTTGGGGGCACATTCTGATAACCTGCTCATGCTTATTTGTAACTTATTCCACAAATATTCTCGTTGAAGGTCAAGAGACTGTTCACCAAGTGAAGTGCTATGAATGACAGAGGTCTCAGAATATGGCTCTTCATGTGTAATAATGTACAGCCCAACTGAAAAATATAAATGCTTTCAAAATCTGTTTTAAAGAGCAGCCAGGTTGATGGTGGTTCTGTTTTGAGTCTTACTACYAAAAAGATATAATCAGTATAAATACAGATTTGAATTGTTTCATTTAATACAGTTTACAAAGTCCATTTATTTTGTTCTTTCCTAAATATTACACCAGCTTAAATCAATTTAGAGGTACAATAATGTGAGTTTACCGCTATTTTGAGAATATTTTGCATATCAGAAGAGTATATTTTGCTGCACCTGAACTTGTCTACTTCAAGAGGCTTTATAGCCACTATCAAAAATGGMTAAAAAGCTTCTATATACATGTGCATAGTTTCCCCATTCTTTGAGAAAAAGAGAAAGAGAATAAGGTGAAGATAGTGTCACTTTTGATTGTAATCAACAGAATAATTAGCAGTATTTGCTGAAATTTTGAGAAATACTTTACTAACTGTATAACGCTAGCAGTAAACATTGCAGCAAAAAGCTCTTTTAAAATGTGTATTCTTAAAATAAGCTCCCCATATAACTGTCAAGAAAGGAGTACTTCCTTTATCTGAAAGAGGTATATGACTGTGTATATAKATATATTTTTACTGAAAGTACTACTGATAATCTAATTGGTAGAACAAATTTTAAAAATCTTTATCATAGCCCTGAACAGGATTTGCTGGGGGTTGGAAAATCCAAAAAATCACAGGGGATCTGAATGTTGAAAAATTTTTTTAAAATATATCTTTTCYGCTCTTTAAAATGCCTATATGCATTGATGAGCACAAAGTATGAGAATATAGACTTTAATTACGTAACTAATATGCAATAGTTCTGTCCTGTCCAATTGGTTGGGTTTTTTCAATGCAAACATAAAAGCCTTATTTAAAATAAGCAACCTACACTAGTCACTTCGCTGTTGTTATTGCACTATTTTATCCCACGACCATTTTTCCTCTCTCATACTAAATAGCATTATACTTGGTAGCAATGCAGAGGGAAAGGAAGGGGTTCATACTTTTCCTCCGATTTCAAACTGAACGGAAAAGGTGCAGTTCAGAAATTTCTAAGCACACTGTTCTGAACGCTGCCGTTTACTGCTTGTCTTCCCAGTGATGCACTTCTGTATTTATTTGTACAGTAAATTATGCACTTAAAGAGGATCGTTTAAAGACTAAACGTTTGTTAGGAGTTGCTGGTAGAAGCTACACTCACAATGCAGAAAACATTGACTGAAGAATGCTAAGTAAGCTTGTATTACTACTGCACGCTAAATTTTTAAAAAGGCAACAAATAAACTCAGTTTGGAAACCAGTGTGGTGGGGGTTGGCGATCGTTTGTAGAACAGGGAGAATTAGAGGTGTTTGTAACAACAGAAAATAATGTAAAGAAACTTCCAACGTTTTCCAAGGAAGTATATTTTATAGTCCCAATAAATCACAAAGTCAGGGTTTTCCCAACCGTTTGGCCTACATTTAAAAAATAATTTACGTCTGCCGGACAGCCTTTCGGGTCTGCGTTTCAGGGATTTTCAATAAAAGCTTATATTAAGAGTTGCCTCGTCCAGCAAAGCTCCTCAGCTCCGTGGCAATGCCGTGTGATGCCAGCTGYGATCCGTGACCCCCGGCCGCATGACCTGCAGCGGGACACCACGCGCGCCCCGGTTTTTCCGCAGGGGACCCACGGGAAGGGCTCAGGCAGCAACGTGTAATTAAACAAGGTGTAGAAAAGAGGTGAGCGGAAACATCAAATACTAAGTGGGTACTCTGATTTTAGTCGCTAACCATTTTAAAATAACGAAGAGGAGATGGAAATACCTAGAATTTATTTCAGAATTCATAAATGTAGCTGTGTGGTGACTTTTAAAATAATTTAAATGCTTGTTTTCCACTTCCTTTTTTAGTTAATGGGCTGTTGTACCTAACTGCAGCAGCCTGATAACTGAGGAGCTATATCTGGGTAAAGTTATATGAATTTTCTTTTAARTTTTCCCATGTTGCATGGAATTGCTTTAAAATGCCAAACAGTGATTAGAAATTGTACCTTCTGATCAGAGTGTGGTTTTGGTCACTATGTGACTTGACTGTCTGTTCTCATGTGTTAAGATAGGTTCCAGTTCACCGAAGCATTTAAGCGCTTGCTTCATGACATCTCTATGCCGCAAAATATTTAAGTACCCTAGATTCTTTGTTCCTGAAGCAATCCCTTAAGTGCTTTGCGGAGTTGGGCCTTAATGAAGAATGCATTCTGTAATTACCGGTGTTTTTTAGAGTATTTTTATGTATCAGTTTTTTAAACTTTTAAAATGAGCCTGACCACCTGTGTTCAATATTTTGAATGTTTTCATTTCCCTAACATCATGTTCAATGTAAAGTTTTGAAACTTTTCTGTATAACCAAATTGTATTTAATTTGTCAAATCTTTATAATATATGTATGTATTATACAGTTTCAGCTATTACTGATATTTTCTTTTATTACATTTATAATTTGATCCTGCTGTGCTTTTAACGCCAGTGAATGTTGCTGCATTATTTGTATATGCAAATTGCAAGATCTAATACATTCTGATGCAAGAACAAAGCTTTGTTTTATTCTCAAACTCTATTTAATTTTCTTTAAATCTTTTTATTTCATTCCCGTACTGTGTGTTCATTTAAATCAAATATTCTAAAGGAGSTGAAATCCATTATCTAGATAAATAATTTTTCGGTACTTATATTCTGCAGTTATTTCAGAAACGATATTCTGATTCGTGTCGTAACTGAAGTATTGTGCGAGAGGATAGAGGGACCCCACTTACAGGACTCAGAGCCTCTCCGTTCTTTGGTCTGCAGGTTTGATAGTATCGCGATACGCTATGGTACTACATCAGCAAAAATCAGTAGCTTAAATTTTAACTATGTACCAAGAAAAATCAGGATGGCCTGCTCTTTTAACAGGTGTCCGGGGATACCCGTGTACACCGGGAATAACTATGCTGAAAGCGATTACTACCCGAACGTGAAGCCAGTATCGCTGAGCTTAGAGGAAAAAAAAATCGATTGGAAGGACTTTTAGTTTGTACGTGTCCCTCCGGTGCACTGAACGTTAACCTGTTCGAGCATTTTCCTTTGTAACCATGCTACTTTGTAATAGAAATTGAACAACCCAGAAATAATTGTAGCGACSTTTGCCAAGAATAGCTGTACCAATGTGCTGCTCTCAAAAAGTTGCGAGCATCGCGTACATCTCAAAGAGATGTSTCTGCTTTCTGGAAAAGACGTATTTACTGAGCAAGAATGTGCCTGMTGGTTTTTAAATACAGGGACGCACCGCACTGCAAGAGCCTTGAGGAAATGAGCGATAAWATGATTTGTGTGACTGAATCGTGTGTGCTCCAAGCGTGTACCGAGGTGCACAGCTTGTGAGCCCAGAGTCGGCGTTGGGTGGGAACAGACAGATACCTTTGTGTGGTGTCACAAAATAGAAGACACTCAAAAATATTAATCTGTTGTTGTTGCCTAATTAATCATTGGTTAGTAGTAATTATTGATTAATAATCAAAATTACCAATTACTACAGATCTGCATAATTGCTAGTGTAGTGACATTCGTCTGGAAACACCRTAAGAGCACTTTAAATTTTTCAAGTTAGATAACGAGGATTACAAGCCATAAGACAAAGAATGATCTTTTTAGTGCATTCATCTTAATGTGCTTCTACTTGTTCTATTTCTATACTAAAGATGAACAATAAAAAGTACCTTTGCTACCCATACAGCCAGTCATAGCTAATGCTTCTGTTAACACCAAATCTAAGGCTGCAGAACAGACTTGGGATCGCTTGGTCCTCATCTCTTTAAAGTAGCTAACATGCTGCTGTTCAAGCAAGTGCTGCATGGATAATGAAGTTTTCTTTTCATACTTGATTCTCACGTCCAGGAAGAAGGGATTTCAGCGGGAAGGCGACAACATAATTAAGATTCAAATAGTGGAAATGTTTTTCTCACAACAGTTACCTTCTGCTCCCTAAAAAAGTTCCATTTTAATGAAAGATCTGGAGAAATCAGTTAAGAAACAGAAATAACCTAGGACTCTACTGGCATACAGAAATAATACAGTTATACAGAAAACATAAAAACTAACTTTTGCAATCCTGTTTATGTATTTAACTTTAAATTTGACAGCTAATTTGGTCATTATGTGTTTTACAGCTTGTGATGCTGAAGACAGTTGCATTTTTAGAAACTGGGCTTTCAGAAAGAACAAGTCTTAATTGTAAATTGCCCCCAAATATTTATTTTAATCAGCTATTTAAATAATGCAGAGTAAGCAAGATTGAAGGTGAGKTTTTTTTCTTTATAGGGCACGTATGTCAAATCTAAGCTAAGCTTGCCTAATAATGGAAGCTGTTCAATGCATCTGAGAATTCTTYAAGCAAATTAACTGCACTGTGCATTTTTTTTCAGCTTATGTATCAAAGGATTATGTTGTAATTTAGGTATTATTTTAATAACAGCTTTCATCTGAAGATTTTTGTACGTATCTGTGCTACTTTGCACGGAGTGTAAGAGTTAGCAATCAAATTATCAGGTAGMGAGTTTTCCAAAGTGCTTTTCATAAATTGTCGGTTTTTCTTTCAACTGCTTCCACTGAACTAATGATTGCTCATTGTTTCCGTGAATGTAACACTCAAAGTACTGACAAGCATTGAACAGAAACTGAACAAATGAAGATCTTACTGCTACTTCAYGCTGCATAGACAGGTATTCACAAAGAGGAGCAATACTAGATCACTCTTGAAGAGCTTGAAAAAGAATTTAGCSTAATTGCAGTGGTATCAGATTATGAAGGTCAGTTTGTGCTTTTGGTTGCATTGGTCTTCCGTTAGGAAACGGTGAGTGGCATAGACTGTGGCCCAGTTCTACATTTCAGCATAACAGACAGCGAGCAGCTTACGGCCGTCCGGCCTGCTGACGGTCTGTGCAAAAGATGATTATGTTCCTGCCTTCTTGGAAACGCTAGCATGATCTTAGTCTCTCTGATTTCTAAAAAATATTTTGAATTACTTCTTTTCAAAATTGTATGCAAATATTTTCTAGTTAACTTTTTAATGGTAACTACGTGGCAGCCTATGGATCGAATACAAGCATTTCTAAGGGAGCAGCAACATGGATTTGCTTTCCTTCCTTTGTTAGCTGGAATACTGCATACTTCATTAAAGGCTGCTGGGGTTTTGCAGACCAGTAAGCAGTCTATGTGAACAGAGCTCTGTGCAGTCTTACTCCGTTCACAATAAACAAGTGTACAAATCATTAACTCTTACGCAAATGGCAGATCAGAAGAACTGAATGGACTGTGCAAAATGCCTCCTCTTGTCACTTTGAAAATTAGAAACTGATCTGTTGTAATGGCAAAATTTCCTGGAGTAAGAATTTTGTTCCTAAACTGGAGGATTTTCACTGCTTCTGTATCTAGAGTTGTCAATGATGTATTTTTGGTGAGAGTACATTCGTGTTGTTATCTGATCAGTATGCTCATGTGTTATCTGGTTAGTTCTGCAACTTCATAATATGTACATCTCTTATACAGACATAGAAATTATAAGTTCCCAGTCCTGAAAAAGAGACTGCAAGGCATTCATTTACATTTAAAAAATTTGATAGATTTTCTCATGACATTGTATAGTTTGCTTTCCAATCATCTTTTGTGGATTAGAAGGCTTTATGTGAAAGCAGCCTATTAGAAAGTTAGTTTTCAAGATAAACTTTGATTTAGTGAAAGCCAGAAGTTTTGCTTTAAAATAATTGTTAGTTCTTTATATCCTATGAAGAAGCTTGATCTTTCAGTTTGTTTCCCTAGATAGTTTGTTACATTCTATACTTTTATCATTTAAAAGAAAGAGACATGGATTATTTCAAAGCATTTATTAAATTTTAATTTAATACAAAGCATTTTGTAAAACATATCCACTTTKTTCATAAACTTATGCAGATTCCTGCCACATGGGAATAAATTGTCAAAATYGGGTTCTATACTATGGATGCAAGCATTCAGCAATCTTAGGTGCAATAATGTGTCAGTATAATAGGGCACCCAAGGGAGTCTATTCCAAAACAAATTTGAAATTTATTATAAAATAATTACTGGACTTTGACACGGATTGAACAGCCTGAAACATATTTTTCAGAGGACTAAAAGTTCATAAAATCAAACTGAGAACTGGCATATGATGATAGTGCAACTGTATTTATGCTAACTGCATCTACGTGAGCACTTTTTTGTTACGAGTTGGTAGTTTAATCATCATGTAGCAAGTGTAATTCTGTCAGAACATTTTTAGTTTTGATTATACTAGAAGCAAACTTACCCTAATGGTGCTGTGTGTGTGTGTGTGTGTGTGTCTGTTCATTTTCTCTGCTGTCATCTGGATCCCTTGGCCAAATTGCAAATACAGATTGGCCACGCTGACAGAGAGTTAGCATTTTCAAAGGTCATTCAGTTCTCTAAAATGGGGGCTCATCAGTGGCAATGCTCTTTCATCAGTATTGAAGCTGCTGCCTGACTCTGTGCCTGATTAATACTTGTGTCCCTTATCAAATCCTAATCTGGGAAAGGCTTTAACTGCGCTTGTGCTTTAGACCTGTAGTTAACTAACAGTACAAATCTGTGTGCTTGCAAACCACTTGCTTAAAAACTAGAACAAATGATCTCATGAAAAAAAGATCTTCAAATGAGAAGTTAAGCTACTAATTTCTCTTTTTAATTAAAAAATTTTTTTTAGTTGTACTCTTGGCACAATCTTTAGCCCAAGTATGCTTCGACGATAAGAGGCCTTATTTTACTGTGCCACAGTTTTCCACTGATAAGCCCTGAAAGAGCTCAGATTCCCACTGCTGGATCTCAGTGAAGTTATCTACTCACAATTACCTTTTGATTGACCAAGTTAAAAATAATAATAATTAAAAAAAAAAGTAAGTGTCAGATTCAAGGACTGACTTAAAACGTAAAACTATTTTTCAACACACCTTTGAAAGTTGACAGTTTTACTTCATATTGTATCCAAATGTATTTACTGGCTTGTACTCCTAATAAATTAAATGTTCACAGATACAAAGTACCCTAACAGAAAATTTAAATCATGAAGAAAATGTCATTTCTTCCCCTCTTATCTATCTATTTTTGCAAGTACTGGTATATCCATTATTTAAGAGACTACCATTGCTCTTGAAGAAAGATTTAAGACCACACTCAAAACCTTTATAATTTGCATTTTCTTGCAGGTATTGAGTGTGTTTGCAGACATTTATCACAAGGGATCTGATAGGATTTTGAGTGGTAAGTGCACTAATACACCACTCTATGATCATGCCTAAATAYAAAATTATTGACATACAGTAAAATACTGTTTTTTCCTAAAAAAAAGAAAAAATCACCAAAGCCCTTGTTAATGTGCCTATTCAATGACAGTAGCAAAACTGCACTTCTGCTGTCCAGCCTAATTCAATTCGATGTACTAGTAGAGACCGGAGTGACTTATGCTTTGAGAGAGTTTTCCTGGTATAACCAGTTTACTTTAGGTACATAGTAGTTCAAGAATAACTATCCTTATAAATACACTCAAGATGCCTTGATATCTGTCTATTGATAACAATTCCCTTGTTATAGTTCTGATTCTTCTGAAAGTTTTACACTTAAATATGATTGTCCAGTAGCACAATGCTATTATGGCAAATTTTAAAGTATGATAATTTAATGATTTAATATTCCAAATTAAAACCACACCAAAGCTTATAAAATGGATTTCAGAGTAATTTAATTCAAAAAAAAAAAATCTTAACATTTAAAAAGCTGCTTGTACCTAACTGTATCACATCTAAAAGTCCCTAAAGTCATTATACAACATAAAAAAGCAGATGAGACAAACTAGATGATTAAATAAAAAAGTAGTAATATCAAAAGAAGTACTGCTTTGTCAAAGATCTGAGTATTAAAATTTTATYCCCCTGAAGCACAAAATATTGGATGACCTTGTAGAGGGCCTTTCTCGCTTTGTATCTGTTTCTCCACACATGTACACACATAACTTTGTTAACTTGGAGTTAAGGTCACCAGATTCCATATCTCACTACTACATACTTATTAAAGAAAAAAAAAAGTCAGACATTCTGTTTGTCTGTTTTCTGTACTCTAACCTGTCTTATTTTCCCTCTGATTCCCATCCCTGCCCTGATCTGGCAACAGCCAGAGGTTAATTTGGCTTAGATTTCTGTGGAACCACTGCCTGAAAATGAGGCTCCAGGCAGCTGAGCAAACCCATGCAAAAAGAATGGTGTTGCTCCTTGTTTCCCCTCGATACTGGCCTACCAGGGAGGGGAGGACTGTTCAGTCAGCAGAGCCTTCTTGAACATACTGGCAAATCCCTCTCTTCTCTGCTTATTTAAGCACTCTTTCCTAAAACTGTTTGATACAGGTGAAAACACCAGCACCTCTAATCTCTTCTATGGAATCAAGGATTTTCCATGACTCCTTTAGGCATCAGGAAGAATCTGCAAACAGATAGCAAACACATTGCTTGCTTTTAAAACTCAGTCTCATGCATCATATACAGCAGACTGGAGAATAAAATGAAATGTTTCGGGCCCATATTCTGTAGCCCCAGACCACTGATACATATGTTCAAACTAGAGAAAGAACTGAATATAATGTATAAAAATATATAGCCTTAGCACAGTCTTAGTTGTCTTGTGCATTTTCTGCACAAATAACTTTTAAAGGTTACTTTTTTCGTTATCTTATGCCTGCTGGAATGGGCTAAAGTTAAGCAGCCTTCCAATCTGGAAAAAACTTTTCTGATCTGAGTCCATATCCAAAGGGCTTAGAAATAATTTCCTCTCCTCRGCTATTTTCAAAATAGGGCCTTCTCTCATTTTTAATACCAGGAGGTTGATCTCGCCCGTGGGGATTCACTTTTAAATTTGTACAAACATATGCCAAAAGACTTTATAACTTGCTGCAGCAAGATCCTAGATTTCACACAAATTACATAAAAAATACTTTACAACGTTATGTATTTAAATTACACCATTAATAAGGAAACTGCCATAGGAGTGTTGACACTTWTTAAAGGCACAGGTTAGTCCTTGCATCATGGCATTATGTCAGCCTCTTAGAAACTAAGTAAAAAAACCTCATACTTGTTCATATAGAGATATTGACACATACACAAATACATATTTATCTAGAAAACAGAAGTACTAAAATGGATGCTTTCAATAATCAAACTAAACCATTATCCAAAAATGTTTGTCTTAATTTATTCATATGGTAGGCATAAAGAATTGCTGTAAAACTCCACTTATTTTGCAAGTATGGATCTGTATTAGAAGACATACTAACTCACRCGTATCGTGATCTGTGACTTCTGTGTGTTCACTCAAGCTGTGTATAGGCTTGCTTGTATTGCAGAGCCTGTTTATCTAGGGATAAAATGCTTAGTTTGCATTTCCTGTGTTACTGACAAATRCCAGAGAGGACCGGATAGGCTTTACCTTACACAGAAAATGGTAATCCGGAAGTTAGGACACAGTGCAAAAATAACSTAAACGAAAATCTTGCACGTTCACAAGAGGGAGCAAATATCAGAATGATTCAAGATTAGCAGCATACAGAGTAGTGACATAAAAAGCTGGGGAAACGCAGCCTGCGTCTGTTTGGACTCTCAAATCCAGCTCCCAGCAACCAATTCCAGGTGGCGGGTGGAGAGCAGGAACCAGTTCTGTTACAAAAGCGACCATTTAGCTGATTACAGACGGTCTAGACTAATGCGATTACGTTATGTTTCACTGCTTTCTCCTTCCCCTCCTTGCTGGCTGTTTTCTCCTCTTTAAACCCCCTTATTTTTATGACTAAAAAAATGTTTTTAATCTCAGTTACCTAAAGGCTGGCGTGGAAAGCAGACTTAAGTGCCTAAACCAGTCTAAGAAGAAGCTGCGCGGGTTACACTGAAGCGACGCAACCCGCTCCCGCCCTCTCCTGCTGACGCGGCGAGCTCTCCCCAGGCTCGAGCAGGCCTCGCAGAGCCCTGTCCAGCCTCTCCCGCTCGATCCGAGAGGCGCTGAGGAACCCCAAGCCCGCCGGGAGGGGCGCGGAAGGCGGAAGCCGCGGGGCCCGGGCAGCGCCTCACGGGCGGCGGCGGCGGCGCTGCGTCCGTTTGAAATCAAACCGGCGCCGCGCTCTGGATTGGCTGGGCCGCGCTTTGACGTCATCGCCCTTCTGCCAATCGCGGCCTCCCGCGCGCCTTTTCGAAAGTCGTGCGCGAGCTTTCGGCGGTGCTTTTTATTCTTCCGCCACGCTAGCGTGGCTGGGGGTTAAAAGAGTGCGGCCGGCGAGCGCTGCCCGCCCTAGGCGGCCGAGCCCCCTGCGTGCTGCCGGCCATGCCCGCTGCCGGCAGGTGAGGGCGGGCGGGCAGCGGGGGCGGTTTCGAGCCGGTGGGCGAGGCCGCCGCGCCGCGGGTGGGCGCA
>NW_028185539.1:2321541-2337377 GCF_003343005.1 Rhea americana
GGTAGGAGGCGTCCGGGCCGCCCCCGGCAGGGTGGGAGCGGGCGGCGAGCGCGGCTCCGCGGGGAGCGGGGCCGCCGCGGCCCGGCGTTGTTTACCTAAAAGCGGATTTAAATTGCTGTGGTAATGCAGGATACTGTGTGTTGGCCCCGGGCCTTTGCAAAGGCTGTGATGAGCGGTGGGTAGCGAATGCTTGTTTCGCGTGTAAAACCGCACTGCGTAACGTCGCGATGCCTGTTCTTGCCGCTGTGCGTGAGCATCAGTTTCTGTGAGCACGCGATGCGCAAACAGCTTGGTGTGTACGACTACAGTGATTACTCCTGGTACGCTTTAATTCCCAGGTCTGCACACAGCGAGCACATGCAAAAGGCACGGAGGTTCGTCTGTACATTATAGGAGTTGTCYGCCCAACGGAAGTAAATATTAATTATATTAGTTCGTTTTCATAAATATGCAGGCCATTATTTGGAAGAGTAATTTAGATGCTCTTTTATAGGTGAGGTTCCTTACGTCTGAAGATGCCGCTCTTTGGGGAAATTGTTGTAATTAAACGGAATGGGACTGATGGAATTCATTTCCCCCTCACTGCAAGTTCTTGTTTATTTGGAAGGTGAGAATTAGTCAAGAATCGTATGCTTTGCAATAATATTGATAATTAAGGGCTATCATACCCAGGGAATATATTTATTTGCAAAAACAAGTATTTGAATAATCATGAATGTTGTTTAAGGAAGAGACGGTGGTACTGGACTGCACTAACGTGGTGTAAAAATAGAGTTGAATTTATTTTTTTTAGAGTTGAATTTATTTTTTCTTACTGCTTTTTGTCCTTTACTTGCCAAAACTTTGCTTATAGTTTCTAGCCAAAGAGAATTTGAGGAAGTGATTTGGCAAAACAATGAGACGAAGTAAATTACAGTTGACAAGCAATCAATAGTGTTGGTAGTTTCTACAGGAAATATTCAAGATGCTAATGAACTTACTAGTAAAGAGAGGAGAAATATGTGTCTTGTGCAATCTTCATCACACAGGCATACTCATCTCAATCTTGCTTTGGCTCTCTGAGACCTCAGTAATGGATTACATAAGCAAATCTTTAGAATTGATCACGCCTTAAAAATTGGTACAAACTTACCCMTTCTCTTCCAAACTTGAAACTCACTTTGACTTGCACAATTGAGTGATGCTGAAAGAAACAAATTTTGGTGTTTTTTAAACCTGGTACAGCTATTTAATATGAAAAGATGACATTAACATACCTKAAGATGTGTGAAGACTTGACTCAAGTGACCTTACTATAGACAGTGCTTCAAATAAAATGTTTTTACTTTTCTTAAATCAAAATTTTTCAGCACTTTGCTCATTGATAGATCTTTTAAGTAACTGTAATTATTTTGTCCTGCATCAGATTACTTGGTAAAAGTCTTCTGGGAGCACTTCAGYGTCAATAATATTGTTGTTTGCCTTCTGTAGAGCTGCCCAGACAGATGATACTTAATTTTACAAACATTAWTTTCTGTCAGCTACATCAGAGAGAGGTGTCTGATATTTGTATGAAGAGTACATCTGGTACAATAGGTGATACGTTTGTTGCCTAAGGTCCACAATGTGTCGAAGGAGTGAGAGATTATTAGAAGAAATTACATATAAAAAAGGCCATATACTTAAAAGAAGAGCTGCGCACATCTTTCTCAAAGAGAAAGTGGCTAGTCTGGCCAGACCAAAGGTCCKTCTATGTAATATTCTGTCTCTGATGGTGATCAATAACCAATGCCAAAGAAAGTTGAGAGTGTTTACGGATGACACTTACTGGTAAGTTAGAGAGAGCAATCCTGTGTTTTAAAAATTTAGGCTATACATGGTAATTTGTGGGTTCATCTTGTGCCAGTCATATAATGCTTGGTTTCACTGGCAAATGGAATGGTTTYGTTTTTTTGGCTTGGCATGCCATATGAAGGCTGAGATCTGAAACTTAAACWGTACTTTTTGATCTATTTCTTATTGTCAGTAGGGTAGATTTTGGCAGCAATGGATTTTATTGATAAGTGATTTAGGATCTAGTCTATAGCTTTTATGTTTTTCTCTCTGCTTCGTTTCTTTCTGCTCTTTTTACTTGAGYGCTAGTTATCCACTTCAGACATTAGCACAAAATACAATGTTCCCCTCTCCTCCTCACCCACTTAGCAGCTACCTTCTTGCTTTCTTTTCACTTGTAATTATGTTGGGAATAAGTGTCAGTGGTACAAATCCTGAAACGAATGCTTTTTAATAATCTAGCTGTTTATCATAAGCATATAACTAAWGTATAACTAGTGTCTAATTTGAGGGCTTTAATAGCTTTAACTGAAAAGAAATGTGTGTGAAAAGATGATGATGCACTAGCTACCATTGTAACAGTGTTGCAACTRCTAAATTATGGACAGAGTTGCAAATCTGTGGAGTAGACCCAGTCTATAGTGCACAGTAAATGGGTCTAAGAAGGCACACACATTACATTACTTCTGGTGACTGGAAGTACAAACAAAAACAAAAATRCAAAACAAAAAATTAAACCCAGCTATGCTGAGGTTGTGGTAGGTTATCAGATTTGACAGAGTATTGTGCTGCTTTACRAATTATTAACTAAAAAGTTGCAAAAATATCCAATTATATTGCAACCAGATTTTTCTGTCTGTTGTATGTCTTAAAACTGAAATTGTATTTTCACCCATAGGAAAACAGAATGTGATATTCGCATTCAGTTGCCTCAGGTCTCTAAAGAACATTGCAAAATTGAAGTAAATGAAAACAAGGAGGTAAGATGTACATATATTAGTGGCATTTATATTGCATCATTGCATCTCTTCAGGCTACTGAACTGTCTGTTTTGTTTTTAGGCAATACTGACTAACCTTAGTACAGTAAATCCTACGCAACTGAATGGTGGTTGTTTTCAGCAACCTGTACCTCTGAAGCATGGAGATGTG
Organism: Rhea americana; assembly: GCF_003343005.1. Classification (NCBI taxonomy): domain Eukaryota; kingdom Metazoa; phylum Chordata; class Aves; order Rheiformes; family Rheidae; genus Rhea; species Rhea americana. The sequence continues at coordinate 2,324,505 of NW_028185539.1, forward strand.
TTAACTATTATTGATCGTTCTTTCAGGTATGTACCAATGACAGAGATGAACTGTTAATGCCTTGATCCTAGAATGTGGTCTGCAGGCAAATGTCTGGAGAGCTCTGTGGACACAGCATCTTACTGCTAGATGAAGAGACAGGCAATGGCTGTAGATAAATGGGAAAATTAAAATGTCTTTTTACCATCTTCAGGAACAGAAGTTAGTTTAGTTTATTCCATATTTCTTTACCTAGCTTTATAGAGCTCCTTCAGAAGGAAGGATTGCTTAAAGATCTCTTTTTATCACTTTTGTATTACGTTAAGCTAAACCAATAAAGATAGAATTGTCTAGAGAGAATATTTTGATTTTATTTCAAAGGCAATCACTTTTAGGGGAAAAGTTAGAATTACTTTGATGTAGTTAAAGCCTTTAAAAGGAATATGTGTATGTTGCTGAAAGATGACAACTATTGCTATATCATTTATCATAATTACGGCAATTTAATCATCAGCTATTTGATTAAAAAAAAAATGATTGTTTTACCTTTTAATATTTCTTCCAGGTTTGAATATCCTCCCCAATCAACTCCAAGAAAGAGACGTTCTAGGTCTCCAAAAAATGAAACACTGCAGGTAATTCTATGGCTAAAGGCTTATTTATTGCAAGCATATTTGTATTTGTACTGATATGTAGTGTATTTCCCATTTTGTTTTCTTCATGTGATTAGGAACAGTTTTTCAACCATAGATTATCTTTCTGTTTTTAAAACGGAAACCAATGTCTTTATCTAAATATTTTTTTCTTTGTTACTAATTTATTACTTTTAGACTTGTCAGTTTCTAGTAATAAATACTTAATGATCTATGGTGTTAGTAATACAGGTAAGCTATTAAAAATTAATCCTTAGCTTTTTTCCAAGAAATGATGGGATGCAGGAAGCAYAGAGTATTGACATTGGAAATCCTTCTACTTTAAATGGGGAAATTTGTCCTAGAGACTGAGCAGTCTTTTTTTTTTTTTTTTTCAAAAATTATCTGTTGTTCTATGTGCTATTACTCTAATGTATTGTTGGAATATTGATATTTATAAATATCAAACCAACTTAGTCTTTTAATAATTTATTTTCATTAATTTTTCTTTTTTTCTGCCCCAGCAAAGCTTTCTCCTTAAAAGGGCTATTGTTAGTTAACAAATACTGTGGCTGTTGAGATATTTATGTATATTATAATTTTATTATTTAAATAAGAATTCTTCCTCAAGGTCTATTAAAGTGAAATTTTTCTTTTCAAATGCTAGAAAGTATTTGTATGTATGCATCTGCTTCGGGTTCTATTAGATCTAATAATTTCAGTCATAACAATTAAACTCTTATTATACAGAGCATTGAATGTGTTGAGGTCTGCATTCTTAAGCTCTGAAATGTTATAGAAATTTCATTTGAATACTTTTTTTTAAGCTTTTTTTTAAGCTTTTTAAGCTTATTTTTTTAAGCAATGTATATGCATCTGTAAGATCGGTGTTTTCCAGTGTATGGTAGAAAGCTAAGCCRTTTATAAAATACTTGTTCCTCTGCTGTAATGTTGTACAAATTTACAGGTTCTTCATGTTCAGCAGGTGGCAGAACCGGAATTATTACACAAACAAACTTCAGGATCTAAAAGTCTTCATGATTCTGGTTGGTACCTATTTTATTTTTTATTGTCTTTTTTTTTCCTCCTTCTTCTCTCTGCCCCCCCCCCCCCTTAGTTGTCTTTTGTTCTTAGCATCAAGAGGAAAAATAAGGTTGCATGGAGTGAAAGGTATATATTTTAAGACCTGTCAGGCTGAGTATAATACTCCTTTATCATGGCATGCGTGGATGCTATGTTTTACCAAAGCTAAGTCCTGCCAGGATAAATCAGTGTAGTTGCAACCAACAAACGGGCAGTAAGAATAAGACTGTAATTGGCAAAATCTGTATATATTGTTTTAAATGATTTGTTCAGATTAAGTTTGTGAAGGTTACAACTAAGAAGGGAGTTCAGCGTGCTAGCTTTGCAAATGCAATACAAATGTCCATTGAAGCTGATATGTAAAACTTAATTACCTATTACATTTTGCCTTTCAACAGAAACAAGTATAATTAAAAGTAAATTCATCCCTGTRATTAAAATTTAACTTGCAGTTCTGTCTGACCTAGAATAGGACCAGATTAATGTTGAGACAATTTTACATTCTCAGGTGTGCTATTAAAAAATGTAAACGAAGTATAATTTTGAATATACATAGGAAGGGTTGATTTTTTTGCTGATGGAAATGATGGTTCACAATAGCTACTTCATATAGACCGAGTAAAAACCTGTTTCCCCAGACCTACTACATGTGAGTAATTATAAATAATAGGCTGATTAAATATCAGTGCATCACTTATCCATTCTTCTTTCTTCCTTCAGTCAGCAAGCTTCTTTCATGGGCAGATGGAAGGTTTGTGTAAAACCTTACAAAGATGCAAGGTGTATGAAAAAGAAAAGTGGTTGTTATTCTACCAGTGGGTATATGCTGTGTATTTTGCAGGAAAATTTTCTTTCAATCCAAAACAGAACATTTCAAAGTGCTTGATGTTGATGGGTTGTTGTGGGTGCATCTGGACTTGTGGAATTTGGATAATAAGTTTCCTAGCATCTTTTTACAATACAACAGTCTTTGTTTCCTTCTYCTTTAACCTTTAAGGAGATCAAATTATCAGGTCAATACAAAAAATATCAATCTACTTTACTTGTAAGCAGGTTAGACGCAAGGTTTTTCACAGAAAGATCTAATTTCCTGCTGTCTCCCATCTCTCTCCTTCCCCTTCCATCTCCCTTCTCTTCCTAAAAAGAAGCTAATTGACAGGTTCTTCCTAGTATATTTCTAACTTCCATCCTTACATGGAATATYTTCTGTCACAAGTAAGGAAAGGCAACATATACCGCAATTTATTTCTGCAGTCATTCATGCTGGTATCGAGCAGTGCTGAGAAAGAGAGCTTGTAGATGTATAGATGTTCGTGAGCTCTTGGCTTTTTGTGGCTTGGAGAGGTACCTCTTGTCAGATGAACCCTGTTAGCTGACCACTTGCTCAAGGAAAATGTAAAGCAAAGCATGTTACTTCAAGCTTTCCTGAAGGCAATTTGCAAATGACAATGCAATAGCAGCATACGTGCAGTCATTTACTGTCTTGTCTCTCTGCTCTATTATCTGGCTTTACCCTAAAGAAGCACATTGCTACAGTTTGTGCAATACTGAGCAATGTAAATGMAAAATGAAGAACTGATTAAATTGTAGTGGTAAGCTGATTTAAAGGATTGTTTTGTTTCATGCTTACAGATATATCTTGTGGCAGCCCTAAAAGAGATCTATGTGATCTATTGATTTTAAAGATAAGCAGCATGGAATATCAAGTACTTTACCTGAATGTGGGACAAATTGAAGAACAAAACYTAGTTTTCATGATAACTGCATTAGTATTGAAATGCTTATTACAAAATTATTATTGCAAGCAGAGGGTTGTTTTTTCTTTTTAATACACTACCATCTTGGGAGATGAAGAGAAGGAGTTTTCACCTGTATTTAAGGAACTTAGTTTTGCATTTTTAAGCAACTATGCATCTATATTTTTTTCTTTTGTTTTGCTTGTTTTATAGATAATACTGAGTGTGAAGAACAAAATGCCAATGAAAATAAACGAAGTACAGAGGAAAATATTTCTAAAGTTTTACCCATCAAGCTGTTAACATCTAAACCTTTGTATAGAATTCAATCTAGTAAAAAGGAAAATGAAATGTCTCCTTTTAGTAAACTCTATGAAACACTGAAACACGAGATTGAAGTGAAAAAAACTCTGCAAGAAGGAAATGTATCTCAACAAGCCAAAAAAGAAGATGGCAAGAGTGCATTGCTAGAATCCAGTGCTCAGATTTCATCATCAGATTATGCTTATGGTCTTGGAAGCCTGACTAAAGAAACAGATTTAAGTGAAACTATTGAAGAGTATAAAGTGAGACAAGAAGTGRTCGGTTCAAAATTTAATCTGATTACAGCTGCAGGAAGTACAGACAAGAAGAGCTTTACCAGAAGTCCCCGAACTTCGGCTTCAAATGAGATGTCAAGAGATATCGGTAAGAAAATTCGCTTGCAAGATCACAAGGAACAAAATATGTCAGGCAAATCTGAAGGTATTGAAGTTACAACCRAACCAAATGAAAACAACGATGGAAACGCAGCATGTTCACCTAAGCCATGCTCTATAGAATGTTTGGGTTATGGAGATAAAATAAAAACATACTCTTCTGCAAAAAAAACAGAACAACTAGCACCAACAACTGCTGTAACAAATGCAACTAGCATGACTAGTGTTTCTGAAATAGATAAATGTATTTTGTCTACTCCAAGGTCCACAAGGAGGAGTCCTCGGTCTCGTTCCGTATCATCTACCAAAGAAACTAGTGGAAAGGGTTCTGTAAATTCTGATACTCCAATAAGTCAGCACAATGTATTATTGGAACATAAGACTTTTTCAGAAATTTCAGCTGAACCTCAAAAGGAAGATTTAGTATGCAGAAATGATAGCCTCAAACAACTGCATTTGRCAGAAAATACGTGTTTGAAACAAAGGCGTAATAGTAAACAACATACACCAGGAAAATCTATAAAAGAAGTGCTGAAAGAAATTTGTGATCAGGCAAACTTTGTTCAGAGAGATTCTGAAACTCCTGCCTCTTCGTCTAATTCAAAGAGTCCCAAAAGAAATATCAGGCGGAGTAAAGAACTATCAAACAGAAATGTCTATTCAGAGACACCGCTTTCAGAAGAATTAACGCCAGATCTTGCATCTCCTGCTAATCAAAAATCCAGCCCTGGAAGAAAAAGGGGTAGACCAAGGACCTCTGGGCTGCTAACTAAAAAAGCACTGGAGGCAGATGCAGTTCAAAATCATCAAGATAAGGCTATAGATGGAAAAGATAGTGGAACTAAAGAGGAGCTGACCACAAAGACCAATCAGCAGAAACTAGATTTGGAAGATGCCAGACCTCGTAGATTGTCATCAAAAAGGAAGTCTGGGAGTGCTGCCATACTGAAAGAAGATGAGGTGGTCTCAGAAACGAATATTTCTAGCCTGTTGGCCGAAGAAGAGGAATCAGGTAAATACTTCTTAATTTGACAMATTCTCCTATGCTTTTTTTAAACAAGAATCTTTCCTACTTCCATAGATTTAGAACTGATTACTGACAGATCAGTTCAAAAATATTTGTCATGTAATTATACTTACCCATGAAAATACAATTTTCTCTATAAAAGTTTATGCAATTGAATCTTTAAAGTGAATTATCTTCTGATAGGCTTCGAGTGGACAGATAGTCCACTGTTTTTGGTGCTGGTTAAAATGGTGATTTCCTGGATTCTCAGATGTATACAAATGTTTTCAATTCGTGCTACTTCTAGGTAACAGAAGAAGAGCATCTCAGAAGAGGAGAAGTGGCAATTTGTTACTTCAGCCTTTAGGAAAAAGAAAGAGAGTGTCTTTTGGTGGTCATCTAAGCCCAGAACTTTTTGATAAGAGTTTACCTCCCAATTCGCCCCTTAAAAGAGGTGCAATTCCTGCAAGACTGAGCTTACCATTTGGAAACTCGCCACGTGCCGTTCTGAAGAAGGCTCAGGGATTGAAGCATTTTGCAGTCCAGGTAAACCTTAAAAGTTCAAARAACTAAGTTGCTAAAAGAAATAACATGAGCAAAATTCATTATTTCAGACTTTAAAAAATGATTTCAAAATGAATTGTAAGCCTTATTTGGATGTACCTTGGGAGAAGCGGACATTTAAATTGCAAATTAAAGTTGTGGTTGAAAAAAGCAAACTTTTTTTTTGGGGGGGGGGGGGCGAGAAAAAGCTCAGGTTATCCTTTATACTTAACTGCCTGGGAGGTAGGTTTTTATTCAGCTCACATGCTTTTACTTGTTCTCATGAATATGTCTAAATGAATATATTTCTGTTTGTGTATCTGGCCTCTACAGGTGCCAGTTTACCATAAATACCAGAAAACAGAAACAATTTAGAATGGGAGTTTGTTGGCAGACTTCTGTCGTGTGACTTGGCTAAAAATTTGAAATATTTGCCTATGATTTAAGCTAGTTAAAATGTGTCATCCACCTGATGTGAATACAACTGTTTTGAATAAAATAGGATAATTCAATTAACCAAAGTGAATTTGTATGCATCTTCTGGGACTATTTTGAAATTTAAAATGTTTTAGGTTTGTTTCTCTTTTTAGAGAATAAGATTTTTTTAATCTGATGATCTTTTATAGTACTACATTTACTTTTCAAAGATTTAGATGAGCTTTTTGTAGTTCTGCTTTGTGCAATAACCTTTTTATCTGGGTGTATGTGTATTTAAATATTTAAAATTTATATATACTTTTTTTTTCTTACTAGGTACTTCCTGAATGTTTGCCAAAAGAAAAAGTGTCACCAAAAAATTTGATGACCCGGAGGTCCCCAGCTGCCTCCCCTCTTTCTGGAAAAGCAACACCTAAATTTACTTTAAGCTCTCCAACACCTTACACTAAAGGTCGTTTCTCCATTTCTCACGTCACGACACCATCACCGGCTGCAGAGGAGCAGAATGCTGTTGCAAAAGACRTGAATACCCAGGAGAAAAACGATACTCAAGTAAAAACACCAAATTCTTCTCACGTTAACCAAGATGATAAAACTACAGCTAACAAATTAACAAAACACGCACAGCTTGCTTTGAAGAGCACTCCCATGAAGAGAAGAAGTGGGGCTGTAGCAGTTCTTAATGCAAAAAGAAGAAGTGGTGCCTCCAGTGCCAATTTGCTAGGTTTGTTTAAACGTTTAATTTTTAATATGAATTTTAATRCTTTAAGAAACAATAACAAAACTGAAGTAGGCCTGTGAAGTCATTTAACAAAGACCACCAAATATGAATCTTTTGTCAGTTTTTGGCCTTCTTGAAAACAACTGGGAATTGCAAAGTTCTATACCCTTATAATATAAAGGGTATATAGAGGAGTATTTAAAACACAAATTCTATGTACTTGGAAGCTGACAGATGCTACAATTATGATTGTAACTTGCAAGGTTATTTTCAGTAATGAATTCCTTCATGAGAAAGCATTTTGATGATGGTTTTATCATCAATTATTTTTTTCATCCAAAGCGCACAAAGTAAATAATCACATTATAAAGTCATAAATAACRATGTCTTTTATTCTCTGAATGTTGTTCAGACTTAAAAGACAGGTTTAGGACATAAGGTATGCTATATGAAGTTACTGCATTTCATCCTGTTAGCATTGTATTGAGCCTGTWTGACTCAGAGGTCAAATAATGTTGAGCTAGATCAAGCTGCCTCAATTACATCAATTTYGATGTTAAAGTGTGTATTTTTATAGCAATCTGATTTTTGTCTAGCTTTAGCTTAAGTTCTTTGTAACATTTCCCWTATGTAGTTTCTAAGCTTTGTCTGTAGACTGGACTGTACTTGTGCAAGCTGTTGACAGTGTTACATACCAATTTTGATTACAAATGATGATATCTGGGTGTGCTGAGTGACAGATATTGAGTGTTGACATTGGTCAAAATAGTTTTGGAGCCACTGTAAAATTTGTTAGACTCTGGTTTTTGAAATGTTTATTTTTGTGAAGATACTTACAGACAAGTTATCTTTCAGTCATTTATTTTCATAAATCAAATGAAATTGACTCTTTAAAAGTCAAATTTAAAACTTATCAGCACCTTTTCCCAGTAATTTTTGTTATTTTTTATCTCCATTTTCTTAGTAGATTTTTAAAATTTTGGATATCTTACTACATGCAGTTTCCTAGTGATGGCCTCTATTATATGGTAAGATAAAATCACAGCCCTTCGCAATACCTCCAGATTAATACAGTCGAAGGTTGTGTTAACTACTTAATGAAATAAGGATTTTCAGTTGCTTTATTCCATTCATTTTAGTAGCAGAGTATTTCACAAGTATTAATGTCATACCTCTGCTCACCACATCTCTGCAGTGTGAAAGTGTTTCTTAATGCCTGTGTCTTAATTTCCTCTCTAAAATGGAAATAACACCACAGTTACTAAATATTTGGATTTTTGAATGCTTATGCTGTATACAAAACACAATCCTGTTCCCAGTGCCTGATAATTTCCTGGATGCTGGGCAATTTTCTTCATAATCTGGGCACCCTAAGAATGACAACTTTTGAAAATTTGTTTTTGAAGACTTGCCCCAATTTGCATAGTCACTGTGATAAGAGAATAATAAAATTCAGTTCTTCAGAACAGCTTTCACTTTAACTACAAAAATAATTTGCTTTAGGTGATCTCTGCCTCCTTATAGCCAATTTCTGCAGTAAACAAGGCAGATAMCCTACCAGCTTACAGCTTCATTTATTACATAGCTGTAATTAATTCCCTGATTATTATGCAGTGTACAGAATGATGTTGTGATAAAGATAACCTTTCTTTGRGAATCATCAGAAAAGGAGATTATGTGGAGAAGGTGATATAAGACTTTTAGAGAGTCTGTGAAGATCTAAATGCTGTAAGCAATATAAATAAATAATTTCCTGAATATGAAGATCCTTGGAAAGCAGATGAAAGAAAAGCTGGATATGATTCACTTGAAAGCCATTTCTGTAATGTTAAATCTCACAGCCCACCAAAGAGAAGTTCAGGTATAATAATGATGAGACTGAAAGGCTCGTGACAGATTTTCTTCTGGGGAAAATACTTCCTTAACAAAAAGATTAAGCACAGAATTGGGTCAATGCTCTGTTCAATGGTCTGTGAAGTTTTTGGTGCTATAATGAGGTTTTTTGATTGTGGAAACAGTTTATACTGGATGTYTGAACACTTGTTAAACTTCAGCTGACATTAGGTTTTCCAACTGACGGTGTTTTCACACAACATTTTGGTATAGGTGTTGCCAGGTAATATACTGACCAGCCTGCTAAGTCACACTCAGCAGAAATCCTTTGGAAGCATAAAGAAATAATTGCAAATGCTGACTTACACAGCTAAAAAGTTATTTTTGTTCTGCTTTCTAGTTGCAAAATCTTGGGCAGAGGTGGTAAAGTTAGGTGTTGCCAGACCACAAGCAAAAGCCATTAAAAAGTCTGTCCAGAAAGGAAGATCAGCAAAGAAGATARCAAAATCACCAAAGGTATTTTTAAACTGTAAAGCAGCATTTTTTTTAGATGGTAGCTTATAGGTATGTAACATCATGTTAATTGAGTATTGATATTTTTGTCCCAGTATGCAAGAAACTTGAGACCTGTAGGAAGAGGTCAGGAGCCACAGCTATTTATTCTTTTTGGTGCAAGTCCATCTATACCATSTGTAGTAAAGGATTAGATATGTGAGTGGGTAACTGCTCTGTAACATGGTTATAGAGTATATTAAATAGACACCAGTTTCACTAGTGTAATTGAAAGTGAACTTCTAATCTCTCAATTTGAATAATCTTAAGGCTATCTCTAGATAAAAGTGAAAGCGCGGGGTAGTTTGAGTATGTCTTTGTCCCTTCTCTACAGTCCAAACTGTAGAAGGGACAGGGCAGGGCATGCGTTTCAATTTAAATACTCTGCAAGCTGACACAGCGCAAGGGAATAAGGCTGAAGCACTCAGGATTTCCCTCAGCTCCCTAAGGCCAAGAAAACTTGCAATCTCAGGTGCTCATCAAGCACAGTCACTTAATTTTGAATGGGTATATATTTGCATTTCTCAGAGCTAACTCCTTAAAATAGCTGTGAGTTAACCACTTTTGACTGCAGAACAGTTGGTATTTGCCAAGCAAGACCAACTAAGTTTGTAGAAGATTTGAGTGATTAGGGKTTTTTTTATATACATCTTTTTTACTTTATTGATATTTTTTTTTGTTTTTCCCCTCTACAGACTCCAGAAAGAAAAGTAAAGGGTCACTTTAGTACAGGTCATGCGGAGTCTCCTGCTACCATAGTTGTAGGCAGAGCTTATACCACAACAGTTAGAATGGCCGGACAGGTCCCTAAAGTGGTAAAAAATCCTATCTTGAAACAAAACATGGATACAGATGAAAGCTTCACAGGTAAGTTGTGTGCTTTTAAAATGTATTACTGGCTCTACCAACTATGTAGTTCTTTTGTCAAAGTGTATGCTTGCTTCTCTGAATATAATTTGTAGGAATGACTGAGATGTTTCAGACTCCAGAAAATAAAAGTGGAAAAAGACTGCCTTTGTTCACTGTTCAGAAGACTGATTTTACACCAACATGTACTGCAGTGGAAGTTTCAGAGTTGCACACTCCTGAGGAATCTGGTATGTTTCTTATCTGAAAAGAGAGCAAATGTTTAGATATWTTTCAGGGTAGCAATGTAGTGACACGTCTACAGCTTGAGTCAATGAGTAGTCAGCCTAGGTGGACTTGCTATATAGTGATGCATCTGGCAACCCATGAAATGAGTTGCTTTATCATGTGTTAAAAGACATTTTTGTAGTTCTAGTTAATTTTTGAATAGGTGTTATTTTCTTATTCATTCTATTTTGTATGAACTTATCAAAATGCTGAAGCATGTATTGTTGTTTTAGGCAAGTTTAAAGTGTGGCAAATCTTGTGCTGAAGCATGGCAGTTCTTTAATCAGTTGTCTGTGGATACGTTTAAATCCAGTGATACAGTTTCATGCTGGGAAGAGGATGTTGTGTAATCTTGCAGAAAGAGTCTACTAAAAGAAAAAAAGTATCAAGTTAGGAAGATTTATATTAAGATGGTACTTCCCTTTTGCCTTGTGTCTTTTTACTTGTGACCTCTAAGACCAGTCATCATGTCCCAAAAGAGCTCAGACCTCTCTAAATTTAATTTTTCTTCAGAATTTAGCAAAACTGATTGTGTAGTGAAACACTGAAGAAAAAAATCAAGAGTAAATTCTCCAGTTTAAAATTAAAAAAAAAAATGAAATGCTTTTTAGTTTATTTCAGATTTTGTGGAAGTCTTAGGTGTAACAAACCTTGTTAAAACTTCAGAAGGGAGTCCAGTATAATRCTTACCTTGAAAATAAGTATTAGTGAAGTGATTTTTCGTCCACCTGAAGATTACGTCTGTTTGGTGGGCAAGCCCTTAATCTTAGGTGCTCTACACRCTGATCCTTTTGCATGTCAGAAATGCTCTTTAGTTTTGGAGTTTGGAAGCATGGAGCCAGAGCCTTTTCAGCAGAGCCAGCTAGCCAGTCAGTCTCCAGCCTGGATTGTTGCAAGAGCTCTTCCTTCTTGGGTGCAGTGCTTTACACCTTGTCCTTGTTGAATTTTGTCAGGGTCCTGTTGGTCCTTTCCTCTGACCTGCAGTACTCGTTACTAGCCTGCAGGTAGAGACCCTTTCACCATGACCCTCTGAGCCTGCCTGTCCAACCAGTTCTAGTCTGTCTGCAGCTTGRATGAATGAACAACTAATGTCCTAACCTAGGCACCAGAACATTGTGTGAGATGATGTTAGCTTTGCTAAAGTCAGGACGAATAATGTCCACTGCTCTCCTTTTATCCACGTATCACTTTATCACAGGAGGCAATTAGGAATTTCAGGTATCATTTTCTTTTGGTAAATCCGCACTAACTGTTCCTGGTTGCCCCCTTCTTCTTGTGCCTGGAAAAGTGTTTCTAAAGGACYTGCTCTGTTATTTCACTGGGGCCTGAAGTGAGGTTAACCTGACAATAGTTAAGGCTTAGTTCTGGGTATATTCCTCCAGAAGTTGTGCTTCTGCCACTTAAATTTAACTCATTGTAAAACCTTTTGTGTTGTTCTGACCAGGCTTTTCTCCATAACTTTTCATTGGCCTCAGTTCCTTTTACCACTGGGAAGAACGATGGGAAATATTTTGTCAACGAAGAGGGAGAGYGGTGGCCGTTTCTGTTGAGTGTCAGTGCAGTTAATGCTTGTTGTAATACTTATGTTAACAACATTGGGAAGTAGTGAGAGAAAACAAATAGCTGGTAWTAAATAGCCAGAGAAATTCACTTGACTTTTTTTTCCTAAGTTTYCCCCTCAAGCATCCTTTTCTTCCGTGCATAATAATCAAGACCCAAAACAGTCCAAGATTTCCCAGAGCCAGTGCTTCTACAGTGACCATAATGAATACTTGCAACAAGTGCCTTTCCAAACACAAACTTGTGCAAACTGAGTGCAGGTGATGCAAATTGTACAAAAATCTCACTTCACCTCTATTTTTCTTCTATACTTTCCAAAGTTTCAGAAAGGTCGTGTGTGTATATTGTGTAATATAAAAATTTGATTGATGTCTGATATTGCTACAATACCCTAAAGAAACTTGCAGTAAAGGTGTATCACTAGAAGTTTTTAGGGACAACATAAATTAATATTTTGATTATATAAAAGCATGACAATTTTTGCTTGCTTAATCAGATACAGTCTTTTTTAAATGTATGCTGTGCCCTGCAGGAGCCAATTACCTTATGGTTAATTGCCAAATCAATTGCTGAATTACACTTTAGTTTGTATAAAGCTCAAGATGTTTGAATCTGTTTTTTACTTATTTATACAACAATTAGAATATTTGGATTTTCTGCTTAATTTTTTTTCCAAATTACGTAAACCTATTCTTCTATTACAGGAGAGATGATAGTGTCGCCCTTAAGTAGCTCAGATGCTTCAGAGCAGAAACAAGATAGTCAAGACATCTGTCACTTTCTGAGAGATGAAGAGTTTGTGGTTGATGCCATCTCCACGAATACTCCTGAAAAAAAAGAGACTATGCTGGAAGAAAATGTTGACATGGACAGGTTGCTAATAAATCCAGAAAAATGTACACCTTGGGTGAAATTAGGAATTAAAAGCACGACCCCGAAGCAGAAGCCGGAGCCAGTT
>NW_028185539.1:2338275-2338710 GCF_003343005.1 Rhea americana
GGTGTCAAGCAGCTCCTGAGGACCCCGAAGCAGAAGCCGGAGGCTATTACAGATGAAAATGCCTCTAGAAGATTGCTGAAGACTCCAGTGGAAGCAGTAAAAGATACGGCAGGTGTTAAGTTAATCAGGAAAACTCCAAAAGTGAAATATCAACCAGTAGAAGATATGATTGGGGTCAGCCGTATTTTCAAGACACCAAAAGAAAAAGTTGAACCAGTGGAAGATATATTTGGAATTAGTAGATTAGTGAGGACTCCGAGAGAGAAGTATCACCCAGTTGAAGATTTTGTGGGTCTGAAAAGGCTTATGGCAGAACCCAGGGAAAAATGTTCAGATTTTGAAGTGGAATATGTCGGCGTTAAGGAGATGTTTGATGTACCAGAGGAAGTTAAGGTAAAATACTTTCTTTAGCTTTTGGAACAACTTACCTAGGCT
>NW_028185539.1:2338755-2359031 GCF_003343005.1 Rhea americana
AAAGTCATCTAATACGACAGTTTGTGTGTAATAGCATATAATTTAATATCTCATTCCTCCAGGCCCTGGAGAAAAATGACATTCTGGGAAAGTGCATGGTGTTGCTTTGAAGACTTTTAAAAAAAAATGGCAATCTTTTCCTTAATAGCTTTTTAAAGGGAAATGCCCCCTGCTAAAAGATATAGCTTGTTACAAATTTGAGTGCTTCATTTTCCAGCTATTTGTTTCCATTATGTTTAAAACGTCCTTTACATTGCTTACAAACTATAATTAACTTCTTTTCTTGCTATCCTTTTCACAAGCCCTACACATACTTGGATTTCTGGGTTTTGTATGACCCCTTCATAGCTTCATATCTGAACTTTGAAGTTTTTTTTCCTGCTTTCAACATCCAAGACTGAGCTCTTGCCAAGTATTGTGTTTGTCTGGTCATGATGATGGTCAGCTGATTGCTCACTATGCCTTTAAGTTTGTTCTTTGCTTCCTGAATGGTCGCTTGTTAGAGACTGATATATCTGCATATATTTGCCTGTATCGGTATGTATTTTTTTTGAATGAACCCTACCTAAGCAGTAACTGAGGTTGCTCTTGATGGCCATCTTGACCTTATTCACAGCTTTATCACTCTTGTCACTTGTGAATTTGATTAGCATTGACTTTTTTATGTTCATTTTCAGACCATAAATAAAATGKTGAGTATCACAGGGCCTAGTGCTGATCTCTGTAGAACTATGTTAAAACACTAAAATGCTCGAGCCGTTCAGTGCTAATACCCAAAATTACTTTTGAGATCTCATTAGGGCACTTTTGAGCCGATTTACTGAATACTTTTTTAACTGTATACAGTATTGTTTTTCACTGTAAAAATTGCTGCACTAGATCAAATGATTAGTTTGGAATTTGATGTATGTATGCTAAGTACATTACATTACAGTTATCAAATTGATTTCATTTTTTTGTGAAAAGTATTTGAYATGATGTTTTTCGACTATTATGTTCCTAATTTTCTATGAATTTATCGATTATTGTTTATTCCTTTAGGTCAGATCAATAAATATTACAGATCTTCAGCAAGAAGATACTGTACTTCCTTGTACTAATTCCAGTCATGAATCTGGTGAGTACAAATGCTTTGATTATCAGCTAAAGGGATAATGAACCATATTATGAAGTTTAAGTGTGTTTTAAAATTCTAAAATACACAGTATGCAAAAATAACATAGTGGATGGAACGTGGACAGTAATCACTACCGAAAAACAGCTACCGGAAGGTAGATTTGTTTGTGAAGTAATGGTGTAATAGTTTATTGGTGTAGTAATGGTAGCATCTCCATCTGAACTAATGTTTAAAAAAAAAAATGCTCCCTACTTAATTATCTTTCTTTGCAAAGCTTGAAGCTATGAATTCTGCCTACCAAATAAATCAGACATCTTTGTGCAGTAACCTGTCCTTTCTTCTGGCAGTCAATAAAAATTACTTTTTTTGTTAGGAATATTAAATGTGATTTGAATTTCCCTCCTTGCCCGTCTCCCACAGTAGGATAGTTCTGCTCAAAACTCACAGATACTTTGGTCAGACATAGAAACGTATAACTTTTTTTGTGCTCTTTTCTATGTRAACACTTCTAATGGGGGGAAAAACTCTTTTAGAAGACAAAGGAAATATTTCAGAAGGTGGAGATTCTCAACAGATGGTATCACCCAGCAAAGACCAGTCTACAAAGAGACAAAAAAGGGGCAGACCAAGGAAGACAGTGCATGCTATTTCAGTAAAACAGTGTGGAAAGAATCTAGAGGAAGACATAAATTTACAAGAATTGCAAACTCTGGAAATAAAGAGCCCTCAAGAGGGGATGGATGTGGTTAACGCTTCAGTTTCAGCGGCTAAAAATCTACGAAGAGGAAAGAGAACAAATCGTTGCATTGAAGAAGAAATTGTTTCAGTGCACATTGATCGTGAAAAAGCTGAAACTGTGTCATTTGTGGAATTATGTGGAGCTGCTCAAAGACCAAGAAGAGGTAAAAAGAATGAACCAAAGGAGTTAAAACATCAGAGTCTTGAGTGTTGTGGCAAAGACTCTTCAGTGCTACAAAAAGAACCTGCAAATATAAAACAGACTTTGCAGGAGTATGGTGTTGATGATATATTAATAACTGAAGAGTGTCAAAGTATAAAGACAGAAAGTATGTCTAATAGCATTCAAAATGCAGACTGTCAGCATCTGCAAACAGAATTCACAATAACTGAAAACAAATCTAATGAAGGTAGTATAGAAAACAAAGAAATGTTTCTGTCACCTAGGAAAATGTCTAGAGGAGAGAAAAAAGTCGAAATCACAGAACCAGTAATTCCATCTAAAAGAATAAGAAGAGGAAAAAATGTCCAAGTCAAACAGTCACCTTCAGAGGAGCTTCATGGGACAGCGAGGAAACTTTGTAAGGACTCTTCAGCAAGGATAATGCAAGGAGATGAACAGACTTTTGACAAAGGTATCACTGAGACTGCCCTTGCAGAAAAATCTGAAATCGGAGCTGAACCTGAAATAAAGGTAGTAGAAAAAAGAGGAAAATCTTTAAGAAATGCTAGAAAGCATTTGATTGAAACAAAAACAGAAATTTGCAGGATGGCACCTGAAAATATGCAAAAAGTTCAAGACACCAAGGAAACTTCAGCAGAAACTGTTACTGAARCACAATCGCACATGCAAAGTGAGAGGAAAGTATGTCAGGGAGATGAATCTGAAAATGCACAGGAGAATGCAGCAGAGTCATCTCAAAGATTAAAGTCACAGTCAGCTTTTGGAGAGACAACCAAAGCACCTGCTGCTGTTCTGYACTTGGAAACAACCAGAAGCACAGTACAAGAAACAAGCAGAACTAGAAGTAGGAGAGTCAAAAAGGACTCCTTGGAGATAAAGGCTGATGAATTTGTCAGAGATGTAAACAGCCTAAAAGTAATTGTTCCCAAACTTAAGTCAGAAACAGTGCTGGTGGAATCCTCTGTCAAGGATTCTTTAGGTTCTCCCAGTGTCGAGGACATGAACGACACAGCTGCCACAGCAGTACCTGCTGCAGACAATGACAAAGTGGCTCATAGCTGTCAAAAGCAGACTGAAAATGAAGAAGTACTTAAACCTCAACAAATTGGAATACTGCAAGAGAGTCAGACACAAATAAATGGGACTACATTTAGAAGAGGTAGAGGGAAGAAAGTTAATTTTGAACTTGAAGAAGCTAATTCCAAAGCACTTGAAGGGAAGAGTTTACCTGGAGATGATAAAGGAATAACTTACAAAGGTGGTCAACATGACACTTTAGAAAATACTTCCTCACAAATAAGGAGGAGCAGAAGAAAGCAAGTTGATTCCATTCCACCAACAGCTTGTTCTAGCTTTACTAAAAAACAAACATTAATTGAAGATCATAGTAAAAATGAGACTTTTGTAGAAGATCCAGCTTTGGAAGCTACTCTCTCCTCAACAGAAGAGAATCCACTGAGATGGGGCAAAAGAGGAGAGGTTGCTGTAGCATCACAAACCACTAGTTCTGTTTCTATCAGAAAAAAACGTGGGTTGCTGGAAGGTGATGATAAAAAGATGACTGTGAAAGAAGATCAAAATATGGCTTTGGGAAATAAAACTTCCCAGGCAAAATCAAATGCAGCAGCAAAGGACAAAAGAAAGAAGATTGATCCAGCAGCAGAGGCAAAAAGTTCATCTTCTCTCCAGAGAAAACGTGGCTTGTCAGAAACTGATGATAAAGAGGAGAGTTCTAATCAAGAACAAAATATGCCTTTGGAAACCATGTCCCCAGCGAAAGAAAAACCATTAGGAAGGGGCAGAAGGAAAGAAACTGCTTTGATGTCACATACAACTAATTACATTTCTCTTAGAGGAAGACGTGGTGTGCTAGCAGATAGTGGTAGAGAAGATACTCTTAAAGAAGATCAAAATGTGGTTTTGGAAACTGTTGCTTCATCTGTAAAAGAAACTCAGTTGAGGAAGGGCAGAAGGAAAGAAGTTGCCCTCTTGTTAGAAGCAACAAGTTCTACTTCTATTCAGGGAAAACAAAGTGTATTAAAAGAAAACAGTGGAAAGAATACTTACGGGGAAGCTGAAAAACTGATTTTGGAAAACTCTACTTCTCCCCAGAAAATGGATCTTTCAAAAAGGAACTTAAGGCAAAAAGCTAATGTCACTTCATTAGCTGTTCGTTCCACTTCACCACAAGGTAAAATCAGTTTGCTGGATAGTGGTAAGAATGAAACTCCTGAAGAACAAGAGAACTTACCTTTGGAAATAGTGCCATCTGCCAATCTGTCAAGAGCAAGTAGAAAGAAAACTGTTTATTTCAAATCTGAAGAAGCTGGTTCCACCTTTCTCAGGGAAAAACATGCTTTGTCCAAAGACATAGATCAAAAGGATACTCTTAAAGATGATGAAAATGCGTTGCTGGATAGTAATTTATCCCAGGAAAAACCAAGGCTATTGAGGAATAAAAGAAAAAAGGTAGAACTTGCGTCAGAGGCAGCTACTTCTACTTTGCTCTGTGATAACGGCAACTTGCCAGAAAATGAGAACACCTCAAAAACTCAAAATACATGTATGAAACCCCCTGATTCTGAAAAAAAAAATTCCTCTAGTAAGGGAAAAGAGGTTAACCTTCTACCACAGACAACTTCCACTTCTCGCAGAAGAAAATGTCAGTTGCCAGAAGATGACTTAGCATCCAAAAAATTAAAATCCGGTAAGGCATGAATTTGCTTTCTATTCCCTAAAAATAATTAAGTTATTTATTGATGTAAGAATAATGTGAACAAACTCTCTGTAATTTATATTACTGTGGGCTACCATACTCTAATGTAGATATACAGTAGATTTTTAATATAGCAAGAAATCCAAAGTAAATAAAGGTGGTTACTCTATACAAGAGTGTCTCAAATAGAAAGTATAGATTTTGTGGGATATGACAGTTGTATTCATTCCCTGGATTATTCAAATGTCCTCATGCTCTTTCATACCACATTTGTACCCTACATAACTTTTAGTTTAAAGTAAATGCAACAACTAACTTGCAGGAGAATGTGGTCATGACATAATGTGATAATCACATTTGTCGCACACTGTTGTTTTCTCCTAAATGCTGTCTAAACTCTTGTATCCCTGACTTCTGGAGGACCTTGATGGCACAGGTTCCATGTGCTTCCTATTCTCCCCCCTTTCTGTTTTGCTTTCCTCAAGCCAATATAATTCTTGTCACTAATGTCTAAAATATTCCCTGAAATTTTCAGCTGGATATGATGTAACTTAAAAACTAGTATGAAATAATTAGAAATATGTTAGTAAATAAATACATGRAAATAATGACTGAATATTTACAAGTACCTATTTAGGGATTTCTTGGCAAATTGTGTTAAAAAACATACTGCAGTTTGGTTGTCCCTTCTGTTTTATTTCTCTTGGTCCCTTTCACTTTTCTTTGGCACATGCCGTATCCTTCGATAACATGTACTTCTGTCTTAGTTTATGGACTTTTCTTTTGTTTCCCTTCTTTATACATTTGCCAATTTCTGCCTTCTTATCCTGCTATATGTACTTGCCAGAAGTACCTATACATACCTCCTTTCTGATGCTGTATATGTTCTTCACTACCTGCCTGGATAGCTTCTCCTCCAGGGATGTCATCTTTTCCCCAGGTGGATTTTAACAGAAGTTTACATTTTTGGTGCTGGTTCTCATTTCTTGGAGTAGCCTCAGTTTTCTGTACTATCTAGATTCTTGCATAGGTGTCTGCTTTCTTTAGTTAAAACCTGACTTGCGAGCTGTATTTGAAGCATAAAATCATACTAAATATTCATTTTCTGCAGGATTTTACGTCAGTATTGGGTATATTTTAGTTTTACATATCAGTAAAAGGGATTTTAGCTGAAATAGTAGCTAATTGGTTTTGGTGCTCTCATTAATGTTAACCTACTTTCAGAAATAGCTGCAAGTCCTCAGGGAACTATTTTAAAGGATATTGAATGTGCGGAAATGTGGGTTTTGTAGCTGGTTTGTTGAGTTCATAGATGTAATCTGTAGAATATAGTCATTAGGGACATTTCCTTTAAAAACAATGTAACTGAAAATTGAATGTTATGAAATGTTTGATTTATGATACGTACTTACAGTTAATGTTTTTGTCTACAAATAGAGAATGATGAAAATAGATCTCTGCAAAAAGGAAAAAGAAACAAAACTAAAGAAGAACTTGACAAAACTGCAATCCAGCAGACAGCTGAAGGAACAGACAGGAAAACAAGATCAAGCACAAGAACAAGAACAAGACAGTAGTTTTAACTGTTGCAAAACTAGTTTTTAAATCCATTTAGTAATCAAAACTGCAGCTTTTTTAATGTGAATTGATTTGTGCTCAGATTTTAAACTCAGATTTGTAAAGCAATCAATGATTTTTGATATTATAGAAATTATTTTTAACAGATATAGCTTAGATATCTGTTTAAATAGATCTGCCTTRTATGTATAGTGCTTTCTAAATAATGGGAAGCTTGTGCAAAACTGCAAACACAAAAATAAATCTTTTTGTAACTATTTATCCCTTCTTTCTGTTGATCAGTGCAGCAGTCAGGAAGTCTTATTACTTTACCAGTCTAACTGTAAGTTCTTTGCTACTCAAATTCTACTGTGCTTATGTCTGTCTTTTCCTTAAAGTTCTGTAAATATTTTTTTTTTAAAAAAAGGAAAACTATAGGTTTATTAGCAGAAATATGTTGAAATTGTGATATTTCTTTAAAAAAGAATCTTAAGTTCATTGTACTGCAACTACAGTTTTGAAAGTCATTAAATTTGAAAACATTTTGTTTGAGATGACTTCTTATTTGTGTACCTAGAAGCAATTAGGAATGTATAATTATTACTGTTCTGCAAGCGTATGTCAAAGGTTGGATCTTCCAGGTCAAACTGCACAATCATGAAAGTGTACCTTAGGTCTTCTGAAATGCAGGCAGTTCTCTGGTAAACACTGCCATGCTTTGCAGCACTTCTATTTGTAAATAATCACTGATATGCTGCAGAAAAAGTGAGTATATAAACTTCTGTTGTTGTGCCTTTYCAGAGTTGCAGGTGATGTCAAGGTTTCCTAGTGACCTTTGGAGACCCTTTTTCAGAGATCAGTGTCTTCRTTCTCTGGTACTAACAGTGTGGGTTAGTCTTTAAGGCTGGTGACTTCTGGTATGTACTAAACACAGAAGGGAGTAAAATTGGGCTCAGGCATCTAAATTTTCTGCAGTTTAAGACCAAGATTAAGAACCTGCATTTCTATATAATCTACAAAGAATTACAGATATTTCTAGGGAAGGTTAGTTGGATGCTATGTTCCAGGATATCCCCTAATTAAGGGATGTATTGAATGCTGTCCAGATATTTAGAGCTCACATGTGATACAAAATATTTATTTAAACTTCAGGYAGAATAGGATAGGTAAAATAGGCTGTGTTTCGATGTTTAGGGCACTCACTTCCTGTCTAAATGCACTTAGTTTTCTGTTTGTTTTACAGTGCAAGATTGTGTGGATGTAGCCATATTTTCAAATTAGCTCTGACTTGGGGCCAATATGTTTGATCTACCTAGGTTATTTGTATGCTTTCCGCCGATCCGGACCAGTGGTCTGGTCTGGCCAACAGGTCTATTTCTGATGAAATAGGAGCAAACCCCCAAGTGTTTTCTCTAGCTTAGTTTTCAGCCTCCCAAATGTGAGGAACATCTTCACCAAAATGTTTAATTGCAAATCCAGTGCTACAGACTTGGTCTTTGTAAGCTCGCATAGCTTGATGCTTCTTGTCACGGGAACAACTGAAGTGGTAGATCTGAACCGTTAATCTTAGAGCTTTTTGGAATCACAAGATRTTTCATTTCAAAGCAGCACTTAACTGATTTGGGTCTATGTGTATATTAAGTCTGGCAGGTTCAGCAGCTTCTTTTTTTCAGTTTCTTCTCACCCCACAAAAGAGTGGTCTTTCCTCACACTTTGTTCATAGCCCTGCATCTACCTAACCTTGCGAAATAGAGACAACTCCATCTTCATGAAGCTTGTGCTACGTCAGCTCCTCCAAGGCCATTCCTTACAAATAGCACCAGATTTTTTTGTAGAAGCCCAGAGACTGTAGTCACAAATTGATTCACAGAGGGGAAACGGAACAAGGTAACCTACTGATGTAATATTTTAATATTAATGGATAATGAATAATTTTGTCAGAACCCCATTATGACTTTAGTGCACATAACATTACAAGGATTAAAAAAAAAACCAAAACCCAACACCTAAGCAAACTTATTTAAAAGTTGTGCCAGAAGGAGGATTTTATTGTCAGCATTGATGTCTTACCCTGTTTTTCCTAGAATCCTGCATTGTTTCTAATGGAAAAGATTGTTGTCTACCAGCTGAGTATCTTGCAGAAGATGGCTAGATCTCAGCAGAGAACAAGTGAAGAAATAGTGATGYGCTGTAATAACTGACACCATGTGTAGAGCAAATGAAATGCTGAACATGATATTGAGGCAAATGTGTTGGAGGGTACTGTTATGCTCATGTATTCACTGTATTAATCTATGTAGCTTATCTTGCACAGGCTGTTTCTATTTGGAGTAACCTGTCTTTTTTTTTTTTTTTTTTTTTTTTTTTTGGCATTCTATTCCCCAAGAAATCATTTAAGCGTTTGTGGGATCCATCTCAGAACTTGATCTGTCTGAATGAATATTTATGGTTAGAACTCTGCATTTATATTCATCTGCTGCTTAATTTTGACATTTACTTTTCACTGAGCCATRGGAAGATCTTCCCACTGCCTGTCCCAATTACATAATTACAGAAAATTTATCTGGCTTGATAGCCTTCATTATGAAATGTGGAAATAGAGTAATACTCTGACCTCTTGTGACATTTGGTGGAGGTACCCCTCTTCCAGGTGAGCCTGCTTTTCTCTTCCCTTCTTTCTTGTGCTCCTATCTGTAACTTTTCTCCTCTATTCTCACGACTGTATGAGAGAATAAAGTGTCTGTAAGTAGCTGTACTTCTTGTCTTTTTGATCTTTAGYATCATTCTATAGTCAAGGCAGTAAATTCTGGCCTAATGATAAATCAAAATCTTAAGGYAGTTGTGAAGACTGGTTTTCCAGAATAACAGAAAGCAGCAGTGTTGAAGTCTATTTGCTTTGGAAGAAAATACTCCACTTTGCATATTGTACCTCTGCGTTTCTTAAAATTGTAATAGCTCACACCAGATTCTCCGCCTTCGCTAGCAAGTGTTCAGTGGTGATGCACCCTCTGTACGAAGGAGAAGTGAAGCTTGTGCAGTTACGCTCCTCAGTATGTGCATAGAGGAAGAATGCCAGGAAAGTTTCCGTTTCTGCGGTGAAGTAGCTGCCGAAGTGGTGAGCCACAGCACGGCAGCGAGCTGCGACGGTGAGCTGCTGCATGCAGTCCTGAAGAGCGGAGCACTGCGSGGCACTCGGCCAGCCGTGATAAATTTAGGTATGTTGTACTAGCTCTGGTACAGTGAATTAAAGTGCGGGAGAGTACTTGAGAGTACTTCACAATTTACATGCCAGCACTTGAATTCCTGGCTGCAAGTACGGTGTAGATTAGCCTTTTTGTGCAGAAGGACATGTCAGCAAGACAAGCAAACCAGCTTTTTCACTTAGTAGCCTTGTCGGTTATGCATAACACACAAAGTGGTACACACTCATCTGCATCCYTAATTAGATAGAGCTACTGAGAGTAAATCATCTTTTATATTGCTGGCACCGTTAAGCAATGATCTTGATTATACAATCAAATTAATTGTTTTGGTTTTTGTTTTGTTTGGGGGGATTGAAAGAAGTAAGTAACCCCGGTTTTAAAATGTTGAGTTTTAGTGTGAATCAAAGCAAATGAATAAATAACTGCTTCTGAAATAAGAGAAATCTGTCTCGGTATGGCTGCACCCTGTGCCTTCTGTTACTAAAAATCACTAATGTTTGGGGGGGGGGGGAGGTAACTACTGGAAAAGTTATGTTTAAACCGTGATCTTGGGCTTGTTGGGTCCTTTCAAGAGGAGGTGGAGGCCGAGGGGAGGGATGGAGAGTTGGGGATGTTTCTTTGTTTGAACTGTTGTGACAGTGGTTTATCTCGGGGAGGCCATGGTTTCTGTACTTGTCCTTGCGTGAGTCACCCAAACTTGCAGCAGAAATATGTTTCAGATTTTACCCACTACTGGATGCTAGTATAGTATGTCAGCTGCTCCATTTTATTCCACAGTCCGCCAAATACAAATGTTCACATTTTATCCCTCTTATCCTCTAAGGAACTTAAGGTGAAAAAGGAGGTTAATGGCTGCAATTGCTCTTTCGTGAAAGCAAACAGTTTGGGATTCTGGAGTAATGGTGCTACTGCTTCTTCATGCAAAAGAAAACAGCAAAGTGGCTTCTTATTTTGCAGTTAAGATACTCGTATTTTTACATGTGGTAGGGAAATATTCCAGTTTAGAAAGATGGTCTYACTATTTATTTTTTTCTTCTCTCTCTCACACTTGGTGTAATCTGGCATGAGTTTCAGCTGGCTTGTCCATGTCTGTTCAGAGGGCTTTCTTCTCCGAGTGCTCAGCTGGAGCTCAGAGCTGAGCTGGTTCTGCGCCTTCACGCGCTCCAGTCTGCAGGCTTGCAGTCAGAAAGTCTCTTTAAGCGTAAGTGGAGGAGCACATCAGACTCGTCTGGCTCGGGTCAACGCAGGTCTGCCGCTGGGTCGGAGCTAACGAGTCCTGCTAGAATCCAGACTGCTGCCGTGCCTTGGCGTTACGGCTCAGTGACACGATGTCTGAGCTTGCTCTGCAAGCAGCCGCTCGGGAGCGTTGATTTGAGCTCCACTCCGCAGGACGGTAACTGCTCCGAGACCGGAGCTGGCTCCGGTAGTGGCACAGCTACTGTAACTGAGCGAAGAAGTCCTACTGGATTCTCTTGTAGAACTGAGGATTTCCGTCATTTCTGGTTTATTCAAATTCTATAAAAATGTATTGTGTTGGCAATTAAATTTTGCCCCAAAAAGTTRAAATTTCAGGTGTATCTCCAATGTACCTCCAAAGTTTTTTTGAGAAATGTCTCAGGAAGTATTGAAATAAAGCTTTTCCTAAGGGGTTTGCCAAGGAAATAAGTCTTTTTTTTCCCCCTCTAGCTAGAACATTTTCAAATTACTTTATGTTCTATATGATACTTCATCTTCGTTGGTAAGTTGCCAATGTGGAATTAAAAAAAGGGGGGGGGAAGATGGGGGAAGAAGGAAACGGAAAAAGTCTGCTGCTACCTTTCCTACGTGGACCTGCATTACTAATTCTTTAGAAGTCCAATCACACTAAAAATTCCTCTTCGTGTAGAGCTTTCAATCTGAGCGGTTTGCTTCGTTATAAGCAAATAATGGAATATAAAGAAATAAATAAAAATCGGGAAGAGAAGTTGTTCGAGGTTAATAGTTAAATAAATAAAAATCGGGAAGAGAAGTTGTTCGAGGTTAATGGTTACCTGTCTGCAACTCTCCAATATCCATTATGAGAAATTTGGAGAAAGAAAAATCAAAGCAACCATGCCTTTGCCTTTTAGAAGTTTGTGCATTCAAAACGTCTGCTTTATTCGTGTTCTTTTTATGAGTGAATTATTCTAGTGTAATTTGTATTTGAATAATATGTTCAGTTTCATCATTAATGCTGTGAACTTCATTGATACCACAGATCATTAGAACAGGCTTTCTGAATGGAGGATGAATGATCGTTGTAGCATCACTTATTCATCCCGAACCCTTTGTCAGACACAAATTCTGTAATTACTGATGTTATTTACCAGTTTCAGTCTACATGTGCTATTCTGTTTTCTCTGCATATTTGTAAGTATGGTTATTCAAGTTTTATATTTACATGCAGTATATTTTTTGGTGTAGAAAGWAGTTCATACTCTATCTTGCCAGTCAATAGGGAACTTTTCCTTCATAATACATTCATTGTTTGTTTATAGTTAGTCAAGATGCCAATTATCGGGGGAGGAAGTGTTGCTTTCTGGCCTAATTTTGCCTGGAAGTGTCAAAAGGTCAGCAGCATTTCTAACGTCAGGTGGGCACACTCTACAGCCCTGTGGGAGATATGTTAGAACCTGATATCTTGATTAAGTGTTGAGTTTATGAATCTTTAAGAAGTCTTTAGAGAATTGCCTTAAGTCTGTGCGTAACCTTAGGGAGAAAATAATTAAATTACAATACATGTTTCCATACCAAGATCCCCTCCAGTGAAAGAAATACCTAACTTGAAATACGGATTAGGTGGCTTTTATCTATGGATTAGATTGCAGGTATGAGCTTTTTAAATACTTTGTCTGTTTTCTGACCCAGTGAAATGCAGAGAGAAAGCCTTCAGCTTTTAGAGCTGAATTATCATGTAAGTAATGACAATTGGTGGTTTGTTTTCTTTTTGGTGGTGGTGGTGGTACTTCAGTTCACCTGCTTCTAGTCATACCAACAGAGTAGTTAGTGTGGTACAGCTATTTATGTGGCAGTGGAAAAAAATGATTTATTACTTTTACCTGAACATTTCTTTGGGTTTAAGAGTAAGCAAAGAATAACTGGTGTTTCATCCTTAACAGAACGGGGATCCATGGACCAGGACTGCTGTGCTGATCCCTCCTCTCCCAGCCCTTCGGTACAATGCTCATGGAGACCAAGAGGTAACAAAGTGCTGCTTTACTAATTTGCACGGGCTAATTTGGGAGCCAGTAACAGAAAAACGTCAGTTTTATGGAACTATCTTCTAGTGCCAAGTGCTAGTTATAGCACCATAGTAATTTAGGAGGACAGTGGAGGAAATGCCTTAAACTCAGTCCACAGTCAGTTTGTAACACAGGACAAAACAAAACTTAGAATTATTTTCTGGAAGAAAGCACACAAATTATCTTGTGATTTTTTTCAAGTGTAACTATGTGTTTCCAATTAAGTTTAATCCTTTTCTCAAGCATTTTACTGGCAAATATTAATGTGCGAATGAAAATTTCGAAGGTATAATCTGGTTGTCAACCCATGCTACACACTATTSACAGTCTCCTGAGTTTATACCTGTACTTAGTTCCCTTCAGGGAACCTCACTGTCTTTGATATTGCTAAATACTTAAAGGTATCCCTGCCGTGKGTTATCTGTCCATTAGTAGCATTTATATTTTTGCCCATTCAAGAAACTGAATGTATAGTTTGAAAAATCCCATGCAGCTGCAAAACAGCYGGCAAAGTAATTCCCGAACTGGCTGACTTCTACATCACTCTTCCCCTTTTAACTGTGTCTCCAGTAGACTTTGTGCTTTTTCTAAAAGACCCTTCTTTGGTCATCCCTACAAAAGATGGTATCAGCTGGGCACATACAGAAATTAAGTAAAATACTTGCATTTTTTTTTCCTAATGAAGCTCCCTGGGAATTAGAAAGCGAACCCCAAAAGGTGGTGGAGTACATAAAGAATGTAAATCACAATTGTTTCACTGTGCAAAAAATTTATTCTAAAAGCAACTGTCATTTGAACCTTATGCTAGGAAAATATTTGGGGGGAGGGGCAGGGGGAAGCAGGTTCCTATGTAGAATCCATCTGGAAAGAAAGAAATGACACAGAATTGGCAAACAGGAAAAAATTCAAGGATAAACTATGTTAAAGTAGTTCAAAGAGGGTATAATGCTCATACTTATAAATATCTCCTGGTAAGATATTCTACATAACTCTGTGAACTAGCTCAGTTTATTTACCTTAGGGATGTGAGGTGATAGTGTCATTTTCTGTCCCAAAGTATGAGCTACAGCAAAGATTCACCTGATTTTTTTTTTTTTTTTTTTTAATTACAATGGAAGAACACAGTATGTCTTTCATTTAAAGAAACATTTGAATCATTTTTTCTAAGGAGCATAATCTGCAAATTTAAGATTCACACAACTGAACTCAATGTTGGAAGATTTCTTTCTTTTTTTTTTTTTTTTTAAGATGTGGGGGGACCAAAGTTTTGGGCAAATGGTGCCATATCGTGTTTATCTGAGTAAAGCAGTCTTATCTCACACAAGGAGTTACTTGTCAACCTAGCTAGAATGTTTTGATTATAAATTTAGAAAAAAAATGTAATTAATTTTCCAAGTATGCCTCACTGCTTTTTATGCTTTGGTTCTAGAAAGCTTTTGTCTGATGATGGGAAAAAAAAAGTCTTTAATTTTGGTATATTTTACAGTGACTTGGAGTTTCACAGTTGCATGAAAATGTGCTTGGGCTTAGCATTGGCTGTATTTGCATTTATACGTTTCTCTGTATAGTGCTCTATGCTTTTATTTCTCTGAGCCTAGCTAAAGAAYGGATATAAACATAAAGCCAAAGTAAATAAACACACAGGGAAAGACAGTAGGGAATTAATGCTGAGTACTGGTGGTGAACACGCATGGTTGAGTAAAATAATCAGTTCACAAATTGCAATATCTTGTGGTCATTCTTTCTGTTCAACTGGAGCAGAATTCACTTGCAAAGACTGGGGAAGAATGTGTAATATAATAACTGCTATTCTTTTTATCAACAGGATCTTTACTTTGGGTCRAAAGGGGGGGTGGGGGAAAGAACTATATTAAAAAGAAGAAAAAGACTAAATGATGCCAGATAGCGCACCCCACTATTCGTTTTGATATATTTAATATCATATGATGGAGGCCTAAATCAAATTTTTTTCCCAAAGAAACAATAACATTCCAAAAGTACTTGCAAGTATGTTAATATTGCATCATCAAGTATTTCCCAATGGCATAATATATACCCTTGAAAAGGGTATGTTCCCCGTTATTTTATATTACATTTTAAATACAATGTTACATGGATATAACATAGTAAACACACAATCAAAGTGTCTTCTGTTTGTTTTTTTGTGTTCAGGAGCCTATTCATACTCTGTTAAACATGGTCACAAAACTACAAACTTGTAACACTGGGCTTTAGGTCAACTGCATATTCGTGTCTGCTAAGTGACCTTGAACCAGTAGGAAAGAAGAAATCAATATTTTAAACCTTCCTTTTAGTAGCGAGCTGACTGCTCTTTAAAGTACATGGGCTTTCTGCTTTAGTTACATAGATAAAGTAACTTGAAGAAGTTACCTAATTGGCATGGAGAGTTTAAAAATCTCCCCCAAAAAAAACCTGACAACAAGACCAGATTTTGATAGTTCAAACCAGCATTATAATTAATGCCACAATTTTACGTATTCTTGATACCCTCTTTAAAATCCAGTATCCTTTATGAATKTTGTAAGTTCTGGACTTGTAAGGCTTTCTTGACAACGAGATCAACTGCTTAATTACATGAGGCGTGGAAAGAAACCTTGCAATGGTTTGAATTTTCTGTCTTTTAATTTGCATCTTCCRTGGCATTCCTCCCCTGACTT
Organism: Rhea americana; assembly: GCF_003343005.1. Lineage (NCBI taxonomy): Eukaryota > Metazoa > Chordata > Aves > Rheiformes > Rheidae > Rhea > Rhea americana. The sequence goes on from NW_028185539.1 coordinate 2,354,209, forward strand.
GACCCTAAGGTGTGCTGCTATTTTGAGAGAACAGTATGACTGCAGTTGTTAACCTTGATGCCAAGTTGTAAACACTGTCAGGCTCRATAATTTCCCAGAGGCTGGGATCTAATGGAGGCAATTCTCAAAGATTAAAAGATATCAGGTAATTGATGATCTTTGAGGATATTGTCTCCATAGATTCCCGCTTCAGCTTCCTTTCCTGTTTCTTTAGAATATAATTTATGGCTTGTACTCAGAGGAGGCAGTGAAAAGAAATGGAGACAGGTGGGACTTGCACCCTTTTCAAAAATTGCATGTGAGGTTACATGCAACTCCAGAAGTCATTATTAGTGAAYGTTCTCAGGCTTGTGACTAGACGTACACGCACTTCAAAGGTTTAAATTTGTGGAGGCAAACACACTTGAAGAACATCTCATGAAATAACTTTTTCTTTCAGAGCATTAAAAAAGGGAACAAAACTCCAGCTRGAATTTTAACCATCAGGTACCTCAGATTATCTGATTTTTTTCTTTTTTACTCACGATAGATATTGATATATTTTTAYGGTACGTATGAATACTCGTGCCTAGCAGGTATTTTTAATACCAGTCTCTGACTCGCATTCACTAAGCCATCTGAATGATAAAGAAAATAACAACAGATGTTAACACTAGAGGCTGGAGGCACCTCATTGTATTAGAAAACTCAAGAAAAATTAATGATCCTATCTTCAGTATTACACATGTGAATTTTTGTGTTTAAGCAAACTTTTCTATGTCAAGAAAATGTTATTTGACGAGAAAATCTCATCTTTTTAAACTCCAGTAAAATGCACGATAGTGCATGGCTAAAATATGCCCCTGCAGTCCAAAGCTGACCTTTAGTAGCCACAGCTTCAACAGGATAGATGCTAGAAGTACCGAGTAAACTCTTCACTATCTTTYACTGGAGAGGAACTATTTTCTCTAGAAGTGAGTAAAAAATGTTTCAATAGCTAATCAGTTTTAACAGAAAAAGTTTAAACCTGTYGCAGATGGAGCCATAAACTCTTACAAAAAGCAGTTCTTCGTACACCTTTCAGCCCTAAGCGTATTGATTTGGGGCAACCACATTAGAGTTGGCGCACAATTTGCATCGGCACATAATTTGCATCAGTTTTTATAAACTAGGGAAATAACCTAGTAAAAACTGTGATGACCCTGTGAAAAGCATCTYGTTTATCTAGTTTAGGCTGGGGTGCTTCTCATTCTCCTGTGCAGTCTATCTACATTAGGCACTTGGGAAAAATTGGCTATATCCTCATGTAAAAACTGATCTACGTAATTATGCGAATCCAAATATTACGCCTAAACAAGGGCAGGCCTGTACTGTTGCTTAGAAAGTCATGCACTGTATATTTTATACTTATGAGAAAGAAACTGCTTAAGAATGTAGAAAGTCGACAGAAAATGCTCTTCTCTGCTGGCAGCCTTAGGAACTCAGAGACCGACAGTCTTACTTGCGAATTATAGGCAGGCGTGCTATGTAGACGTAGGGAGCACAAAAGTTGTGCAGCGTCCAGTCACATCTGATTCTGAACGTATTAATTCAGGATCTCATTCAGGTCGCTCTAGGTTGCATGGAAGCATCCTAGCCAGCCGCAGAAGGAATCCGAACCCTTCGAGACACGTGTTCCTCCGTTTATGTGTTTTAAGGAGGAGACTGGTGACAAAGCWCCATTTTTAATACTACTTTCAATGCTGCTTTCAAAGTCTCATGAATTGCATCAATACATTTTAAGAATTTTTGCTGTTACTTTGATGTGCACCCATATGGTTTTCCATTGCAATGGAAACTTATTAACAATAGAGGTGCACTAAGTAGACAAACTATTCCATTGACCAGAAAAGCTTGTATGTGACTGGAAAAAATAGCATATTTCTGGAAGTGAAGGTGGGAGATTAAAAGGCTTGCAGCCGTCTGAAAAGTATTTCTAAACATGGATTTATTTCTATCGAAACAAATTCTCTATTTAAGCTTATTTTAAGTGAAGAAGGTTGACTGAAATARTTATATTTTGTTTTCTTAGTATTATTTTCTTCAGTAAGAAGAACATATTTTGTAGGTAAAGACACAGAATCAGAAGTGCTGGCATGGTGAAATGCAAACTGGCATGTTCTGCAATTAAGAGCCTTTTTCAGGCTGCTGGATAGGTATGGAAGAAATATAAGGATATCTAAATGGCTAATYTATGGCTTAGAAATGAGCTCATTAACTTGTCTTCTGCTCACTTCAGAGGGAGTTGCATTTACCTCTGTATYAAGCATGCTTGGCTTTGAGGCTCTGGAAGTTTTTAAAAATATTCTATGAAGACAGAAAAATTCACAAGTTTCATTGCCTCTAAGAAGGTCAGACAAATAATCCTAAAAATCAGCTTATTAGAGCTGTAAATTATGTTTAAAGACTGTGCTTTTAAGCACCTAAAAGTCCATTTACTATCTAAAGTTCAGCTCTGAAACAAAGAACRCTATAGTAAGCCTTGGCTTTAAGGGAGAAGATACTCTGGGAGCTGACCAAATGCGTAGGTCGTGTGAATTTTGTGATTAATATTTTGCACGTGTTCATAAAGCTCTGAATGAACCTATTTGTAGGTAAAGGAAAATGGTAAAAAGCGGTTCCTTCAGACTTCAGCAGCTCGAGTCCGGGGGAGGCTGGCGGGAGCGCTGCCTCGGGGGGCAGAAGCTGAGTGACGGACCTTCCGCACGAATTAAAGTTGTTAAGTAATGCTGAGCGGGGCTCCTGTTGCACGGACTTGTTAATTGCTATAATTATAAATGTCAGCTTTTAACGATTTACTTAAATATTGTCAAACAAAATTGACATTGCACCGCATTGTTCCCCCTTTAATCCAACTTGTGAAAGGCCAAGTCCTCCCGTGCTACGTCAGGAGAGCAGAACAGATCTTGGCCCTCTTCTGTAACGCAAAGCGTGGGGGCAACCTTCCAAAATCAGGTGCGTTCTTCAGAAATATTCAAAAGAGATTGCGTGGAATGATTCTTTCTTAATATCTGACCAGTAATACAGCTGTAAAGAGAGAAAACTAGTAAGTGGATTTAATACCGCTGCATATTTTAAATTGCTTTGTCGTCTGAGTAATGAATTTTCTGTGCTTTACGACGGAAAAGATTACAATCAAATTTTATTTTAGGTAGGGTGGCTGACTAATTTGCTAAACCACTTTCACAGCCCAGGTGTGTTGCTAACCGAAATTATTAACCTTAATACAATTTTTAAACAATTATTAAGCTAATCGGATGCAAATTAAACAAAATGAACCTATAAATATATGTGTTTTTCAAATTAGTAATTGGATTTTTTGATGATCTTTGGCTTGACATTGATAAGCTGCTTCTCATAACAGTCTAATTAGGCAATATGTAAACTTTGGCATTCGGTTCTGTCCTAGTGGCTTTTTCAAATGATGTTTGTAAAATTTGCAATTTCATATTACAGATTAAAAATTAAAAACTGCAGGAGGCTAACATTAAAATGAGAATTCATTTCATGGAAAGCCCTGTAGACAAAATTCACCCTAATAGAATTGTGCATAAGGGGCTGCAAATCATGATCTATAGTTACACAGGGGAAGGCTTGTCAAAACCAGTATTGTTGGCCTGTAGTTCTATTCACAGTATTAAACCCATCAGTGAAGTCACTTTGGGGAAAATGCGAACATTATCAAAGAACAGTAAATTAGCAAGAAATTAAAGCATATACCCTTGCATTTCCAAAACAAAAGATCCCTTCATTAAAAACCTTTCATCAGTGGTTTAATATTCATAGCAGTAATTTGCATAACTAAATCAGTTTTCACTGATGAGAGACGACCAAAGTTTTTCACTAATTTCTTTTTTGAATGAGCTCTCTAGTTTTTTGATTAAAATTTCACACCAGTAGTTGGGCAGAATTGAATACATGACTTAACCGTATTTGCAAGTATCATCTTTTAAAATGCCAGGTTAAATGTTACTGCCATTAAAAAAAAAAAATTTTTTTTTTTTGCTTTAACTGTTTTACTTACCTTAACAGCATATATGCCTACCTTGCTTGAAATTCAGGCTTTCCRTTAAATTGCAAACTGAAAATATGTGGTTGAGTATGTGGTTTTACKATTTTGTTCTCTACTTTTTCATGTTCTCTTACCTGTGCATGAACACAGAGCAAAAAAGGTGACACAGGTGATCTAGTAATTAAGAAAAGTCATTAGAATACACATTAAGAACTTTCCAATGTCTCTCTGAAAGCGATATCCTTTTTCCAGGTCGATTTTTTTWATTTGTTTTTTAGTGTTTTGAAAAGACCAATTCCCTTGTGAAAAGAGGGAAGGAATGAGGAAATACATTTGCCTTGGGGAATGAAGACAGAAAAGTCTTTTTCAGTGTGCAAAATACATGTATATTATGCTGGCTCAGGTTCACATAATAGCCCTTACTAGAAACCATTTTAAACAGCACGTTTGCAATATAATGAGAGCTAATTCTGCCTAAGTCACYGAGAGATTAGAGTGGGTAACCTGTCGTGCAATATTTACATGTAGATACTCCAGGCGATGATTTGTTAAACTGAAATCACTTAAATTCGTTTGAACACCGAGGTGTTTTCAGCCCCACAATAACTGCGTTGAAARCAGGACTAGTGCAGATGCTGCTTCAGTGTTTACAGTCATGTCACTGGAATCAGTCACGTAACTGATTTCAGTAAAACTAATTTCAAACAAGTAATTATACATGTTCGCAAAAGACGGATTGGTTAAAGTTACCAAACTTTATCTGACTTTTTAAACTGGCAAATGCTGTAACTTA